>NC_142338.1:43597500-43930000 GCF_054954075.1 Amborella trichopoda
CTATAGTCCTTGTTTTGCAATAAATCGGATCATTATTGCAATGAACACAAATCGGATCATAGATTCCAAGTAACTCAAGAAACAAACTTTATTCCTTTTTAACAACAGTTCATGCAGGACACAATTAATCATGCACCAGATTCCAAGTGACTGAAGAAATTAATAAACCGGAAATACTTTAGACAAATATCAGTAAAACAGTCATACAATAAAAAGCAATAATGGGAAAAAATAGTCAATCATATATTGCAATAAACACATTCATGGAGGCAGTATAAATTTTTTCTAGCATTGTCAATCAAATAAAGCACAAGAAAATCACCTGCAACTTAAGCTTGACTTCACGGACAATATTGAAGAGTTCGCGATAGCCAGACCATATATATTTTTGTGGACTCCATCCTTCAACAATGCCCCACCAGCACTCAACAATAACTCCATCTACATTTATGGACTTTAAGCGCCTTAAATCACGACATACAGCTTCTGGATCAACCAATTGGCAGAAGTTGTTGATAATACCTAACTACAATGGCAGTAACAGAGGATTAAAAGAACATACTTCACAAGAAGCGTACACCAGTTCAATCATGGGAAGAGTCTTGCTTTGTTACTCAAAGCACAGGCAAACAAATGGATCTCATGAATCTTAATTAAAGAACGCCTAAGAAAATAAAAAAGAGGATATACAATGCAGGGTAGTAAAATAAGTAAAACTTATACCAATAAGTTTTCTTTATTTTTATTGGTAAGTACATTATAAATCCAATGCACTATGGAAAAACCAAAGTCTATCAGATCATCAATGTCCATCACGTCAGTTGAGAATGATGATCCCATGGACTTTGGCTTGTCCAGAGACCATTGGATTATAATGTACTTCCCAATTTTTTATAAGGCATACAAAGCAAGGTGTCCAATTAAATATAAAAAGCATTGGCACTCACCGGAAGCATCACGTAAACTGGTATATATGGAGTTTCTGAAAAATCATCAGGGTCCCCAGGACGAACATCTCGCATATGCTACACGAAGAAGCAGAATATAACTCAGCCTCATTTCAAATGGAGAATGAGAGAAGCATTTAAAGAGTAGTATGTACTTGACTATTTTTTTTTTTTATTGGCAAGAGGAGACAAGCCTGGGCTTTGGGTTGTCATGACCGACACAAGTTGACCAATTGGGCGGAACCCTTCCATATTATTTAGTTGATCAAAGTAACAATAGAAGCAGTACTTTTCCATTTTCACATGACATAGAAATGCAATACACCATGTTGTTGATGACTCTCTAAATTTTCAAACACAGGCAGGATATGATGTATTTGAGTACTATTGACAAGATAATAAGTGAAATTACAATCATGGTTCTCCTTTCTTCACTTACTCCTATATATCTATTCTGCAGCAGTTTCCCATGGAAAATTCCTGATTTGAAAAGTATTCTATATTCCCCTGTTTTTTAAAGTCAGGTTGGTCGTAGAACTCACCCCTAGATGGGCCAAGTTATTACACGGGTGAGTCTGAGTTCACTCACCAAAGTCCGCATCGAGAGGTAAAAATCCCAAATATTTATTAGAAACCAGAAAACATGGGAAAAATTAAGAGAATAGATGCACAAGGAAAAAAGGTTTATAGAAGATGGCAAAACCTCAGATAAAAGCCAAACAAATGATAACAAATAGATAAAATTATAGTGAAATTCTAACCTTTCTGAATTTTCCTCTCTTTAACTCTCCAAACCCACTGGACCAGAGAGAAATCCTTCAAAAAACCTAGCTTTGATCTATCTAAAGCCTTGATAAGACAAATCCCAAGCTTCAATCTTTTAGAAAGCCTTGACAAGCCAAAAACCCTAGTTTTGACCCTTTAGAAAGACTTGACAAGCCCTAGCTTCAATCTGTGTACCAAATGTGAATTGGGTAAATGTTGAGGAAATCACTTCACCATTGTTTTGTTTCAGGTCCATTATGTAACCTCTCTCTCTCTCTCTCTCTCTCTCTCTCTCTCTCTCTCTCTAATCCCCCAGCACCCCCCCACCCCGCAAGTGGCAAGGGGAGTTTGGGGAGGTTTTGAGTCCAAGCAGACTCATTCAAGTTCTTGAACACTGCAATATTCCAGTGGAACATGGTAAAAAGCATAGTTGATAGGGTCTTCACCATCCATCATCATTTTAGAACAATAACTGCTACAACAATCTATCCCTTTTTCTTTGTTTTTTTCAATTTGACAGAAGGCCATTTTTTTTTTCTTCATAGGTATACATCGATATTGGAAAGGATACTAAGTCCAATGGTGTATCCACTGGGTCCTCACAGTTCATTGACATGAGATGATGATGGAGCCAATGAAGGAGCCCCCAAAATAAGACATGACTCCAAAATGGAATCTCTCATAGTTGTTGGACACGCCTGAGATTCCAAATCGATATAGGAATCGGAATTGAGAAATCGTGGGTGGCTGGAAGATTCCTGATGTCGGAATTGCTATCCATGCATGGGGAATTGTAGCAAATGAGATTCCTACTTTATCGGAGTCAAGTTCCAAACCAAATGGAATCGAGACTCCTACCTTTATGGAATTGAGTTTCAACCAAATGGAATCGCAATTCCTACCTCTTTAAAATCGAGATCCATACCAGTTTGGAATAGAGTTTCAATACATGTGGAATCAAGATTCCTACCTCTATGGGATCGAGTTTCAACCTAATTGGACTTAAGATTCCTACATCTATGGGAATGAACCCCCAACAACTTAGAACCGCATAAAAAATCATCAGGAAATTTGTTTCATAGGGAAAAAGGTTCAAGGTTCTAGAGTAATCTTATGCAAGAATCCCTTAGCATTGGATTCAATGTATTGAGTATGGTTAACATGGTTCCCCTAGTATTGGAACCAAGATCCTCAAAGGTCATAAAGACCTAAACAAGCGTTCCCCTAGTATTGAAATTGATGTATAATCACAGTATTAGAATTAAGGTCAAGGGTTCCCCGTAATCCACTAGGGAATTTGTGGTGGTGTTTACAAAACATAAAAATATTATCTCATGTATACTTGAAACTGAGATTTTGATTTCATATTTATAATTGAGAATGGAATTTGCTTATGCCATTGTGTTGCTCTATATTGTCATCCAAATTGAACCCAAATCTCTTTTCCAATTATCTTTAAAAAATAGCCGCTGGTTCTAGCACTACTAGGAATGTCATTCAAATCGAACCAAAATTTATTTCCTAATTATCTTTAAAAAGTAGCCATCAAGTTCTAGCACTATAAGAAGCAATTGTGTAAGAATCCCTAAACTTATTTTGAAAATGCACCATTTACTTGACGTGATGAAATGAAAGTGAGTGCATTTAATGAGGGAGAAAATTATAGTGACTATTATGGGGCCCACGCCCATCAAAGAAACCTAAAACCTGCAGTAACCACCATGGGCATCATGTCGATTTCGAAAACTTGAATGTTGTGATAATGTGTAAAATATTCTACCATATTTAGGTGATTTTCCTAAATATGGTAGAATAGGAAAAGATCGAGGAAGATGTCGCACATAAAATTAGAGCTGGGTGGGCGAAGTGGAAATGTGCAAGTGGAATTTTATGTAATCATCGCATACCAATGAGGCTGTAGGGCAAGTTCTATAGGACAGCGATGAGACCAGCTTTGCTCTATGGGGCAGAATGTTGAGCGAACAAAAAATAATATACCCATAGAATGAGTGTAGCAGAAATGAAGATGTTGGGATGAATGAGTGGGAAGAAAAAAAGGGATAGAATTCGCAATGAATCT
The DNA here is from genome assembly GCF_054954075.1 of Amborella trichopoda. Taxonomy (NCBI): domain Eukaryota; kingdom Viridiplantae; phylum Streptophyta; class Magnoliopsida; order Amborellales; family Amborellaceae; genus Amborella; species Amborella trichopoda. The sequence goes on from NC_142338.1 coordinate 43,601,293, forward strand.
ATTCGAGAGAATTTAGGCGTCGCACCAATAGGCGATAAACTGAGAGAGAGTAGACTTAGATGGGCTGGCCATGTGTGGCGCCGGCCAAGTACAACACCTGTTAGGAGGTGCAAATTAGTTCAAATAGAAGGACTAAAAAGGGCAAGAGGCAAGCCCAAAAGGACATGGTTGGAAGTAGTCTGAAAAGATATGGGGACTTATGGTCTCACTGAGGATATGACCTTTAACAGAGCAGAATGGAGAACCAAGATTCATGTAGCCGACCCCAATTAATTGGGAAATGGCTAAAATGATGATGATTTAAGTGATTTTCCTGTTGTAACATGTATCATATTTAGGTATTTTATTTTACTGTTGTAATAGCTATTATATTTGGGTCTCAACGTGGGTATGAACCATTTTATGCAATATTTTATTTTCTTGTTGTAACAGCTACACATGTTGACTTCCCAATATTGCAAATTCCACAGGGATCAGTGTATACATACGGCAAATTGCCCCACAATTTGTATAGAGTGCAAAGACATCTATATTTGCTTTATCATGTGCTTGAACATTACATTCTCTCTCCTCTATCTCCATCTTAACATGGTAACAAAGCAGGGCTGAGACCATAGGATATCTATTGCCTCCAGCGACACTAGAACCATAATTATTCTCTCTTCTTGGGCTTGAAGCGACGGTGTATTAGTAACATATTATTTCTAGCAAGATCATCTCGTTTTCCTTGCCTATACATAAGTTTTTATCCCAAACTCTTTTCATTTCCAGCAACCTCATATTTCCAGCAATCACACATTTGCGGCAGGATCAACTCAATTTTCTTTTACCAATAAATTTAATCCTAAACTCTTAGGTATCTTAAACTCAGTAAAAAGCCCTAGACGTTTTTTTTTATCCCACACAAAAGTCCCATAAATACACTCCATATCTTTCTTGCCAAAAGAAACCAGAAAAAGGGGATCTTTGCAAACTTTGAAACTAAGGAATTAGTACCTTGAAGGGAAAAAAAAAAAAATTAGGGTTTCAAGTTCTCGAGAGAAGAAAATGTTAGAAATCAAGCATGATATTTCCTTGGGAAGCAGTCAATCTGATCATCCAAGATTGATTATCACTACATATAGAGCTAGATGGGACAAAGTACTTAGAACGGTCCCAATTTGCCAAAAAGTTCATAGATAGCCAGAGAAAATTGGGTTATATCACAAGAAAGGTGAAAGCAATAATCCAAAAAAAGCCAGGCTGCACTTAGCCGGCCGGGGTTGTCCTGGCTGCCCACCGCCTATGCAGCCGCCTCGTCAGCCCAGGTGGAAGAACATGAGTAGGTGTCTAATCTAATGGTTTTAGGTCCAAATTCTATGGAAAAATGCATGTTGAGGCATAACACATTAAGCATGCATAACACATAGTCCATCCATAGTCCATACACTCCATACCATTAGTCCAAACTCCATACACAGTAAAAAAAATTGCATATTGAGGTTCAAAGTATTTGAGACTTGGACATCTAGTTAACAACACATTAAGAGAAATAGGAAAATATAATCCAACGTTCAAATTCAGTACTAGAAATAACACATAGTCTACAGTCCATTGACGTTCTAATATAACCAGAAGAAGACATTTCGAAATAACAAAAGCAATCTCAAATAAGAAGTTTTTTCACTAACCTAGATTGCTCGATCTTCAATCTTCCACTTTTGATGTTTCCCAATCTCCAATTCTTCCCAAAACCGTCTCTAATAAGCTTTTAAAATCGACAAAATCAAATCCAAACCAAAAGGATGAATTTTGGATCGATTTTTCAAAACTTTGAATTACTTGATCAATCTTACAAAATGCAAAAATGCAGCTTTTTTCTATTTTTTTCCACTCTAAACGGTAAAAAAAGGGGTTTAGGACACAATAACCCACCACCACCACCACCCTCCCCCCCCCCCCCCCCCCCCCCCCCTCTCCTCTTATTTAGGGGAAAAGGACTAGAATCCCCCTCCACAAAGGGCATTTTCGCCCTTGGGCACGCACAATCCCTTGGTATTCAAGGACCTAAAGCCCAAAAGGACTGCCTAGGCCTAGGCTATGCACCCCCCTAGCCCGCCTAGGCGTTAGACCAGCCGCTTTTTTAAATTGAGTGAAACAGCCTCACACAAATGATCAATCCCATGATGAATACAGAAATTAAGAACTCGATAATAATAGCATGGCTCCCTCATTCTATGCAGTCAAGTATCAACTGGGAACTATTGTTTCTTAAGCCTGCAAAGATATAAAGGAGACAGTGCTAAAACATACTCACAACGAGATGATATGGCTAGGATTTACCAATTGCATTGCGAAATAGCGAATTTGCAGCAAGGGGGAATGATTTTGGAAGAGTACTTTGGGATACTAAGGCATAAGTGGGAAGAACTAAACAACTATCAGCCTATTAATCCCACCAGATACCATTATAAAATAGGCCTAGCAACAAAGGATTTTTGAGTTCTTAGCAAGCCTACATCTTAACTTTGAACTTCAAAGAATATAGGTTCTAGGAAAGGACTTACTGCCCTCACTTGAATCAGTCTATAAGTATGTAAGAGGGGAGGCCAATAGAAAGGCTATTGTAAAAGGAGAGAGCTCAAGCATCTATCATTAATGATCAGCCTTTGCAACAAGTTTCAAGCAAGGAAAAGTGGGTACGAAAGGACCAATTCGTGCCCCACTTTCTCCTGCTGAAAAGGAGAAACTCAAATGCTCTCGTTGTAGGAAGAGGAGGATCACCCGAGAGAACTATTGGGACTTGCATCCTCACTTGAGACAGAAACCAAGGAATGCAAGTGCTAGTATTGTACCAAGTTAAGGGGGAGGAAACCTCAGCCGCAAAAATCAATGTATCCAATCTAAGAGATTAGGCCATCACAGATTTACAGCAATAGTTGACCGCACTCAAGGCTTCAATCAGCTCGAAGACACCGAAAGAACAGCCAGGTACATATGCAACTGCAAACCATTCCTCCAACTCCACCTCTTCTGCATTATGGATCATTGATTCAAGGGCTACTGATCATATGACCTGCAAGAAAGTTGGGTTCTTTTCCTTTTCTCCTGCTCCCAGTGAAATTAAACTTGTTGATAGGTTCATGACCAGTGCCTCTGGGAGTTGAACATATAAACATTCATCATCCTTGTCCTTGACCTCTGTAATACATCTGCCTTATTTCCTTCCAAATCTTATCTCTGTTAACAGCCTAACAAAACAACTAAACAACGATGTCACATTTTATCCCTCAGATTGTGTTTTTCAAGACCTGAAAACAAGGATGATGACTGGTGGTGGTCTTGAAGATAATGGGTTGTGCATGGATGCACACTGCTCTAATACCATGTTAACATTCAGAGAGAAAGTAATGTTCAAGCACAAGATAAAGTAAATATAAATTTCTTTGCACTCTATGCAAATCGTGGGGAAACATACCCTAGATATACACAAATCCCTAAATGACTAACAATATTGGTAGGTCAACATGTATAGTTGTTACAATAGGAAAATCTCCCAAATATAGTATCTATTACAGCAAAAAAATCACCCAAATATAATAACTGTTACAACAGGAGATTCACCCAAATATGGTAGAATATTATACACATTATAACCAAGTTTCCAAAATCGGCATGATACTCATGATGGTTGTTGCAGGTTTCTTTAATAAGTGTGGGGCACATAATAGTTTCTACCAATGTTCAAAAAGGCATATGCGGTTTGGGCTCTAAGCTGCCTAGGCGCTAAGGCGTGCGCCTAGACCCAAAGGCGGCATGTGCTGTCTTTTTTTTAAAAGTTGGATCCCCTACACCTCCCCCCATTTTATTGTATATACTATATAATAATAATTACGAATTAATACTATTTTTTTTTTGTTTACCAATAAGTTAAAAATTACTATCAAATGAAAAATGTATTTTAGATAAATTAATAATTACGAATTAATACTATTTTTTGGTTTACCAATAAATTAATAATTATAGTTACATGCAAAAAGTACTTTCAGTAAATTAATAGTTATGAATTAATACTATTTTTTGGTTTACCAATAAATTAATAATTATTGTCACATGCAAAAAGTATTTTCGATAAATTAATAATTACGAATTAATATTATTTTTTGGTTTATCAATAAATTAATAATTATTGTTACATGCAAAACGAAAAGAGGCACAAAAAGTCTAATTCTTCCATATATTAATTAAAAAAGAATTAATACTATTTTTTGGCTTACCAATAAATTAATAATTACAAATTAATATTATTTTTGGTGCAGGTCAAGGCAGCGCCTAGGTGCCCAGCTTTTACACTGCCTAGGCGGGTGCCTAGCAAAAGCCGCCTAGGATAGGCCGCCTGGTCCATGACTAGGCGTTTTCAAAAAATGCCGCCTAGGCAGCTAGGCAGCCAAGTTTTCGTTCATTGGTTATTACAAAGTTAAGGAAAGTTAAATATGGAATGAAACCGTCACCTGGGGCTTGGATCAAAATACTTAGTATAGCAATATATCAATTCGGATTTCAGAGAAGTGGTTCTAATCATTTATATTTATCAAAAGTGATTCTTGTTCTACCGCAATACCGATAGTGCATGTGGATGAGATAGTGCTCATAGGAAATAATGATTACGAGATTCAAAAAGTGAAAGATTTCTTCCGCCAGTGTTTTTGATATCAAGGATGTTGGATTGGTCCATTGAATACTTCCTTCGAATAGAGGTAGCTGAGTCTAAACAAGGGCCTTTTTTGTCTCAAAGGAAGTATAATGTTGATCTCCTCAATGACACAGGAACGCTTGGGGCTAAACCAACAGAATCCCCCATAGAGGTTAATCACAAATTGTATGATCAACAGTCAGAGCCTCTGAGTATCCGTGGTGTATATCAGAGACAAGTGGGAAGACTTATTTTTCAAAAACAATATGTACTCTATTTATTCACTCCGAGAATAATTCGCTACTTACCATGGCCTCCAATAAAGTTTGACTAAAGGATACTTTGGGCAAGCTGGGCATCCATGATGTATATGCTCCAGCTTGAGGCGGAGTATAGCGATTATTATAGGCCCTATGCCCATTAAAAAAACCTGCAATAACCGTCATGAGTATCATGCTCATTTTGGAAACTTGCATAAGGTGATAAAGTGTATATTATTCTACCACATTTTGGTGATTTTCCTATAGCAACAGATATCACATTTCGATGATTTTTCTGCTGAGACAATTAGCATATTTAGGTGATTTTCCTACTGTAACAACTATACATGTTGACCTACCAATATTGTAACACCCAAAGGACATGTGTATATATAAGTCATATTGCCCCACGATTTGTATAAAGCACATCTATGTTTATTTCATTTTGTGCTTGAACATTACTCTCTCTCTTCTCTCTCAATCTTATAAAAAATAAAATAATATTTTTTTTTGTTTACATTCTACTAGCATAACTGGAACAAGTGTTAAAAGTCTAAACATCACAAGCGCACTCATGGTCAGAAGGTGATAGAGATTTTGACATTAGAAGATTACAAAAATGTAATTATGTACAATAAAAAACTACAATATGATGGAATCTGGATTCCGTATAAATCAAATCAAGATTTAAAAAATGTGGAATCAAGATTTAATAAATATTGGAATCAAAATTCGAAAAAGTGGAATCCATATTACTAATATGTGGAATAACTATTGGAATCAAGAATCAAAAAAGTGGAATCCATGTTACTAATATGTGGAATCGAGATTCCTGAATCTAAGGAAACAGATTCCATGAAGATTTTGATGGAATGGCATAATGAAAATAATGCAGCAGAATCTCCACAAGGGTGAGATTCCGATAACTATGATCTCTCTCCCTTTCCATTTCAAGAGTCCATGATAACCCAGGAAGTTACTTTCATTACCTAGACTAACACCACGCCATCGTGGTTTTTGAGGAATTTCAGTACTTCAGCAAGAACGATCTTTACAACTCTTAATGGCTCATCTAAGGTTGCTTTTGGATAGTTCACTTTACTTCTTTTTTTTGCTCATGGCAGAAATTTTTAGGGCTCATGTATCTCACATTGGCTTCTTCTTAGGCTGACAAATCAATTCAAAGGGTAAGCTTTGCCTTGATTCAAAAAAAAAGAGAATCTACCTAACTAAATATTTTCATATAACCTAACCATGTAAAACATTATAAAAATGACCAAATATCCTTATCTTACTCAGAATGATTTAAAAGACTGGTTTGCACATATGATAAGACCACAGAGATAAATTAGAAAAATCATCAAAGAAGACCCCAAAACTTGCACTCTTAAATCTCACAAATTAGTCTAGCCTGTTCTTGTTGTATCATTTTAATATTTTATCATAATTGCTTCACAGTTTCTTAGGAAAATTTGCCATTTAAATTTTCGCATTTGGAATTTACCGCACAAAGTTTTGTTATCTTTCTTGAGATGTAAAAGGAGAAAAGGTAGAGGGATACTTTGCCACCTATTTACCCATGAGAAAAAAAAAAAAAACTAAACAGGTAACATATTTTTAAGTGTGAGCTTATTTACCAAGCAAGCATCCACCAACTCCGTAGTAGTATTAGAAACCACCTTTCCCACATAAACAAAAATCTCCTCCCCCCCATTGAATCAAAAAGAATTTCCAGTCAAGAAAGGAGGCAGCCTTTTTTAAGTTCTTGGTGCTCTAAATGTACCAAACAATTTAAGTCCTGGAATTTCTTAGGATCTCTAGCTATATTCAAGACTACTGCAATGTTTGAAAGAGTTACCACCTCGAAATTCTTGGGCCTCCTTCTGCATATTTGGCAATAGTTGTCATACTGTTGAAATCACTTAAATTTTAAAATCATTGGATCCTTTTCAAGAACCTCTTTGGCCTTTCTGTTGTTCAAATTCTCTCTAAAAATGATTTAGACACCCTCTTGTCCTTGTTTCCAAAAAGCAAACCACCACAATCATGCCTTACGACATAATCATGGCTTTTGAGAGTCTTTGCCAACATTCTTTTCACCATATTTGTCCCCATCTTTCCAAGTAACAACACAAAAGCCATCAACATCACTTTCAATTCAAAATTTTTAATATGGCAGCATAATTTATTGCTTAGTGCAAAAAAAAAAGGATAAGCATTATTCCTTTAATACAGAATGTTGATACTTTTGATTTCTCTCTACCACCCCTTTTGTGCTCTTTCAAGATTAAGAAAATATGAAAATTTCCATTTCACGAAATATGTCTGCATATTAATATTCTGTTTAATAAGTCATGCATTTCAGATATTCTACCATGCCATTTGTAAAATGCTACTTTATTTGAACTGTCTTCATGGAATTTAATGTCACAACAAATATGACAGAATTGGACAATCACAGTAACTACTTGAGCAGAATACCTATATGTAGCCACATTCAGAAAGATCAAAAATAAATAAATAAATAAAGTTAACTTTTCAGTATCATCAAGTAAATCAAGATTCATACATTGAAAGCAACACATATGGATCAGTTGGTCATGTAGCAAATAAATGAAAGGCAATACGTACCTGATCTGCATCTAGACTGTCTGACGAATCAATCGGACTAGGGTTTCTATATTTGTCATTTTTCTGATCTTTTTCAGTGACTAAACCTGAATCAGGGGATGTAGGTGACAAGCTGTCCTCGATCCTAAGAGCGGATGTTGGAAAATCTAACGATGATTTCATGGAACAATTCTTCATGGAAGTTGCAGAAAGGGGACTCTCAACTGCCCTGATAGGGAATGGTGTCTGTACAAGACCAAAAAACGTTCAGTTAAGTATAATCACAGAAATCAAAAAAGAAAATTCACGGAATCACAATAATATACATCAACTTCAATAGAAATCAACAATCTGAAAAGAAAAAGGAAAAAACAAAAGTTAGTTGTTCAACGGTTCACTAAGCATTGAGTTACATGTCATTTCAACATGCAGAAAAATCAAAGAAGTCTATCATGTTCCACTTACCATTTTACAATCGTTAAGTAGAATCATGAAGTGTCTGGTGGCAACATTGAACAGAAAGCCTCTTACTCCTAATACACAACTTGTCTCTTTGGGTAGATAGCACCAAAAATCAAAAAAGATTCCAGCCCAAGTATAGATAATGCTTAAAGCCATGGGTAAGAGGATATATATGCTAACATTTTTCTGTTGCTTGCTGGCAATGATTTTTATTAACACAGTCACAAGTCTCATAATCAGTGGCTTGGTGGACCAACTAGAAGCATTGGTTAAGAGAGGATATTGATCACGAGCAACTTAGAGCATCGCGTGGATTGAAGCATAATCAAATCCTACAAAGGTCAATGAGCTCCACCATTATGAGCTCATTATCAAAAAAAAGGTGTTAATAAAAAGGTCAATGAGCTCCACCATTATGTCTGCGGTCATCATGGGACTGTCAATCATAGTGCCTCCACTTAATAACATTAAATGAACCACTACCACAATCAAAGCATTTAGAACTGAGGCTAGTTAGGAGAGCCATGATTTCCAAACAGTCTTAACTTCCCTAAGGTTGTTGTTCCATGAATATATCTGGCACATCTGAGGCTCCTGGATTCCTAATCAAAATACCACTCAAATTCATTTCAAAGCCAGCCTTTAGAGGGGCGTTCCAGAATGCATCACTTAGAGGGGTTCCATAGAGCAAATCACACTTAGTATGAATCTTATCTAACAAGTTGCCTCTCGCGTGGAGGGAGAGATGTCAAGCCCTTTCATAATCAGAGGTTAGGTTCTTTAGAACATTGTCTCTATATTGCTATGTAACAATTTAGACATTCAGACCCACATGTTAGTGCTCAGAGTAAAATTAGGTGATCAATCATTTCATGAGTACTTCTCAAAAATGACAGTTGAGGTGTCATTATAGTCGGTCCAGTTACTAAATGGGGGGCAATTAAAAACAACAACATTGATCCAAACAATCTTTCCTATTAATCACATACAAGATAATCCACGATTCTTTGTGTTGGGAGCCAAAATCTCCAACATCTACTTAAGTTAGTTTGAAACACCAATAATCCAATTTTAAATTTATTGAAAACTGAAAAAAAATCACTTGGTTTATCAATTTAGATAACTCTTCCTGAACTTGAGAAGTCTCAAGTTCGTGATTCTTTTGAGTCTCTTGCCAGTTTTTGGAAGGCTCTTGAGAGGTTATGGAGAGAATCCATTCCATTTCTAGTTACAATCATAGTAAATTACAATCAAAGGATTATTTATCAGATATTGTAATCCAAGAACAAACCTTAGGATATGAGCATTCTCTAATCTAAAAGCAAATTCTAGACCACATTGAGAAATATATCAACCCAAAACTCAAATCGCTCATAAGGAAAGAACACTCATACTGAAAATGAAGCAGGTCTAATTCCATTATGTAACAAGAGATCAGGCTCAAAAATTCGAAAATGGGTTCTCAGTGATTCGACTTCTCACTACCAAAATTCCCCTTATTGCTACTTATACAAATCTATATATTATCAGATGCTTGTTTGGTGAACAGGAAAAATATTGGTGCTCCTAAAGTAAATTTCTTATAGGCATCTCATTTAAAAGCGATTTAGGGACCTAAATCATGTTAAATGCATTAAGAGTGAGGCTCAAAGGGTGTAGGTGAGGGATGACGCGGTCAATGAAAGGTAGAGAATCTATTTTCAGAAATTTTAAAATATGACCACCATGGGAACTCAGCATTAAAAGGAACCATTGACATAAATGAGATTGGAGGTTATAAATACTTTCATAAAACTAGGATATCTAAAGTGAAAGAAGCTTTGAGAAATATGAAGATAGGAAAGGCTTTAGGACCAGATAGTATACCAATAGAGGTTTGAAAGGGCATGGGAGATATTGACATATTTTGGTTGACCAAGTTGTTCAACAAGATTTTGAGAAAAAAGAAAATGTTTAATTTTTTATTTTTATATAACGTTCCCTTTAGTTTGTATTTAAAAAGAAGATGTCCCTTCTTTGTAGAGACTGATTAGAGAATAAAGAAAGAGTTTGATTTTTTGAATAGATCTTGGTGTGGACTCCCTTGCAGACTCAAAGAGAGTATAATCTCTCAACCTTTAAAAATTTTTAAAAAAAAAAAAAAAAAAAAAATTCCTGCATAAGACTAGTCATGCTATATGGATGAAATGTTGGGCAGTCATGAAACAACATATCCATAGAATGAGTATTGCTGAGATGAGGATGTTAGGGTGGATGAACATCCTGCTGCTCATGGTGTTTCACAATCAATAATGGAAATGAACAAAGAAGTGGTGGACCATGCGGAACAGCATATTGGATCACTCCATGTGGCACGAAGCCACTAAATCAAATGTTTTGGAAACTCCTCGTTGGGAGATGAATCCACATGATTTTGCATTAGAGCTCTAGATCTTTCTTTCTCCCTCGTAATAACAATATCTCTAGGTTTGCAGCAATAGCTTGTTATATCTACTAGATTACCATTAACTACAATATGTTTATGGTTAACTAATTGTCTACGGGTTCCCTTGAGTTCTTCATCACGGGCCCCCCGAAAGGTTTGCTTCTTACTCTATCTTGGACGATCACGGAAATAGCGAGAGGTTGCAACCCCCCTTCCCCCCCCCCCCCCCCCCCCCCCCCTCCAATACCATAAATAAGTCGATCAGTCGATCAATCCATCAATCAATCTCTTCAGGATGAGACATGACTCAAGCGAGGTGTTCAATTGAACGTGATAGAAGAATGTGGGGATCGCTCCATCCCTAGGCCAATAATTCCACTTCTACGTCAGTCCGAGTCTCATATAAAATCATTCAATCAGTAGAGAGTATATTTATAGGACAAGCGAGTTGGCTTCCTTCTTTCCTTTGCCAAGCATGTAAGCAAGTGTAGCTCCATTAGCAAACAGTGGCAAGACAAGGAAAGATAGAATTCAGATGCATACAGTCAACGGAACTTATAGGTAGCTCCAAAAGGTGATAAAATGAGAGAAAGTAGACTTAGGACGTCTGGTCATGTGCAACATCAACCTAGAACAGTGTCGGTTAGGAGCAGTGTTTTGGTTCAAGTGGAAGACTCTAAAAGGGAAAAGGGAAGATCCCAATGGACATGGATGAAACTAGTGAAAAAGATATGTGAATTGTGGTATGACTAAGGGTATGCTCTTGATAAAGCGGAATGGTGAAACAAGATTCGTATAGCGAACCCCAAATAGTTGGGATAAGGCTTGGATGATGATAATGATATTGATGATTTCTAAGCAATTTCAAGTCATCACATTTAAAGTAGAGACAAAAAAGCATTTATCACAGTCCAACCCAATACTCTCCTCACAAGCCTAAGTTCGTTCAGCACTTTCTAGACACTTTCTATTGTAAGGTGATTAGCTCAAAATGGTTGGGCATGTGCAACTGAGGGTCACTCTTTTCATGGAGTTGTGAATATTTCTAGGAAAGCCTTTGGGTTATGATGTTGTTATCAAGACCTTTGGCTAGTTGCAGCTCCAAGAAGGAGGAAGAGAGAGCCTAGCTTATTGGTTTGTGGTGTTTCTTTTCAGGATGGAAAGATTTACTCGTTGAACGGGATTCCACAAACATCATTACATTGGGTTCTCTGCTAAAGGATAACCCATCGAGGTTACACAATGTGTTTGAGGAAATTTTTGTCCTAGAGTTCAAAGGTCACTTTCTCTCAATCGAGAAGGGATACAAAAGAGAACAAGGACTCCTTGGAGCAAGAAGGGGTCCACAAAACATCTTTAGAAGTTACTTTTCTTTCAATTCTTTAAGTGAAATTGTAGTAACTCCATTTTTTACAAGACCTATATACTAGTAGATCCAATATTTGAAGCAATGAAGTTACGTTAAAAATAAAATTAAAAAAAATTATTGTTCAAAAGATTGGACGAGGGATCAAAAATTAGCAACATATTGATAATTAAATTCCTTCATGTTAGTGAAGTCGCATTCCTAGAGCCACCCAAGGCATAGGTGCACCGCTTGTCCCCTGAAATATCTTATCCACTCTCTCTCTCTCTCTCTCTCTCTCTCTCTCTCTCTCTCTCTCTCCTAACCTTCCTCCTCATTCAATCTTATTAACTCCTCCCTCCCCATCCTCAGACAGAAGAAATAGAGGGGGGAAAAAAGAGAAGGAAAAAAAAAAAAGTTAGGCTAAGAGTGGTCGCCTCCTCTATCTCTGCCCCTTCTGTTCCTCGTATCTCAAGCCTCTCCATCTCTACATATCCCCTTCTTTCTAACTTCCCCCTCCCCCTCCCCCTCCCCCTCGTCTTTTCTCTTTCTCTTGCTTAACTCCAACCTTTTTTAGACAGCCATTGCACCCTCTAAACATTCTGCCCCTATCTCTATTCTCATCTCCCTTCCTCCCCTTTTTTCCTTTATCTCTATCTCTCTTATACCTATCCTTCTATCCCCTTTTCTCCCTCTTTCTCTTCAATCCCCTCCCCTCCCCATTTTTTTCTTGGTATCTCGCTCTGACGAGCTAATGCTTCCAAGGATATCAGAGTTTCTCTTCTTTCGCTTTCTCTCTTCTCTATTCTCCATCAACCCCCCCCCCGCCCCTCCCCCGCCCTCTCTCACTAATCTGAGGACTCACATTGCTACGATGAACTGCTGATGCCAAGGATTGTTGATATTCAAGACCTGTCAAATTGTTACTACAACCTCCCCACTCTCAAGGCAGAAGCATCCCCACAGCTCACCCAGAAACATCTACACAGCTCACCCAGAAACACCTGCACAGCTCAACCAGTAGCATCCCTTCATGTTGTCCAACAGTAGCCCCACAGCACGCCAACCAACAGAATCACACTCCATTTCCCTCTTAACCTCTCACTGCAAAGTGTTTTTTTCTTGTTTCTCTTAGGTTTTCTTTCTGTTTTTTCTAATACCTAGTTTGGGTCGTCTAATTTGTAATCTTCCCCTCTTCCCTGGGGAACTTTTTTTCTTTATCTCTTAATTTCTCCTATTATAACAGTCATGGTTTAGTCTGACCACCCAACTTGTGGGATGCCATCCGTAGTTTAATCATATTGTAATTTTTACCATATGTACAAAAGTTAACATACTTCTCCAAAAAAAAAAACAATCACATTCCTTACTCATCAGCATATATTCCAAAGCGAGCCTAGACATGTTAGAGACAATGACAATAGATGGCTCTCGGGGGTCTGACCACCCAACTTATGGGATCCGCACTTTGCCTTTTTATTTAGAGTTGGCCCTTGGGTTTGGGTAGTATCGAAGGTTCGACCATAGATGCTATGATACAGTTGAATTTGACCCAAAAATCCATATGAAAATACTCCATCATCATCATCATCATTATCAGAGCCTTTTCCCAATTATTTGGGGTAAGGTATATGAATCTCGGTCGGCCATTCTGCTCTATCGAGGACCATACCCTCAATGAGGCCATAAGTCCCCATATTTTTTCTCACTACTTCCAACCATGTCCTTTTGGGCCTCCCCTAATCCATTTTTAGCCTTCCACTTGAACCAACTTGCACCTCCATGACTTCCCAAAATCCTCATGATCATTTCAAGCACATCAACCTCTGATGAATAGAATGATAGACAGGAGCTTACAAGCTAATTTAGACTATGCTAACTAATTCTTCTGAAGTCCAACATAAACCGATGTTGAGCTTAGGTAAACAATTGCCTCTAACAAGTTTATGTGAATAAACAAAGAAATAGCTCAATGGACGAAGAAAAGAAGAGATAAACATGGCTGAATTGATGCAAAAGCTAACTTCAGCGGTTGTGTCAAAAGGCCAAAAAAATACCCCAGAGTTCTTGGACCGTACAGTACACATTTCATCTGGATATGATTCACCAAAACCATAATGAATTTCCTTTCTCAATAACCTATTTTAGTGCAATCTACCAAAGCCTACCAAGGGTATTGAACAAGTTTCTGCTGCAGTACCACCAATTTACCAGGACAGTATCCAGGACACCCAAAAACCTAAATAAACAAGCAAAAAGAATGCTTATTTTATCAATGCAAAAGAAAAATACTAAATAACTAATACGATTGGCCAGGCAACAAGCAATTTCAGCAGAATAGCGAACACAAGAAAGAAAATAAGCCCCAATAAATGAAATGATCAAACTAAAAAAAATGTGGTACACATAAAAACATTTAGAGAGAGAACAGAATGCCTGAAACAGCAAAAAAGAAACCATAAACATCTAAAGAAGATAGCGCAAATGATAATCCTAGTTGAGTGAGAAAAGAAGAATTGACACAGAAAAATAAATGCTAAAATAGAAGTGCAAAATGCAAACAAGATGGGACAACACAAATTTGAATAGAGAGTTATGTACACTGATATTGTTGAATAGAAGAAACAAAAGTACAACCAAATGCAGTGAACATAAATGTGAATCAAGATAGTAGCAGCAGAGGCAGGCCGTAGTGCAATTGGGGCAAGCATAAATTCCCATTGATGAAAGAAAACTGCACCACAAAAATAGATAAACCAATGCTGAAACTATAATGTAAGTAGAGAGTGAAAGTAATAAGCAGGGGATGAGGGGCATGGTCAAGGTTCAAAGTAATGAGAGAAATAGAAGTGTTATTTCCATCAAAAGGAGGAAGAGGACGTGGTGCAATTGGGGGGAACATGAATTTGCATAGTGCAAGAGAATTATAGGGGGAAAAAAACAAGATAAAGCAATCACACAAACCAGATGCCGCAAACCGGAAAACCAAAATGTGGGTGGAGAGATTAGTAGGGTCATGGTTCAATTGGGGTCAATATAAATTCGCATGGTCATAGATATTGATGCCCAAAACAGAGAAAAAAGTAGCATGGTGAAACTGAGGCTAACAATAAATTCGCATAGAAAAACTTACGCCCAAAAGAAAGAAAAGCCACGCAAACAAAGGAAATTGAGCAAACTAAAATGTGGGGCAGACAGAGAGAGAGAGCAGTGAGTACCAATGTAGCGGGGCTGGTACGATATGTAGTACCATCAGGCTCAACAGTCCAGCCCGCCTCTCGAGCCAAGGCAGCGAGCACATCATTCATATCGGCTCGAGCAGGCAAAGTGAAGTTCCCATATTGCCTTAGCCCAGCAAGCATACGGGAAGTTATAGCTCGACGATGTCTCTCTCTAAGCTTTGTTCGCTCTTTCTCTTTCTCTCTCTCCTTCCTTCCCTTTGTGCTCAAGCTTGTAACGCCAGCTGCAGTTGCAGCAAATCCTCTGAGCCTTCTCGGAGTCTCATTTTGTGGGGTTTGGATCAGTTGGTTCTGGACTTGGGCTTGAGAAGGAATTTGGACCTGGAGTTGGGGAGGAATTTGTGCCTGGAGATGGTGGTCATTGTTGTGGTCTAGATCTTGCTTCACGCTCATCTCTACGCCTCTGTTGTAGTCCATTTTCTCGCTGTAGAAGTTCTAAACGAAGCTTCCATTACCCCTCTCTCTCTAGAACGGTGCATCCATTACCCTCTCTCTCTCTAAAAGATGCATCCATTACCATGACCCCCCTTCTCTCTTTCTGTGAGCTAGGGTATAATTCGCTTCTCGGTTCTCTCTCTTCCTTCCGTTTTGGCTTACTTCTTTTCTCTTTCTAGGGATAAAAGTCTACCATTTTCTCTCTGAAAGAATGAATTCAGGGCCACTCTCTCTATTCCTCCCCCTCCCTCTAGGGGACATATGACAAATCTCTCTTTCTCTCACTAGATTAAGGTGAACACAGCGGCAGGAGGAGAGAGGAAGAGAGAGCATTTAACAGCGGAGGAGAGTGCAGGAAGGCAGGGCCTCCATATTTCATGATACCACACTTCCGCGTGCCCCTCATATTTCTAAATTGACCAAAACACCTTTATTAGGGGCACCATTTTACCAGAAAAAACCCTTGCTTTGAGCAAAACGAGGGGCGTTTACTCGGCCGAAAGGCAGGTTTCAACGAAAAAACACACTTACATATCATTGTTTTTGTTTCATAAGTGTGGTGTCTAAGGTTGCAACCTTAAACAATCAAAATTTTGCACACTTACATATCATTGTTTTTGTTTCATGAGTGTGGTGTCTAAGGTTGCAACCTTAAACAATCCAATCAAGACGCACTTTCAAAATTTATCATAACATATAATTTTGGTGTAAAAAATTATTAAGATTATTTGAAAATATATTTTTATATCTAATTATAAAATTTAAAACTCCAAAACTAGTTAAAATCAAGTAGATCTATAAAGATATGAAAATCTTGAAAATAGAGTCTAGATAATGTGTTGCAAGATGCACTATTTTTTAGACTCAAAATCTTTTTTTTTTCGTATTCATACATCTTGATGTCGAGATGATCAATTAGAAAGTTTATCAACATTAAGACAATATTTTTTAATAGATTTTTGAGATGCATCTCTAATTCTACATTTTAAGGTTACAACTTTATATAAACTTGTTATTTCTTTTTATATGTAGATTATTTTTTTTGTAATAGCATTTATTGTCGTTATGAAGGGTGTGACTTCATTTACATGAAGTATGACATCACTCACATAGAGCACGCCCATATGGATGATGTCACACCCCTCTTAATAATCAGAAATACCCTTATTTAAATATATTAGATTACAAAAAAAAAGGTATATTATTGTATGAGCACCTTGACATAACGCTTAAATAAAAGGTGCACCCTGAAATCTGCTAGAGAATATGAACATGAACATGAGCATGAGCATGTTACTCTCATGCTAAAAAGCCATCCAAATAATTATTTTGACCTCGAATAAATTTGTAAAAAACCAATGCACCTTGTAATATTTATATGCATTATGTATTTTAAAATCTTCAAGTATTGACAGATTTGCATTATTTTTGTTAGCTTTAAATTTCATAGTTTGTGGTAGAAAAGTGATTTTCATAAGGGTTTTCGGTACCAGAACTATATCTTCCAAGAGTGATTGGAGGTGAGCTTTACAAGATTGTTTAAGATGGATCCCTTGTATATTTTGCACCAACTTTAGCAATTTGATCAATGTTGTGTGAAAAAGTACTGTCTTGTTGATGTACGCTTCTGCAACATGATTTAAGAGCAAACCAGATCAATGTAGACACGCATTTTAAATTGACTGCACTCCTAAATACTTGGATCTTAAGATACAGAAAATGAGCCTCAAAACATAGGGAAAAAAAAGCATTAGAACAAACTCTCATACACCCAAGTTCTCATTATTCTACAGTCAACCTAAGCCATTATCTAAACCTGAATATTTCTTAAATATTCCCTGAACCCTGAAACCTTTAGCTTAGGAAGCCCAAGCATCCAAAATAAGGCAAGTTTTACATTGAGTTGAAGAGAAAAATTTCAATTCAGAGATTTGGCAAAGAAATATCATTCGAATCGTGATCCCAAAAAAAATGTGTCAAACATATCTTATTAGCTATCAACAACTCATAGTGAGTCTATGGAATGAGAACTTCTAGCGTTCGCATGTTGCGTCATGCCACATTTCAACCTGTGACTGCCTGCAAACAACCGCCTTGCAATTTCAGATGTATTTTTGTATATAAATAGACCTTTTATTTGACATTTTAGGCATGTAGTAGAGATTATAAATCCTAATTTCCTTAGGAGACTTAGAAACCCTAATTCTCCATGCAATCCATTATCATTGCAGTGTAGAAATCCTCCATACCTCTTCATTTTCACCTATCATGGCCTAAACCTTAGTCTCTTAAGGATCTTCTTAAATCTAAAGTTGGAATAAGCATTTTCTTAAAGAATAAAAAGGGATTCAATCATTCATCTCAATCATATCGAAGCTTGTACTCCGGGTGTCGGGCTGGTGAGCCTAGCAGCCAGTAAGTACCCCTTATTTTGTTTGAGGTTCTCACACATTTTAAGTACCTTTGTATTTTATTTAGTTTAAGGCGATCATGGGGAATCGGTGGGCTTCTAGGTGTATCCTAAAGGAAAGGCTATGTAGAATGCTCTAAAGCATTGTAGAGAGACTAGATGGTTCTTAGCTATTGGATTTGGACCCAGTGGATAAATCTTGACCGTCGGTTGTAAAGCTTTGAGCCTATATAAGAAGGAAAACCCCTTATTTGTACGAAACCTCTGAAGAGTGATGAATACTTAAACGTTTGTAAACATTCTTATGATCTAGTGGAATTCTAACGATTTCCTATCCAACTTGTGTGTCACTCTCTTATTTGTGGGTTAAGCTAGAGTGTGGTGGTGCCCACTAGTGACTAGCACTTTATGCCTAGTTGGTGTACGGTTATGCGAGGGGGGGGGGGGGGGGACATTGGCCATTTAAAGAGAAAATTTTGATGAAAATTACAAATGATCAAGTAGACAACACCTCTTTGGCCAAAAGAACAATTTCTAGGGGTAAAAAAGAAAAGAAAAGCCTAGAAGAGTAGGCAATCTGATTATAGACGACTATAACCTGGAATACCAATGAATTGCTAATTCCTAAAATATCCAAGAAAGTACTTGCCCTTCTCTGATGTAAAGGAGCCTCAAAGCCCACATGATCACATTCAATGAGTCGCCCACCACTAGTGGAGGACCCAGAAGGGGCTCAGATAAAACCTTCAACAACAATAAAAAGGGGCCTTTGCATGGTTGTAAGCTCCAAGTGAATCTCTCTATCCTTAGGCAAACAGGGTCTTGGTCCTTGAAAAGGCCTTGCAACACTAGATGAACCAGGATCTTCAAAGGAACTGCCACCAAATCTCATCTTCACCGGTAGATCACTAACATCATCCAGAAATGGCCTGCCAATTTGGATTTGGATACTCTCTCTCTCTCTCTCTCTCTCTCTCTCTCTCTCTCTCTCTCTCTCTCTTGCAGATAGGCCACAAGGCAATTGAATAATGGAACTTAAGAGTTTGAGACACAGAATTTCATGCCACTGCTCTCTCTCTTGCAGATAGGCTACGAGGCAATTGAATAATGGAACTTAGGGCTTGAGACACAGAATTTCATGCCACTAGGCAATGACTTTCAACTTCCAACAGTTACAGCGATAAGTGTCTGAATCCACTACGCTTATCTCTTTCGGAAGAACTAGCCCTTTAACAATCAAGCTACAACTAGAGAGATGACATCTCCTCATTTGGGAAATAGAAATCAAGCTCTCTCATAAATCTGGTTTTTCAAAAGGCATCCACCTTGTCATTGTTACCCCCTACATCAACATCAAATTCTTCAAGCCATGGATCCGAGTTTAGACAAAAGCACTTCAACTCAGGAAGCTAGGCACTGAGAATGGTGGTCAGGGCCTATTTGGAGAGGAAGTGGGCAGTGAGCATGAGTCACACGGCAAAGAGGCAGTCGGATTTGAATAGGAATTTCTGACACTCTCTCTAGATGGAATCAGCCATTTGTCTTCATTCTCGGTCAGAAGGTAGGGTGTTTTCTTTCGATGGAATGGATTCTGAATGATAAAATCTCTATCATTAAACCTCGTTTTCTCTCTATTTTGCAATGGCCTGCTCACTAAATGTTGCTCTACTTTTAAAAAACCTCCTTTTCCTGAACTTCATTCTTCTTTGTGACCTTAACATCCTCCCTTGTCTCTTCATCTTCTCCAACTTCTCCTTCCTTCCCTTTATATCAGCTGTGATAACTCTCTCTCTCTTTTCTTCACAGAGGAGTGCTAATCTCGCAAACGTCTTTGGCCTCACATCCCCCAACCTCTCCTGAATTTCCTTGAACACTGGAACCAAACCAGATCGCATGAAATAGCCTTCATTAAGTTGCATTGAGTTTAACTCAGGCAAAGAAGAAGCATCTCGTAACTCAAGATCCATGCAAAAGGCTGAGTCCTTTAACCACATTCTAAGAGAGTGAGCTTTTGCTACAAGTATACCAGTGCGGGTCTTAGAAGGCAAAAATGGGGAACCCATCTCCCATAGGAAAGCCTTGAGAGTCTTGCTGATGGACACATTGTTGTATTCTGCTGTCCCAGTTATTAATACTACAGACTTTGGGGACTCTGGCAAGCCTTGTAACGAGGCATCCTGTACAGAAACAAATTCTTAAAAAACATTTTTAAATTAGATGCATGAACTATAACATATTGAAAGAGTGAGAGAGTCACTTTTGATTTCCTTTGGTTTGGTACGATGCACATGCAATTGCACATGCACCGAGACAAGGAGGGTGGGAGATTACCTGCATATGGTCGAGCCAAAGAGTGAGACCGACCAGTGCAGCACCCCCAGAGAGCTTCCTAAAATCAGCACCCCAGTTCTTTTCTGCTACCCTGGTCAAGCCAAGCAGCAGGCAGCAAAGTTAAAACGTGAAGATTTCAAGATACCAAAATAAGCTAAAGGATTGTCTAGAAAGAGACCATTTATCTTTTGTATATGGTGGTGATAGTCATTCCCACTTAGTAGATGTCAAATTGGATGGCTTGCAGTGAATCAAGAAGTTGGAGAATTTTTTTTTTAGAATTTTGTGTTTATTCAATGCCTCTTACAACCACTCATTTTGAAATTTAAGGGACAATAATGATAGTGACCTCTATGTACAAAAGATAAATGGTATCTTTGAAGTCAATCCCATAAGCTAAACCAAGAGAGACCAAAATAATAGTACTTATCATAATTATCAATCACCCGACAACAGAAAGACAGGCCCTGTCTTTTGAGTCGGTGTGATAATTGATTTCAAATTTTGGTACCAAACTTGCTCCAAGCTCGAAGATTTTAAATTTTGGAAAGAATCATTGTTATTCACCAGAATGCACTGATTAGTAACAAAGATGAATCTTACAGCAATAAGAGAATGGGAATACCTGAAAACATCATGTGGGTATATATTCTTTTGTATGGCCATCTGAAAAACCCATGAAGCGGCAGCCCGACGTTCAAATGCCCATAACAGATCCTCTAAGGCATTTACAAAACGAAAGGCGGCATCTTCCTCCAAGGACCCCAGTTGCTCCAAGAGATGGTCCATCTCCAAAATCAACAGCTCGGATTTTCCCATCAAGAGTCTAGAATAACATAAAACAGTAGAATAAACTATCTGTGCCTCGCGTGGTGTTCATGATTTAGGAAAGGGATTATATACTATGAGACCATTTATCTTTGTTATAAGGAGGTCACAATTACTCCTAACCATTAGATGTCAAATTGAAGGGCTTAAGGCGTGTCACAAAATTCAATAAATTTTTCTTTGAACTTTGAATCTAATCAATGACACACTTACAACCACTCAATTTGAAATTTGATGGACAAGGGTGATTGTGACCTTCTTTCAAAAGTAATTGATCTCTTTGTATACTTATCAATAGGAAAACTCTTAGTAATAAGAAACAATGATTATGCCAAGGGTAGTTGAAAATATTTCCAGGCTACATTTGGTCTCAGATTGGCAAAAACTTCATAACACACAACCATCTCCTATCCCCCCTCTGCGCATGGGGTTTTCTTCATAAAACCCCAGAAAAATAAGAAACTTTTACATTTAAAACAAGAGGAATTTCTGGCATATAGTTTTATAACAAGTTTCGTTTTGAAGGAAGAAAATGGTAACTTAAGACTCATTACGCATGAACCACCCATACCTGAGGGGAAGATCGAAGCCTACATCACTCAAACAATTAAGAAGTTTCAATGCTTCGTTCCTTTGTCGACAGCGGCTCGCTGCCCTTATAAAGCATGTCCATACTCTATAGTCAGGATCCACCCCATCTCTCTTCATCTGCAACATCTTCTCTATACCCAACTCATACTCCCCATTTTTCAAATACACATCAATGACAGAAACATATGGCACAGTGCCCACATTCAATCCTGAACTTTTTATGCCCTTAAGCACATTCTCTGCCCCATCAGGAAGGCCTGCCTGCCCATATGAATCCATTAACAAGTGCATGGTTGCAAGAGATGGCTCAATCCCATCATCTTTCATCTTAACCAACAAATTCTCAGCCTTTTCATGGCTACCACAATTCCTATATATTTTCAACAATGAGTGATAAACACCGCGGTCAAGCTTGAACCCCTTCGATACCATTTCCTTAAATAGAACCTCGGCTTCCTCCCATAGCTCTTGCTTACCACAAGAAGAAAGAAGGCTTTTATATGAACCCAACTTAGGGTCCAAACCCTCTCTCCTCATTTCATTCAAGAGGGAGAAGGCTTCTTCAGCCCTAAGATCTTTACTATACATAATTATAAGTATGTTATATGTGTCCTCATCAGGTTCGAAACCCATTTCTTGTATCTTCCTATACACATCCACTGTCTTCCTAAAGTCCTCAATTCCAGTATACATTCTAAGCATACAATTGAGTATAAAAAGGTCACATTTGAATCCTGCCTCTTCCATCTCGGCTACCATCAACTCTACATCCCTAACTCTCTTTCCTCGAGAAAAAAGCCCCACCATGTTCCTGTAGAGATGCATGGTGGGTAGATAACCAGCAGCTTTCATGCCATGGTATATCTTCTTCACCTCAAAGATATTTCCAGCTCTCGCAAAGGCATCAAGCATCAATAGAATCGTACTTTTGCTTATCTTGAAACCCATCTCCTGCAACTCTTGGATCACCACGTAAAGCTCATCTAACCTCCCTGAGTTAATCAAAGCCTCCATGAGACCATTAATAGATTCTACAGTAGGGAATGGACCATCTCTCACCATGTTATTGAATACCGCCCGTGCTTGCTCGTATTTACCACTTGTGGCATATGCATTTATCAGAGCATTCCAAACTCTCCTAGCCACTGTTGTGTATAGTCTCAGTGTCCCAACCACACTTTCAGCTCGCTGCCAAAGCTTCAACTTCCCATAGGATTCAATCAAAGTTACATACAATGAGAGATCATCGATAAGAACGCCCGTCTTTTCAGCTCGTTGGATCACATGATGAGCTGTTTCAGGAAAACCCATCTTCGAATATGCCATGGCTGCACATTTAAAGCTGATGGGGGTGGGTCCAATGCAGTAAAAATTCATATCGGAGTACAACTGTGAAGCTTCTGCAAATAATTCAGCTTCTTCACAGCATAGAATGAGAGTTTCATATGCACTACTACTAAAATAATCACCACCTGAAAAATTCATTTTATAATATTCCTCCATGGCAGCTTCGGTTTGATGAGCATTACAAAGCATCAAAAGCAAGGATTCGTGCACTAATACGCTTGATGCACTTGACTTTGGAGCATGTTCCTTCAGAAAATTAATCAAGGAGCGAGCTTCTTTATGCCTACCCAGTGAAGAAAACCAACTCAATATAGGAGACACAATGTCGCTTTCTGGTACAAACCCTTGAGTGACAGCTAGCCTCAACTTATTAACAGCATCTTCAAAGCACTCTGCTCTCACTAGAACAGAGCACAAACCAGGTAGGCCAATATCCATAGATTTTTTAATGTCCTTTATCAATATTTCCACTTCCTCATGCTTGCTATCTTTCACAAAAACCTGAAGCATCGTTTCATAAAGACTTTGGTCTGGTCTAAGACCATCTCTAACCATCCTCTGATATAGACCCATGACTTTTCTAGTATCATTTGCCCTAATTAAAACATCGAGCATTACTGAGTATGCTAAGTGATCAGGTTTTATACCAGACTTTACCATCCAATCAAAGGTTTCTCCTGCCTCATCACGCATCCCGGCCTTAGCATACCCACAAATCAAAGCACTATATGTGCGCAATGTGGGTCTAACTCTTGCATCTAACATCTCTGATAACACATCGGCAGCTTCCTTTACTTGACCAGCTTTCCCAAGAGAGTCTATCAACACAGTGAAAGTAACCGAATCAGGTGTACACCCAGCAAGCTTCATCTCCTCATATAACTGAAACCCTAATTCATGCTTACCCATCTTCCCATACATGTGAATCAAGGTGTTATATGCTATTTCATCCAGTTTAAACCCAGCACGCACCATTTCCTCGCATATCCATTTTACCTTTTCCAAATTCTTATTCTTTGCATAAGCATAAAGTAGAGAATTAAAAGTCACAGCATCAGGGAAAAACCCCTTTCGACCCAATTCATTATATATATTCTCCACCTCTTCCAGATTACCTGATCGTCCAAAAACTGAAATCATGGCATTGTAAGTCCATAAATCAGGCAAGCAACCATGGTGCTCCATATCCTGAAAAACCCTAACCGCCTCTTCAGAACTTGACCCTGAAGCACATGAACTTATAAGTGTATTATAAGTGATTATGTCAGGCCTAAGACCTGACTTTCGAATCTCGTTAAGGATATCCATCGCTGAACCGGGTGATAAAAACCTCGCTTTCGCTCTAGCATTTATAAGAGTATTGAAGCTTACAAGGTCAGGTTCACACCCTCTACGTCTCATGAGCTTGAGCAATTCTTGGGCGTCATCAAATCTACCTTGTCTAGCATAAACCCCCATCATCGAATTATAAACTTGAACCACATTGCCAATCTCTGGTTTTGCCCTAGAAAAGATTGCTTCAGCTAAGGTTTCCTGGTTCGCTTTTCCTAAAACTGCCAAAATTGTAGCAAGCATTCGAGCACTAGGAGTATACCAGTGCCTGAGATTCAACCATTCGTATATCTCAAGAGCCCTTTGCCAATTGGAGTGCCCCACCCATTTAACTACAAAGCAATAATCAGTTGGCGATAGCTGAATTTTATTAGCATCAAGCACATCTGCAACGAATTCTGAAGGCTGGAGCTTAAGAATCTCATCTGTGAGAGATTGGACCCTTTGTCTCCAATCCTTGGCTCTCTTTAGGGCCAACTTGCTCAGTTTCTTTGCCCTTGTCCTACGGTCCGAGCGAAGGGTTTCAGCATAGGGACCAATTGTTCTCTCAGAGTCGGATTCCTCCCTGGTGTTCTCTGAAAACCTAGAATCCTCCATGCTTTCCTCCGAAACCAAAGCACTTTGCATGGTTTCCTCGGAAACCAAAGAATTGCTCACTCTATTCTCTGAATCCAAAGAATCTTCGACCTTTTTCTCTGTAATCAAACCATCCCCCATGGATTTCTCTGAAACCAAAAAATCCAGGGTTTCCCGTGAAACCAAAGAATTTAGGGTTTTCTCTGTAAATTTGAGATTTGGCCATCTAACTGATGGAGAAGCTCTGCTATACCTAAATTCTTGAACCTGAGCTTTCTCCACTGAGGCCTTTACAGATAGGGTTCTTAAACTTTTAGGGTTATTTAAGGGGATAAAATAGAATTTAAATGTAGTGGTAGTTACAGGCAGTAGCAGTACCTTACTTGAAAGACAAGCATTGGGGGAGTGTAGAGTCACAAATGATGATGAAGAAGAAGAAGACTGAAGCCTAACCATGCCGAAGTCACAGAGAAAGTGCGCCACTTGATTGATATATATTCATACTCTTTTCTTTTGTGTTTTGAAGGAAAATGGGGGAATAAAAGACGTAAAATATCTTTAGATATTTTGGAGAGGTAGAGGTTTGTGTCTATAAATTTTGCTACTTCTGGTTTAGAAAATCTTACACTAGTTTGAAAATCAATTTTTAATTTTAATTATAAAATTTAAAATTTTCAAAACTGGTATACTTCGAGCAAACACATCTGTAAAGACATGTAAATCTAGACAGTTTAAATGACTTGTTATATGATGCACCATAATTAAGACTTGAAATTCTTTTAGATGTGATTTTGATGACCGAAACTTGAGTTTTCATATCTAATTATAAAATTTCAATACCAAAATAGTACAGATTGAGAAGGTCTATAAATACTTCAAAATATTAAAAAAATAGACGGTTCAACGGATGTATTATAAGATACACTATTTTTAAGACTAGAGATCTTCCTTTTTCTACATCATACATCTCGCTATCGATACGATCAATTGAAGGGTTTTTCCAGCGTCGAAACAATCTTTTACAATAGATGTTTAAGAGGTGCAATAGTAAAAGTGTATAGCATCTATAAACTTTTTCTTGTGTTATCTATTCAAATGCGATGCCCTTTAAATCCACGTAAAACATGTATGGACTTTGATGTTAAACATGTTTGGATGAAATGATAATAATCGCAATGACTGTAATTTTGAGAACAAAGCTTTTTTAATGTTAAAAAAAGATTTATATATTAATCTTATTTTATTTTTGATGTATGAAAGTAATTTCCATATACTTTCAATTTTACACTCGTCCCACTTTTTTATAATTTTTTTATTTCAAAATCACCTCTAGCTCTAACATGAGATGTTTGAACCCGCTTTTTTTTGAGCGAAAGGTTCAGACATTGTGTTTAAACTAGGTTTTCTTTTTTTCTTTTTTTTTGGCAATTTGGGTGGACATATTTCCGATTAGAACTAGTTTGTCATTCAAAAAATGACAAGTGAGTGAGTCCAGACATCAAATGTCTGAAACTACCCGCTTCGTTTTTTTGAATGTGGGCTGAGCTTGAGCATGATGTTTGAATCCAACCTAATAGGAAAACAGCTAGCATGGACAACCAATGTGAACCGGTCTTCCACTTAAAAATTCTCGAGGTGATTTTAGAAAAAAAAATAGTAGGACCCATACAAAATAGAAAATAGGAAAATTAACAAAAAGATTCATTTTTATTTTGAAAAATTAAAAGGAGTTCCACATATTTTATATTTTACACTTAGGTCTCAATTTTTATTATGAATATAACACTTTATTTTTATTCTTTTTCTATATAGTTGTGCTCCAATTTTGGGCGTCCACACTTCTCACCATAATATATCTATAAAGAAATACTTAATTATGATTAATTTAGGTAAAAAATGACTAAGATACCCTATAAATTTCAAAATTATAATGATGAACATTTTATTTGTTTTGAAATATTTATTTTGGTGTTTTTTTGTAAATATGAGATAGTGAGAAGTATAGACTCCACAAATTTGAGCTTAATCTAAAGTGAGACTTAAGATTAGAAAAAAATAAAAATAAAATACAATATTCACCTTAAAAAGTGAGACTTAAGTGTAAACTATAAAATATATAGGATTGTTTTTAAATTGATAAATTTACAGATAAATATTGTTTTATTTTTATATTTAAAAATATATTGTCTATAAAAAGACCATTTATCTTTTGTATATGGCGATCACAATCATTCTTGTCCCTTAAATTTCAATATGGGTGGTTGTAAGAGTGTCATTGAACAGACACAAAGTTCCAAAACAAAATTCTTGGGCTTCGTGATATACCTTAAACCATCCAGTTTGATAAATAATAAGTGGGAATGATTGTAACCTACATGTACAAAAGGTAAATTATCTCTTTGTAGACATATATTCCATAGTTTAATCAAGTCACTTTTTTTAGACCATAAAGTATATTTTAATTTTATCTCTTTTTTTTGTA
Source organism: Amborella trichopoda (assembly GCF_054954075.1). Lineage (NCBI taxonomy): Eukaryota > Viridiplantae > Streptophyta > Magnoliopsida > Amborellales > Amborellaceae > Amborella > Amborella trichopoda. The sequence continues at coordinate 43,628,638 of NC_142338.1, forward strand.
AATCTTATTAAGTTCAAATTAGGTATATACATAGTTCTCATCAATCATATAACTATAAAAACATGAAAAATAATTTAAAATAAATAAATTTATCAAATTAGCTATGAAGAGTATATAGGTAGTTTAATAATTTTCTTCGACTTATTTGTTTTTTTAATATTTGTTATCGATGTATGATGGTTTGAAGTATAGACGTACTAAATTTGAATTTAATCTGATGTATAGAAAAAGAGATAAAATTGAAATACGTTTTATGTTCTCAAAAAATGAGATATGGAATTATTTTTTAATATTAAAATAAAATAGGATTTAGATGTAAATTTTACTTTTAAAATTTGAAAATAAAAAAGAGATTTTATGTTAATTTGATAAAATTTTCCTATTTTTAATTCTTAAAATTAAAAAATAATATCAAATATTCTTATATTATATAGTCAAGTCTAGCTTTTTATAGTGAATATTGTAGGATCCGGTTTTTATGTGGGCAAGCCCTCATATGTAGAAATGCGGGCTTCTTAATAAATCTATTTTTGAGTTGGATTTTAATTCTTAAGTTTTAGGGACATGTAATCGCTAACATGGAGATCATGAATATGAATAAATAAATAAATTTTAAAAACTATAAATAATAATTCTAGTTAGAAAACATTTGGACTATTATTTTGCATGGTTTTTAGATGGAACACCTACTTGCATCCATCTTGAAGATGGATGCTTTACACTTTCTTAACCACATTTGTAGAAATGTAATCCAGCCTGCATGAAACAAATTTTCAATATGAAATGTTAGTTTTATTTTTTCCTGGATATCTAATTTTATTCTTTTTATAATGCACTACTTTTGAGTTGCAAAATCATAGGTCTAAAGTGGAAATATATAGGGATTAATATAAGATATGTTTCATATCCCTAATGGAAATAGGACCTTAACTTCCCTCTTATTTATTTTATTGAAAGCAATATTTGGATAATTGATTAGAGAGGTTTTTGGGAGACATATATGACTTTTTTGCAAAAAAATATCATTAGAAAGAGATGCTTCTGCCTATAAGCACTCAAGATCAACTTTGACAGTAGTTCAAAAAGAAATTCAGGACACGATGAAGTGGGAGGACTCTTAAAAAAAAGAAAGATCACAAGGGAACGGTTAAGCTATGTTTTGGTGGGAATGTCATAACGCATGAAGTGGTGAAAGCACTCTAAAGTTAAAAGTGATCATTTCGGAAAGAGATTCTTTTAGACAGATTAAAATCCACAATATATATATATATATATATATTTTTTTTTTTTTTGACAATGTTACTTAATTTTATTAGTATAGAAAAAAGAATTATATAGGGTTGACACCTTAATTGTAGAATTAAAGTGCAACTCTAAATCATTAAAAAAATATTGTTTTGATGTTAAAATTTTTTATAATTGATCATCTCGTCATTCGAGATGTATAGATATGGAGAAAAAAAGAGATTTCAACCTCTAAAAATAGTATATCTTGTAACATATTATTTGGACCATCCATTTTCAAGATTTTCATATGTTTATAGACCTGCTTGATTTGAATCATTTTTAAAATTTAAAATTTTATAATTAGAGATAAAAATAAATTTTTGCACCATCTTTAAAAAATTTGACACCAAAATTGCTTCTCATGACAAATTTTGGAAGCGCACCTTAATTTGATTGTGTTAGGTTGCAATCTAATGCAAACCACACCCTATAAAAAATTACAATGGAAGCACTCTAACAAGGTCCCCCTTACAAAAAGACTTTGCAAACCCACTTCAAAAGCTAAGCCATCAGGTAATTCTTTGACCACCCAAATATATATATATATATGCTTGAATGAGATTGTCATGGACCTACAAACATCCATAAATTCCATCCATAAAGATCTAAGTCTCAAATGTGCCTAAACTCCATATTACAATAATGAATGGCATTCAAAGAATCCCCCTCGATAATGCAAAAGCCTGATAGCTGCCATTGAGAAACCAATTTGACCCCTTGTAGATCAGCACTCAATTTAGCATCACTCGGAGACACAGTTCTACATGGCCTTGCATAAGAGAGAACATCAACCCCATCAAAGTTTCTCACCACTCCTCTGAATCCAACTTGCCCTGGATGCCCCAAAGAACTACCATCAAAGTTTTATGCAGCCTTGTGGTGGTGGTTCCCATCTTCCTTTCGATCTAACCTTAAGGATATCCTAATTGATCAAATTTCTCAAAATGAACATCACATCTTCATTTGACACCCGCTCCCCTTCCTTGATAACTGAGAACAGTTGAGAATCCCATCCTATGAGAGAGGACACCAATAGAATTGTCCTATTGTCAAAGGGGCAATTTGGAAAAGTGGAAAATGACAACTTGTTGACTAAGTCACGATCCCACACAAATAAGATTTCACGTATCATTTTGATGTGGGAAGATATTCCTCAGGATCTCTTTTTATGAGGTTATAGGATAAACTTCTAAATATGGTTGTTATCCCTTGGCCCTTACATAAAAGGGAATACATGAGAGGCTATTATTGCTCTTGGTTGATTTGAACAAGTCATCTCTCTTGGGTCATTCTTTGGGCGGACACTTCTTGGTGTATTAGAGATACATGAAGCCTTATTGGTGTATTAGAGAAAAATGAATCATTCTTTTGCAGAGAAGAAGAGAGAAAAAATTATCATTCTCTTAGAGGGAATATTATCCGTTTTTGAAGAGAGAAGAAGAAGACAGAGAGTTATTATTCTTCTTAGAGAGAAGAAGAAGATGAAAGAGAGTTAGTGTTCCAGTCTTTTCTTTGTTGTAAAGAAAAGAGGGAGAAGGGAAGAAAAATAAGAGAATATTTTATTTTAAAGAAAGAAAGCCTCTAGAAAAGAAAAGAAGTCACTGAAATCAAAAGGAAATCTTAGATAGAAGTCTTTAAATGAAATCGATGATCCCGAAAAATGTTGTTTCTTGGAAGACTATTGTAACCTATGAGTTTAATGGTGGATTAGTTTATTTCTCCCGTTGACATAACTTGAAAAGGTGAATTACGTAAATCCAATGCCAGTAATATTTATTTATTTATATACTTTATTACATGTTTTTCCACTCATACACACACACGTCGACTTTGGCATAATTGTATTTCTCATATTTCCTGGTTCCGCTATGCACAACAACATTCGTGTGAGAGGGCTCTAAATGGGTGAGCTCAATAAGTGGTATTAGAGTGTGTTTCCCTTGCCGCTTGGTCCTCCCTATCACCATTTTACGGCATAACGAACCTAGCGGTCGTAGGGCGAGTAAGGAAGAATACAAATCCCTTGGGCAGCAGTAATGATCAGACGATGCAACGATCGGGCAGCAGAAACATCTAGACAACACAACAATCGGGTGGGAGTTCATGATCTGGGGGCAGTTCACGATCAGGGGGCAATTGACAACATGGTGGCATTTCACAATCGGGGGTTAGTTCATGATCAGGGGGTAATTAATTGATACGATCGAGCAAATGATATCGCTCAATGGTAGTAATTGGATCATCCGGAAGCCAAAGATGAAAGATCTACTATACTTTTTGGGCTATAAGATATATATTTATCTCTAAACATCGGTAAAAGACCATCACCGATCTTCCCTTCTAAAATCGTTCTCCCGACCAAGCAACATCATCGATCAATACCACCTTTCCCACTACAATACCGCTACCAGAAAGATAATCTTAACAGCAACCAAGAGATTTTCTCTCTCTAGAAGTGGAAACAAATCAATCCAAAACTCCATGGGAATGCCACCTCTCTCTCGGAGTTCATGTCTCTCTCTCTTGAAAACCGATTTCAAGCTTGGAGATCCCTTCTCATAACCTTCAAAGGGATAACCTTCAAAAGAATAAGATATTATGTCTTCATTGAGTCTCTTATATTGATATCACTTTTTTGCTTCCCAAGAAAGTCTATTTTTATTATACGATAATACCCTTAATCTTTTTTAAAAAAAAATGGGTATAGCGATTTGGCTATCACCAAACCCAACAATCTTCACCTTGATAACAAAATCACCATAACTACCTTGGCGACCTTCATTAGATAGATTTTTTTATTTCTTCACACTTGGCTCCAATGTGGAATTTTCACAAACTTTGCCTTCATATTTCTCCACCTCAAACCATGTATCTCAATCAAGTTTCGCCATTCATTTTTTTCTTCATATAAACCTTAGCTCCATACACACCTTGTGCTTTGATACCTTGTGCTCTGATACCAATTATAGGGCTTTTGGTAACCCCTAGCTTGCGGAACCAGGAATCTCAAATACTGGGATCCCACCCAAGATCGTGTATATGATTGGTTAAATATAAAGTAGATGAATACAACTATAAATCGAATGCGAGAAATAGAGCAAACATAAAAAAGACATACCACCACAATATACGATTTACGTGGTTCACCCCATATGGTCACATCCACAACTTCAGCAAGTCAAAATCCATTATCATAATGACGATTACAGTTTTTGGTTACAAGAGAATATTGCTCTCTAAACATCGGTAAAAGACCATCATCGATCTTCCCTTCTAAACCCGCTCTCACGATTGAGCAACACTGTTGATCAATATCTTATTTCTCACTGCAAAACTGCTACTAAAAAGATAACCTCGAGAGCAACCGAGAGACTTTCTCTATCTAGAAGTGGGAGTCTTAGCTAATACAAAAGTAATGGGAATACTACATCTCTTTCCGAGGGCCATGTCACTCTTTTGGAGGCTCATCTCTATATTGGAGATCCATTCCCATAAGCCTCGTAGGGTTGTCTTCAAAAGGATTGGTATTATGCTTTAATTGAGTCTCTTATATAAATATCACTTTCTTGCTTTCCAAAAAAATCCACTTTTATTTTACAATAATATTCTTAATCTTTTATAAAAAAATATGGGTATATAGTGATTTGGCTATCACCAAACCCAACACACTGGTCCAAGCCCTAACTTTTTAGGCCCATTACCAACCAACTATAGTGAGGAGATGTATCCTTTCATAAATAAACGAAAGAAGACCCTAATAAGCCTCTTTCCCAACCTATACCCCAAAGTTTCGGCGTATAAATCGAAAGGAATCCACTAAATGACTACGCATAAAATAAATAAATAAAACCAAAGAAGAAGAAAGCCAAAAATAAGCAAAAGAAACCCATTTCAAACGGTTCCCGCAAGGAACGTTTTACCTCTACTTTTTATATAAAAAAAATTGTCATGGAAATGACAATAGTGCCCCCAATCTTTTCTCAAATGGTTAACAAGGCCTTGTTCCTTGGTTTTGACTTTCAAGTGCCATGAACCACCCTTATCTTTTATGAACATATTATCATTTGGTAAAGTATACAACAAGACCACCGACCTTTAATATTGAGAGGTAATAGTCCTTTTTAATCTTTTTACATATAATGACTATAAAAGATTGTGATTTTTTTGTACCAAAAATTAGACGTATCAATTTTTATTTTTGATTATTCGAAATCAAACCATACAATTCGGTATCATTTTTCCCTTGTATCAAGCTATTCAGGTCATTTTGTTAAAAGATTTCGAAGTGACTAGGAAATGTGGCCGAGGGCAAGATGGTAGGATTGGAGGAACAAGGGCATTTTTGGCAAAATGATCCAAGGTTACTTTAGATATTTCCCAAGGAAAATGGTGGCGTTTTAGTCATTCCCCTGTTCAACCTTTCATATGCGATTCATGTCCAGTAGGTGTACGTACCTGTATCATTCAGCTGAAATTCTGAGATTTCTGGTAATTTTTTAACAGAGCCTTTCTTTTAGTTTGACATTTTAAAAAAAGTTATTGTATTTTCAGGGAATCGTATGATGCATGTATACACCTTTTGTATATTTAGCCCCTATATCATATTGCTAATTTTCTTTTTCATTAAATTAATTTAAGGTATTTATGATCAATTTTATTTTAGTTTTACATCCTTATTCTTTTGAGATTAGCAAAGCCTGTAACTATTTAAAAATGATTGCACGGTAATAACATTTTTAATTTGTCATTCTATTAAGTAAATGCATTTTGGAGGTTTGTATCTTAATTTGCGAAATACCAATTTTAAATTTCTTCTAAATTTTTTGGTTGATTTATCTGGGATTGTCTATTGATTGTTTCAAGAGAACGAAATAACACATGCAGCATTTCAAACTTACAAAATCAACGAGTTAGTTATTGCTAGTATTGGAAATTCATCTACACATTTAAACAAAGAAATTCAAGCCTCTCTTTCATGTGTAGTTTTGATTGGTTCAGTTACAATCTCAATGAATGTTAGGACGGGTCTTCGAAGAGGTCATATATGTGAATTGGTTTGAGGATCTGAAGTAACACGCATAGAATACAAGATGTGCAAGCTATTATGCTGCTGTTATGGAGGTAAAAAAGAACCTCATGCTCAGCCTGTCAACCAATCTACAAACCCATCAAGTGGACAAACGCGTGGTAATAATTTTGCCAGCTCCTCTGAATTCATCAAATCAAACACCGTTAATTTTACAAATTTTTAAGTCGTGCCCATGTTTGATTCTTAAATAAAATTTGCAGAGTCTCCAAAAAACTGATGTTGTATCCATCATCAGATGGAAGTTGCAGATCACATTATCTCTTTCTGTATGGGTGTCATGTGCTCATAGCCAAGTCCTTGTTGCATCAGATATGATGGCTTATGTTATTAAGTGATAACATAGTTCTATATAAAATGTGATGCATTCATAGTCCAGAGCATGATGTGGCTGACATCATGATTTGGGTCTTTATGATGCTTAGCTTATTTCTAATTTTCCATGTGGAATGCATAATTAATGGTAGCATATATTTCTATATGAAGTTATGTTTTCTTCAACTGGACATGACATATTCTCCTCGAATATGCGGTCGTCCTTTATTTTTATATTAGTAAGAAGCAGGAACCAAAGGGGCCAAATATTTTGCCAGTGCCAGGAATAAAGTTTATTGGTGAAACTTCTGTCAATTCCTTGAGTGTATGGATTCAAAGCTCTCTCTCTCACCATTTGTATGAAACTAGATATCTTTATGTCCCTCAGTTCCTAGCTAGAAATTTTTTATGCCGGCCCATTATCTATTACTGGTTGAACTTGAATTTCCTTACCGGGAATCTTGTCATGTATCCCCCTCAACCACTAGTAGTTTAACATATTTTCTTTGCCATGTCAAAATTCCTGAAATTTATTCACTGATGAATTTTCTATCTTCATTGGATTTTCCATAATAAGATTTATGCAACAAATTTTAACTAAGATATCATGTAGTGCTTCTATACAATAAATTCTATGTATGTAAATCGGGACCAAGAATTTCACTGATATGCTTGGTTTTTAATGTTACAGGAAATAATGAAGGAGCAAACAGGGGTACCAGTGCTGCAAGTTCAGCAACCCCACAGAAAGTCTTACCCATTGAAGCACCTGCATTTTCATTAAGCGAGCTGAAGAAATTGACTAATAACTTTGGATCAAAATACTTCATAGGAGAGGGTTCATATGCACGGGTTTACCGTGCAAGTATGCATAACGGACAAACTGTGGCCTTAAAGCAACTAGACACGACTGACCAAGAAGAGCTTGATTCTGAATTTATTGCACAGGTAATCAGTGTTTTACAAGACAGACTTGGGTCAAGACTCGGTAGGATCTCGAGCCCATGTCAGGTGGGCCAACTCAGCCGAGTCTTGTTGATTCTCAACTGATTCTCCTGAGAAGAGGCATTGAAAGTGTCAAAAAGTGTGCGGCTGAGTCTCATGGTATTTGTACAGGACTTGTCAAGTCCCAAGGTAAGTTGGCTTGGGTAAGTCCTGAGTCAACTCTGCGGGTTTTAAGACACTGCTGGTAATTATTTAGGCAGAAAAAACCTGTGATATTCAAGGAATTGTGAGCGAACCCGCCAGGGGACTGGGGAGGGGGGGAGAGAGAGAGAGAGTTCTTCTGTTATATATTTCAACTATTGTTGCTTTCGATTGCATCTTGTTATACCCCATTGGCTTTCTTATGTTTTGTTGTGATTCTTTTAACTCAGTTGTCCAGGGTTTCAAGACTGAAACATGAACATATAGTCGAGTTGGTGGGATACTGTTTAGATGGGAATACTCGGATTTTGGCATACGAATTTGCGACACTTGGTTCATTACATGATGTTTTACATGGTAGATTCACAAATTTATATCCCCCTAGTGCTTTTCTAATAGTGTACTACAAGAAACAGAACCATGGAAAAACCATAGTATATTGGGTCATCAATGTTCATTGAAATGATGGACAGTGATGAAGAGGTACTACAATGCACCAGTGGGTCATATTCTCATGAGTCCCACTCTCTCTCCATCACTGCCCATTTTAATGGATGGCAATGACCCAAGAGGTCATGCTTCTGCCATAGTCTCTTAGATTTTCCCCCCTCCTCCTTTTTGAGGTAAAAAATAGGAATCTGGTATACTTTCTCCTCACTTTATTGTAATGAAAAATCCTTCCTTGGTTTCTTCCTAACCTTTGGAGAGCTGTTTCTTATTCATTTATTCTCTCTCAATTTTTTATTAGGGAAGAAAGGTGTTCAGGATGCTCAACCTGGTCGTGTTCTTGATTGGAATCAAAGGGTGAGGATTGCTGTTGGTGCAGCAAAAGGACTGGAGTATCTCCATGAGAAAGCTCAGCCTTCGATCGTTCATCGTGATATAAGATCAAGCAACATTATGCTCTTTGATGACTTCACAGCCAAATTAGCTGATTTCAACCTCTCCAACCAGTCTCCTGACATGGCATCTCGGCTTCATTCTACTCGTGTATTGGGAACCTTTGGATATCATGCTCCTGAGTGAGCATATTTTGGCCAAATCTATATGAAAATCCTATTATGAAAAAGTATGCTATAACATAGTGGACGATGGAGAACTACAGTCTGTTGGTTTCATTATTGTTTCATGAAATGATGAACAGTGATGAAGAGTGTAACCCACCAGAACAGGGCTTGATCCTACTGGTGAATCCCTCTCTGTCATTACTCTCCATCATCTCATTTTACGCGATTTCCCCCATGGACTATGGTTTTATTGCGTACATTTTAGTAAATCTCCAGTTTGCTTATTGTGCTTTTTTTTCCATTGAGAAAATTTTTCAAAATTAAGTATTGTAACAAGAATTTTTATTTTCTACCATATTTCTATAGTACTTTTTTTGGAAATTTCAGTGTTTTTTTTGCTGCCCTTTTAATCTAGGATTCAAATTAAAGAACATTTTTTAACTCAAATCTTTATGCGAGTATGTCCACCCAATTTGTAATTTTCAGGTATGCAATGACCGGGCAGCTAACGCAAAAAAGCGACGTATACAGCTTTGGAGTGGTTCTTCTCGAGCTTTTGACAGGAAGAAAGCCAGTTGACCACACAATGCCTAGAGGACAACAAAGCCTGGTCACTTGGGTAATTGATTAAAACCATAATTAAATATGGCTACAAATTACTTTGCGATTTTACATATGTTTCTGAAGCATTCTACTTGGGAGTCTTGGACACTACAGTTTCATGTAATCTTTTCTCTTCATTGGTAGGCCACTCCTAGACTGAGTGAGGATAAGGTCAAGCAATGTGTAGATCCAACCTTAAGGGATGACTACCGACCTAAAGCTGTGGCCAAGGTATGATCCATGATGCACGGAAAAGATCATTCGTGCTCGAGGGTTTATGATACAAACATGAGCTTCGATGCACATGTTATAATTTCGCCTTAAGAATATTATTATATTTTTCTTGTTTATAATTAACTTACATTCAAATATTCCTATGGTGGATGTAGATGGCTGCAGTTGCAGCACTCTGCATTCAATACGAATCGGATTTTCGGCCTAATATGACTATTGTCGTCAAGGCTTTGCAGCCACTGCTAAACCCAACACGGACAGGAGCAGTGGAGCCAAGTATCTGAAGTAAGCGTAACCATGTTTGTGAGGTTTGTAGAACCACTTATTTCCATTCTCTCTCTCTCTCTCTCTCTCTATATATATATATATATAGGAAAGAGATGGGATTAGCCCACTAGTTCATATGAACATATGAGCCCAACGTTCCAGATTGAATCTGTATAGATTTGACGATCACAGATGTCCGATAGTGTTTGAATTTTAGTTTTTTTTTTCTACAAATCTAAATCACTTGAAATTTTAGGAATGTGTTTATCAAAAAATAGATGAATCTTCGAAAAATATCAAAAAAATATTTTATATGAATTAAATTGACCATAATACGCCCGAAAAATTTTATGAGGTATTTTAGTCATTTTATTTTTTACAAATACTTTTTTTATATATTTTTATTAGATGTGCCTTGATGAGAAGAACGCACACCTAAAATTTCAAATGATTTGAATCTGAAGAAAAATAAATAAAATTCTAACACTACTAGACATCTGTGATCGTCAGATCGGCCCAGATTCAATCTAGGTCATTGGACTCATATGTTTATATGAGCTAGTGGGCTAATCCCATCTTTTCCCATATATATATATATATATATATATATATATATATATATATATATATATATATATATATATATATATATATATATGAAGATATTACAAAACGCTTATAGGCGAAAATGAACAATGATTTCGCTTACCCTCATCACCATCCAAACTTCATCGCACGGTTACAGTTGTCCAATAGTATTTCATTTTTCATTTTTTTTTAACTAATCAAAATGATCTGAAATTTAGAACGTGTATACATCTTAGTGACACCTAATAACAATATAAAAAAAAAAATTCACAAAATATAAATTGATCAAAATACCTCCGTAAATTTTCGGTTAAAGTGACTATTATTTAGTATATCGCTTGCAAATGCAGGTGGAGAACTTTGAATTCAAAGCGAACAATTGGCCTTGGGCCCATAGCTATTGTTGGAAAGACAACTAGCTGCTGTGAAAGCAAAGGACACTGAAAGTAACCCATGCTAGCTTCGTAAAACCATTTATGTATATTTCCCTCCTTTTCATTTTTTTTTTCTTTTACTTCATTATATCAAGAACCTGCAACCTGTTCATGTACTTCAACTGATTGTGAAAGCTCCCCTCTCTCTATCCATGTTTTTCTGTTTGATGAGGGAAAACCATCATATAGAAATTATTAAATTATTGAATTTAGTGGATATACAACTTCTATATCTTTTACCTAGAAATATCGAGAACAAATTCTTTTCCCTGCAGTCAAGAGTCTTTCAAACAATTACTGATTCGTTTGGTTCATGTTTAGACCTTGTGTAGGTTACACCCGAAAAAAAAAAAAAACAAAAGAAAAGAACTTTAAATAGCATGGAAATATCTGGCTAATGATCAAATTCTCTGGAAATACAAAAAAAGAGGGATTCTACCCATCTAATTTACTAATAAGAACGACATATGAGAGAGAGAGACTAAACATGAATTTATTTCTTCTTCACCTAGAACAAATGATAGCATGAGTTTGATAAATTGTTCCTCCCTACTTTACAAGAAACTCCATCATTAATGGTATTAACAGCCATGACAACGGCGCTTTATGCTGCATTAGAATGTTCCATAGATTGCTTTCCTAAAACATATTACTTTCAGTAGTTCAAATGGATGATTTGGGCCATAAATGACCATGTGCTTTGGTACAACCCATCAGATCTATTCACAAACTAATTGCCTTTTACACACATATCAGGATATAGCCAACGCACCATGATATAATCAAGCATTAACTAGTAAAACTACATTACAAAGTCTTGGCTTCTCACACGGAACTCCATCCATGGGTTGAACAGAGAAAGTAAAAGAAACAAAGTAGTTAACATAAGGCAAGAAGCCTTACTACATGTTTGCTTAACTATGAAAGCGGTGCGCTAGTGCACCGTAACACACCATTTCTTCTCTCTCTGGAAGTCTTCAGCTCGGTTCTCCCAGAGTTTATCTTTCTCTCTAGAAGATTCAAACTCGGCCCTCCCACAGGCAATCCAGGCCTGCATTGCCACCTTTGAGAAGGGTCTCCACATCTTTTGGGGGATTCATACCAAGCTTATTAGCTCTCTCCCATCGCTCGAGCCTAGTGAGCCCAATGCATGGACCATAGCTCATGTTCATATCAAATCCGCGTAAGACCTCTTCACATTGGTCAAAATCACCTGTTGATACCAACAATGAAGAAAACCAGTCATTCAAAAGAATCACAGAGAAAAAGCATTTACAGATGATTTCCTTGAGCCTTGTAGTCACTGGTTAGATATTTCTCATGGCACAAAACAATGAGTAAATTAGAAGTACAAAACGTCTGTCTCTCTCTAGCATGAATAACCTAAGGCATCCAAGATTCACGACTCATAACCATCACATGTTAGAAAAAGACAGAAGGCTATTTAGGAACAACAATTAACAGTGAAAACTTGGGGGCCGATAATCATAAAACATGGGACAGACACATGTTCAGATTTGTACGCTATACTCAAAGGTTTCCAAAAAGAATAGTTCACATCCCAGGTTGCAGGTTCCAGCCCCATAATTACGAGAGAGAGAGATCAGAGTCAGAGAATAGTACATCCAAATTCTTGAGAGACAAAATTACAAACAGATACTAATTCATTATATCAGAAATCAGTTAAATTTCATGAATGAAAACAAAAACAGAACGGTTCTAGTTTATAACCAGTATCAAAGTCAAATCGAGAAATAATTCACAAACTCCCTAAATCTAAACCTTTACTCAATAGCAAACCCTACATTTATTTTCAATGTAAATGAACCAACAAAAAGCAAGGCCAGAGACTATGGACTTTCCACTAATCTTCAGTTCCAAATCCTACCATTAAACAAAAACTACAGATATTCTTTTAGATTTTGATCTGCTATTACAGATAATGGAAACATATCTACGAGAGATAAAAAGCTAATAATCAAATAAGGGGATAAACTTTGGAGAGAAAAGCTAAAGAGACCTTTAATGTCTATGGAGCCATGAGAGAGTAGGGCAGGTGGTTGTGCAGGATCAGAATCAAGCCTGACACCAGACTTTGAAGGCTTGGAGGGCTTGGTATTGTTGTTCTTCTTCCTCTGCCTGTAAAACGCCTTTATGTCACCACCTCCTCCTCTCACTGAAGCCATTCTTTATCTCTCTAAACCAAGTAAACCTCTTTCTCTCTCTAAAACAAGCAAACCTTTAAGGCTCTCTCTCTTCTGTAGCAAGACTACAATTTCAAATTTCAAATTTCAATTTCTTGCCTTTGTTCTTATACCAGTGTTCCTCGCTCCTCGCGCTTGAGGGGTATTGCTCAGATCTTTCGAAAATTCACAAAACACCCCTTACTTTCCCGTTAATGACAAAAATCTTCCTGATTCTCATTACGTTCAATGATGAAAAGGAAAATTGTTTCAAGCGCGCTGGACCGCATTTCTACATGTGCTGTCCAAAAAAGTGTAAAGCAACCATCTTCAAGATAAATGCAAGCAGGTGTTTCAGATAAAAACAATGAAATTAACGGTTCAAATGTTTTTTTATTAGAATTATTATTTTTAATTTAATTTTTTTTTTTTTTTTTTTTATATTCATGATATCCATATTAGAGTTTACATGTCTTTAAAAATTAAGTCCCAAAATCCATCGCAAAAACGTATTTCTACATATGGGGGCCTTGGTCGCATAAAAACTGGATCTTGATTAAAAGGGAGAAAATATAAATATAAATAAAAATAAATAAAACCACTCGGGGTTAAATTGATTGTTTAGAGCCTAGGCTCTATACAAACCACATCTACTCTATATATTTGAAATTCAGTACAATTGTTGTGCATTGCCAAAAAAAATACATTGTATAGGATTAGTTATTAGGAGAAAGTTTATATAGAGCCGAGGCTCTAAACAATCAAATTCGAGCCTATCTCAAAATTTTCACTAGAAGAGGTTGTTTTGATGCTCAAATATCCTCAACTTGATCATCTCGACATCAAGATGCATGGACATGAGAAAAAAATGGATTTTAAGTTTTGAAAATAGTGTATTTTGTAACGTATTTTTGGACCGTCAATTTTCAAGATTTTCAAGTTTTCATATATCTGTCGATCTATACTATTTTTGAAGCTTTAAACTTTATAAATAAAAATAAGATAAATTATCGCTAATATACCTATATTTTCCTATAATCGAAAAAAAAAAATCCAAATTTTCAAAATCTCACCTGCACCCTTTCTCACAATTTTCAGCTTTTTTTAGACCAAAATAACCTCCACGATAGTCTTTTTACAGTAAAGAACATTACAGTAATTTAAATACTATAATAAGTTGAAGGAGTGTTACGGTAATTAAAATACTGCAATACCTTAAAGTAGTATTACGGTAATTAAATACCGTAATAAGTTGAAGGACTATTACGGTAATTAAAATGCTGTAATACCTTAAAGTAGTATTACGGTAATTTAATTACCGTAATATTGCCCAAGCCTCACTTAAAGAACACAAAAGATTTTCTTATCTCTCGGGAGTCTACTATCTATTTACTCCCTCGACAAAAATCCAAGCTAGCTGTATTTTTCAAATCTCAAATTTTTAGGATATAATCTCTACTACTTATAGAATAATTTCAACAAAAGAAATTTTCCAAGTAAATTCTTCTGTATATTAGAAAAACCTAATACTTCAAGATTTAATAGAAACTATCCAATTTTCAAAGAGCTAGTTTTAAGTGTCGCAAAACTTACGATTCAACTCTTTCAAAAATAATTTAGTAATTTTTATATGGTTCTCAAAATTTTAGAACAAAAACATTCTTAATAGGTGTTTTTGAGCGAGGGAGTAGATCCACATTGTGCTCCCATGGGAACATGGATTTTTTGAAAAATGAAAAAGGGGTAGCCCTAATATTAGCTTCGGTTTGAAGCTTTTCAACCAATAGGGGTTTGGAATTGATGCGGAAAGTATTACGGTAATAAGAATACCGTAAAGACTTCCCCACACATTACGGTAATTACATTACCGTAATAATAATTCAAACTATTATCGTATTTAAATTACTGTAATACTCTTTGAATTTTTTTATGGTGTTTTAATTACCGTAAAGCTTAAAATGTATTACGGTAAAAAGCCTACCGTGAAGGTCATTTTAGTCCAAAAAAAGATGAAATTTGTAAGAAAGGGTGTAGGCGAGGTTTTGAAAAGTTAGGGTTTTTTTTTTTTCCAATTTTACTAAAATAAAGGTATATTAGCGATAATTTCTCTAAAAATAAAAATATATTTAAGGCTATCACAAATTCTTTCAATATTGAAACCACATGTCTCGATACTATTTGAAGGTAGGCTCTAATTTGATTGTTTACAGCCTAGGCTCTATACAAACCGCATCCTTAGTTATTAGGCATCTTTTATATATATATATATATATATATATATATATATATATATATATATATATATATATATATATATATATAAATATATGAAAAAGTCTTCCCAAAGCCTATAGCTGAAAATAAATAGTGATTTTGCTTACTCTCATCATGGTCTAAATTTCATCGCGCGGTCACGATTGTCTGGTAGTGTTTTATTTTTCATATTTATTTTTACAAATTAGAATGACTTGAAATTTGAAGGGTATATTCATCAAAAATAGAGGAATCTTCGAAAAATATAAAAAAAATATTTTACATGAAAATAATTGATCAAAATACTTCTGAAAAGTTTCAAGGGTATTTTGATCAATTTTATGTACGGATAATTTTTTTTATATATTTTTATTAAATATAACTTCACAGCCTTCAAATTACAATGTTAAAAGATAGCGAGTGTGAAGGATCGATTTACTAATTTTTTTGTCAATTTTCTAAAACAAGTTACTTTTTGTGATATTTTCATCATTAAGTAAGGGCAATTATTATTACAAGATAATGGGTATTTTTATCATTTCCATAAAGGGTAAAGTTGAAATTTTTACTAAATAGTAAGGGCTGCTTTACAAAAAAAATTTCAAGACAAATAAAATTTCAGGACACTAACTTCCAAAATGTCATTGTATGTTTGTAAAAATTTCAAATTTTCCCTTAATAGTTAAGTTACCTATTAAAATAATTTTTTAAACAAAAATTAATCATATTTTTGATATATACACCCATCACAACTCCTTCTAACTTTGATCTTTGTATTTTGAGTGGTTGTTAACTCTAGACAAGACAAAACCCCTCCCCCCCCCCTCTCTCTCTCTCTCTCTCTCTCTCTCTATATATATATATATATATATATATATATATATATATATATATATATATATATATATATATATATATATATATATATATATATATATATATATATATATATATATACATATATATATATATATATATATATATATATATATATCAAATGACACAAATACCTTAGTTCTTCGGCATTAGTAATGCTGAATAGTGTGTTTTTTAATTGTAATGTGGAAAAACTAAGGGTATTTTTATCATTCTGTTCGAGTCTCTTAAGATGTTAAATTACTAAAATACCCTAGACATTCTACATTTCCAGTAAAGAATAAGGGTAATTTAGAAATATATATATACTTTTAGGATAAAATACTTATTTAAAAAAAAAAAAGAAATTGACCCTTTATGTGTTAATAGAGATATTATAACCCCTTTAACGATCTTGTAAGAGGTTTCATCCCCTTATTTGATATTTTCCTATTAAAAAAGTCCTCTTCCCTTAGTCCCTACTATTTGCCATCATCGGCAAATTTATCAAAATGGATTTAAGATATGAGTTATTTAACATTTTACCTATCTATTTTGATTTAATTTTAATTTTTTTACGAAAGTAACGTGATTTTGAGTTGGAATAGTAGAAAAAGAGTAAAATGTTGAATAGTTGAAAAGTGAGGTGTATCCTAACACTTATCCTCTCTTACATTTTACGCATGTCTCTATTTTTTCAAGGGAAATTTATGTACGGACCGGGTTTTGTCCCGGTATAACAAAGTGGCTAAAAAATAGTATGTTATTACCTGGATGGACGGATCCCTGAATTATTTTTTACAAGTTTGCCACAATCCGATTTTTCAAACATCGGACCGCTTGATAACGCCTATACTTTCCATTTTTTGCCAAATTTTGAAACCGATAAAAAATTAAAATCCAAAAAGCAAAAATATCAACGCCGCTTCTTCTTCACCCCTCTCCCTTGTGTTAGATCTCTTTATTAATGATTAAATTTATACAAGACCAGTATAGATTTACGGCCAGTAACAATTAAAAATAAATAGATAAGTACCAACGGTTATGGATAATTACTAACTAATCTTATCACAATCAAGAGACACCTAATTAAGATATATACATATACATATCAATACACATATCCATATTGATATGTATTCATAATGATGTATATCAATATAGATATCCATACGCTAACACTCCCCTCAAACTCACGATGTTTTTACACAATGATGCAGATAAAATAATAATAATAATAATAATAATAATAATAATTTTTATTATTATTAGTTTTTTTGAGTTTATCTTTTAACTCAAAAATAGGAGGTGAGAGGCTTATCTGTTCAACAATGCTATGTAGCATCTTTTTGGTATGTGAGGTTAAGAGATATGGACGAGAGAGATAATAGGTTGAGAGAGAGAAAATAGGGAGGAGAGATAGAATAGAACAATGTTTTTCTTTTTTTTAGTCTATTTAAGGGAGATATCCCTTCGTTGTAAATTAGTGAATGAGTTAATAACATTGTAAATTAGTGAATGAATTAATAAAATTTTGGTCTCGTGAAGAGATTATTTTTTGGGTGGATTCCTTTATAGACCTTTGAGAGATGGTATATTATCTCAACTTTTTCTTTTTATTTGTTCTGGTTTGATTTTATCCCTGCATCAATTGGTAACAAAGCAAGTTAGATCTACTAATAGCAAGTTAGATCCAGATCTAGTGATATCTAGTTTGTTTTACAATGCCACCAAAAGTTAATCAAGCTAATCCGGCTCCTATGGATGATCGTTGGGGACAAGCTATAAAAATTTTTGTTTTACAATACCACCAAAAGTTAATCAAGCTAATCCTGCTCCTATGGATGATCGTTGGGGACAAGCTATAAAAATTTTGACTACAGCACTAGAAGAGATAAATCAACGGTTGTAGCGGTTAGAGAACAATGTTCTTCGTGAAGAACAAATGATGCAACGGTTGGATCAGAGGTTGCAGCGGTTGGAGAAGAATATTCATCGTGAAGAAGGTGTTCGCAGCCACGTTCACCTTGCACTAATTATTCCACTAATTATTCCACGACAAACCCATAAAGTTGATTTCAAGCCTAATGAAGAAATTTATAGGTCAGATCCTCCGTGTCTTATAGAGCGACCAGAAGATTTTAATATTAAAATCGATCTCCCAAAATTTCATGGTCAAACATGTTCATCAATTACATATGATGCGTCTTTGGAGCTGGACCCATTCCTAGTTCAGAATAATAATCAGCCTAAACGCGTATTCAACAATTACTCTTGGAACACAATTGCCGGCAAATAGTCTTATATTAGTCTTGAAGAAATTGAAGAAAATGTGCCGAGGCGCATGGTCGGATTATATCACCAATTAGCAAATGGTGATACATGGAAGGATTATATCACCAATTGGCAAATGGTGATTGGTTTGAAGCTTGAAGCTCGAGGTTGAACTTCTCCCAACCTCGAGAGAACGATGCCGAAGAAATAATAATAATAATAATAATAATTTTTATTATTAGTAGTTTTTTAAAATTTAGCTTTTAACTCAAGAATAGGAGGTGCGTAAGGATAATTAGGTGGGCAATTGGTATTGATTAATTAGTTGGTTAATTTAAAAATGTAAATAGGATAAGGTTAAATCTAAGGGAGGTTTATTTGTTCAACAATGATATGAAGCAAATCTTTTTGGTACATAAGGTTAGGAGATAAGGATGAGAGAGAAAACAGGTTGAGAGAGAGAAAAAAAGGAGGAGAGATAAAATAGGAAAGTGTTTATCTTCTTTTTTTAGTCAACTTTTATTGTAAATTGGTGAATGAAAAACAGTCAGACAGCTGAGAAAACAGAATGGTACGTAGAAAAGCTAACAAAACTTGGTGTGGATCCGAGACAAATTTAAGAACTTCCAGTCTGAGACAGATTTAGCAACTCGCAGTCTGATAACACATTTCAGAACAGAGACAAAGGTTATTTTGTAGAGAGTTGAAACACGACTCGGCAAAGAACAAATGAGTCGTAAGCGAATCTGAGGCCTTTGGCAGTGCTTCCTTAGTCTATGAGTTTTTTTCACTAAATTGAGAGTATTGATTGATTCAACCATGGACGAAGAGGAGAGCTGAAGTTTTTATGTAAAAAGGATAAAATGGATGAAAAGGAGAGCTTAAGTTTTTGTGCAAAAAGGATGAAATAGCAAAGTGTGTTTTGCCAAGAAAAAAAAAAACCCTGCCGATCCACAACTCCTAGGATATTATTTCAAGAAAGAGGGTTTTGCACAAAGTTTGCAAGGGACGTCAAGGTTTGCTAAAGGCAACCACAATTTCAATTTGATCATAAGGCAAAGCATAATTTTAATACAACCCAAAAGAATTTTAGAGAGAGGTTGGCAACTTCAATGGGGTCTAAAGTGGCTGAAAAACAGATGGTCCGTGGCTAGGACAAAGAGGATGTGGCGAGAGAGAAGACATCATAGAGTAATATGATGGAATATAAGCAAAGGTGAAAGAGAGAGGCAAGTGTGTCTAGAGAGAGAGAGAGAGAGAGAGAGAGCATAATATGGGTTGTTTCTCTCTTTAGAAGAGAGAGAGGTCTTTTCCTTTTCTTCCTTGTGGCTAAACGGTGCAGCTGTTTGATAGAGTCGGAACGAATCGAAAGCTGAGCTCAAATCCAGCAATCTCAAATCTGAAGTGCGAGCTCAAATCTGAGGTTGAGGAGCCTATGACTTTGATACCATGTTAGAAACGCATAATATTATAGAGAACTTTCTATACAAGACCTGTATAAATATACAACCGTTAACAATTAAAGATAAGTATCAACGGTTATGGATAATTACTAAATAATCTTATCATAATCAAGAAACACCTAATTAAGAGATATATACTCATACAAATACATATCCATACTGATACATATTCATAATGATGTATATCAATATAGATATTCATACGCTAACACCCTCTTCCTCTAGAAATGGGTGAGAGCTCGTGAGTTGAAAAAAAGGGTGATTGGGAGATAATATCTTGTGAGAGACCATTGATAAACCTTGGAGAGAGAGAAAGAGAAAGTACTTTATCTAATTTACATTTCATGTGCCTTCAAATATCAGGGCTTGATCTTGGGAAAAGTAAATTTACCTCTTCATTAGATTTTATGCACAAATGCGAATCATACGGAGGTCTTCCTGCATTTTATGATCTCCCCTGTTTTGGTTTGTTACTTTCCAATGCTTTCCCATGTTAGTCATGGGGTGTTCATTTGCGAGACATTTGTATTTGTTTTTTAATTTGGATCTATGTTAAAAATAATAACTTATTGAATTGAAGCCTCATGAAATATTGTTTGATCATATATGCCCAGTGTCCATTAGTTTGCTTGAATTTTTTTTGTTCAAGACAATAGAAGCATTGAAGGCTGGTTTATTGTGCTCTTTGTACAAGACTTGGATCCATTTTTTTGTTTTATCAATCATTACTCTATTTTTTTCATTTAGGTTAAATTTTTTGAATCTTTTAGTTTTGAATTTTGAAATGATTGTTTGTTGGTTATTTTTTGGGAACTCATCTTATCTATGATTTAAGAATTGAGGAACCTGATGGGGGCAAGGTGGAAACTTTATTTCCGTCATTCCTTTCTTATTTTCTTATGAGAAATCTAAGATTAGGAAACTTGGACCGCTGTATGGAAAATCGGGTGGTTTAAATTCTGATAGGCCGGTTCCAGTTTCGACCAGTTTTGGTGAATTGATCGGGTACTTTTTAAAAGAATTCAAAAAAAATTGTATAAAATTCTAAAAAATAAGAAATTTTTTTTGTAATGCATTTTTTAATGTTTTTCAACCTTTTGAAAAAAGATTGGAAATTGTTTTTGGCCATTAGTACTCATTTTTTTTAGTTGTTTTCATCTTTTTAAAATAATTTAAAAATACCCCTGTGTACAAATGGATTATTTAAAAATGTATTTTTTTCATTAATTTTCAACTAATCATGCCTTTTATATTTTATTAGATTTTTTTATTTTTTTAAACATTTTTTTTTTTTTACCTCCATGGACTTGTCCCATTAGGCCGATTGAACCAGTTTCCGGTTGCGATCCGATTTTCCATATATTGACTTGGACACATGACAAGTATAGAATTTACTAGAACTGGATTATCTCCAACGTCTGCTTTAAAAATCAATGGCAGAGTTGAACTGCTTTTCCGTTTGATAAGAAAAATAATGTATCAAAATCCCAAGGTAGAGAACTTGTTTGGCATGTTTATCATTTCTTTTTATGGTTGAATGCATTTCGTGGAAACCTCTCTCTCAAAAAATCTAGCAACGAAATATTCATTAATGAGGCTCCTTGTAAGCTTATGGGAAGCTCTCTATATCTCAATTTGTAAAATAAAACTTCTGCATGCCATTACTCATCAATCTTGCTTGTGTGATGCTTTCGCCCTTAGAACTTCAATTCTTATCTCAAATGTCCCATGTTTATAAAGAAAATCAAACTAGAAAATACCATCCTCTCATTTGCTATCATGTCATAAACCCTTTAGAATTAGAATAATTTCGTAGACTGAACTATCAATTATGCAATGTCAAAGGAAAATTGTTTCATGCAGGCTGGACCGTATTTCTACATATGCAGTTTAGAAAGTGTAAAGCATCCATCTTAAAGATGAATGCAAGTAGGTGTTCCATCAAAAACAATGGAAATTAACGGTCCAAATGTTTTCTTACTAGAATTATTATTTCTAGTTTTTAAAATTGATTTATTTTTTCTATATTCATGATCTCCATGTTAGAAATTACATGTACTTAAAAATTAAGTCTTAAAATCCATCTCAAAAATAGATTTATTGAGGGGCTTGGCCGCATAAAAACCGATCCAATGTCATAACATTTCTTAACAAGGAAAAAATGAAGGTCACAACAAAGATGAGCAAGTCAAGTGTCGTATATTTCTTTAGGATTGCGCGCTGCAAGAGTTTTTGGAGGGCTCACATCATCTGTAGAGCCACATGACATCAAACTTCTCTTAAGAACAAAGTAACAAAGTCCATAGAAAGATATAATGAATGATAGATGCAAGGAGTTTTATCATGCCTAAAATACAGTACTTTTCAAATCCTTTTCTAGCAAATGATTTTATTTACGAAATTAAAGTTAAACTTGAATTTGTTAGTGCTAGGGATACCCCTCTTTCCAATATTGTGACAGAAATTGAGTTTTCACTTAACCATAACTAAAAAGTAACTAAAAAGAGAAACAACAATCAATGCATCTCAAATACCAAGTCATAAGTAAGGGAAAGAGAGAAAAAAAAAAATGAGGTGTTAGGATTGTTAAAATGTATTTTTTTAGAAATTATATTAGTCTTTATTTTATTTTATTATGAGTGATATAGTGAGGTTGTAATTTGTAATTTTGTGTAGTAAGAAGTTATGGAACAACTAACTGGTTAGTAGTTATTGTTGTAAGTTAGTAAGTATTATTGTGAGTGAGGAGTTATTACTATAAATATGATTGTAAGAGCATATATTTAAAGAGAGGTGTATTGTGGAAAAAATTGGGTCACATGTTTTAAGATTAATCTTAAGTATTAAGATTGTAATGCTTTTATATACCCCATTTTTTATCTTTGAATGAAACGTTTTTCTCCATTTCATATTAATTGTTCTTTTTCTATTTCTTTGGATGTGAGTTTTGAGCTAGTGTGACATTATTACACTAATTGAGAAGTGAATTGTTCCGATATTCTAGCATTTATCTTTCTCTACAGCCTTATGGATTTGAAAACTAGAGAGAGAGAGGAGCGCGTCAAGGTTTTAAATGAGAAGGAGAATATGGATGTCAGGGCTATAAATGAAACATAAGAGAGTAGTGAGAGAGGAAGTGAAAAACCAGAGAAAATGAAGACTGCCAATTTTATTCCTAAAAATCACAACCATTGGGCATATAACACTTGCGTACACAACCATTGGGCATATAACATTTAATTGTGGCGATTACTTTTTGGAACTCAAAAAGTTGTCACGATGCATTGATGGTTGAGATTACGAGAGGCACAGCTTTTGACTTTTGCGATCACATATGAAAGGTGAAAATAAAGACTTGTTTCCTCCTTTCTATAGACATGAAAGTCGTATGATTTTCTTAAGAATTTGTGAGAACTTTCTTTATTTTGAACAGCGGCAACTCTTGTGCTTTAGATCTCGTAGTATTTGTGCATTTGTATTGACGAGATTGTTTTATCAATCCTATGTTCCCATATATCCCAAGGATAAATTTGTTTCGTAGAAACTTAAATGCATACTAATTCATATTAATAGAGGGCAAATATTGCCTTAAAAAAGTGGTGTTTCATACTTGGGATTTGAGAGATTGAACCTTCTTACATTTATTATTTTTTGCCCTATTTCATCCTCCATTTCCAATAAGAAAAAAAAAAAATTTCATTTGAGTTTGGGTAAAGAGAGCGGAGAGGTGTCAATTTTCGCATAAAGAGAGCCAGTTTAGTGTGTGGTTAGGTTTGAGAGAGAAAGGAGCGAGCTAATTTGAATCGAGCTTATTTATCATTTAGGGGAGGGAGGGGGAAGGGAGAGAGGATTTTTATTTTGGGAAATTTTTGTATGCACTCAATTAAATTTACAAAATTACTATTTGGTTCATATTTTTGCATATGTTATGATAATGCCTATATTTTACCTATTTTATTATTTTCTTCAGTTTTGCCATATGTTCAATGTTGCAGACATCGTAACCCATTATTCTTATATTTTTATTTTTTGTGGTTTGTAGTTTCTAGGGCAATTTAATGCTCCATATATTAGACCGACACATTTGCAGGGCAGTCTAATATCAGAAATATAAAACTGCCCTATTATGGATTTTGGATTTGAATACTATAGTTTGATGTCCAAAACATCAGACCGTTTTTAAATTATATATATAAAAAAAAAGAAAATGGTCACACGCGTTACCAAGGGTGATTGAGAGAGAGATAGAGCTGGTAACGAGAGAAAGATGGTGATGCATCGGACTTATAAGTGATTTGGTCAAATATTGCAAGCACCCCCATTTATATCTATTTTTGACGTGCAAACCTATTTGTAAGTAAATTACTCTTTGGTTTTTAAGAGATAAGTTGCCTTGCACATGTTTAGAATAGATTATATCAATTATATATTTAGAAAATAAAATGAATTGAACTAATGGGATACAACTTTTAATTGATAATTAATATACATGTGAATCTTTTTTTTGGGTCAATCAGTGGGATAAGGGCCCATACCCTTTTGGTGAGAATGGGTTCGGAGCTTCAAATCCCCCTCTCCCCATGTTTTTAACTTTTTATAAATTTTTTAAAAGTTAGAAAAAGTTTATATAAGGTATCACCTAAAAAACCTACTAGAGAAGAAGGTTGTTCCTATGTTGGAAAGCCCTCAAATAAATCATCTCAATTTCGAGATTCCTAGACATGAAAAAAAAAGAAAACTTTTAGTCCTAAAAATAATTCATCTTCTAATACGTTATCTGGACTATACAGTTTCAAGATTTTGAAGTGTATATAGATCTACTTGATCATCATGATTTATAGAATTTTAAATTTCATAAATAAAGGCAACAATAGATTTTCATACCATCGCGAGGCTTTGTGGCACCCAAACTCGATTTTCGTACAATTTTGAGATGTCCCCCTACTTCTTGACACCTTATACAAACCACCAAGTTCGAATAAGTTAAAGTGAAAAGAATTTACGCTCCCATGGGAGCATACTGTTCCATTGGCTCCCTTGGGGCAAAACTCAATCCATAAACATTTATTGGACCCAAAAATTTGGGGATGTAATATTTTCAAACTGAGATCAATCTCAAATAAAAAAAAAAAACAAAAAAAATTGTACTATCTATGTGCCTAAAAAAAAGCAACCTCCCAAGATTGAACAAGAATTGTCAATTTTGGAAGGAAAGATCTAGATGTTCAAAAATTCAAAAATCCAATTTTTATATTTTTTTTACTTTATAATGGTAATCTAGTGATACTTCAATGGTTCCTATAATTTCGGATCGAAAAAATATTGTTAGGTATCTAATTAGTCTGAGGAGGTTATTGCATAATATGCCATTGCGAGAGCAATATACACTCTCTAAGTTAAAATCCCAAGCGCTACCAATAGGCCTGGTCTGGCCGGAATCTAGGCTAAGGCCCTCCAACTCGCACTTTAAAAAAATTCATATATTTTTACAAAGGGTGTGGTTTCTATAAGGCTGCAACCTCAAATAATCCAATTAAGACTGTGGACACCCCTCAAAATTCTGCTAAGGGAACTCCTACAAATCTTAATTTTGGTTCTAAAGGACCACACAAACTCTAGTAAAGCATAGGCAATCTAGACCCAATTTAATTGCTTCAAAACTACCCAAATCTTATTCCAACTTGAAGTAGAACCCGAGATCTTTCCAATAGTCCAAGAATCGTCTGAATCGGACATACGAATAAAACGATATAACCAATGACAATTTAGTCCCTGTAAGACCGAAGCGTCGGGCCACGGGCCAAGCTGTAACGCGACCCAGAAGGCCCCTACATGGCTTGATGACACAATCAATATGTTTTATGATGTAGTGAAGACGTTTTTTTGAATTAGATAAGACTAAAACTTCAAGATAAATCCAAAAAATTCCTAATAAATTCCAAATAAATCAAGAAAAATCATCATTTCAATCTTATAAATACCCCTCTCCCTAACCCAAAAAGAGGACGAAAAAGAAATCCCTTCAAAATACCCAAAAATAGGAAAAACCCTTTAAAAACTTTTAAAAAATTAGGAAAAATCAACAAAAATCTCCATAAATTAGATAAAATACCTAAAAACCTTAAAAAACGAAGAGAAATTCATATCAAATCTCAAGAAGAGCCTTGGCAGACCCTACCTAAAATTCTCAGCTTTTCCCCCTGCCTTAAGAACCCTAGATCTAGATCAAAGAACCTTAGATCTATCAATTCCAGCGATCAAAGGCATCCAAAAAAGAGAAATGGTGGCACAAATTGGAAGAGCGGCCTGATCCAAGCCCGAAACTTCGGATTTCATATCCCTAGAGGTAAGTTTCAATTTTTTTGCTTAATTTAATTTGTTTTTCTTCATTTAATTCTTTGTTTTATTTTATTTTATTTTTGTGAAAATTAAATTATTATTAGATTTAATTAAATTTAGAAGTGTTTTTAGGTCAAAATATGGATTTAGAACTGGTGCTGCCAGTGGATTCAGAAAAAGACCGGATCGGTATAGATTTGGGATTTTTTTGAACCCATAATTCAATCGATCCCACTCCCTCTACCTTTTCAAAAGTAACACGGTTTTTCCTAAGATTTGAGCAAATCTCGTCTTAGAGATCAGCGCAAATCAGAGCATAAACAGTTTGGTGCCCACCATGGAATACCTTGAACTTCAGATCTGTATTTTAGATTTAAAAAAGCTTCTTTTTTTTTTTCATAATTATTTTTCAACAAAAATAAATAAAAAAGAATAAAAAAAAAAAAAGAAAGAAAGAAGGAAAACGAAGTAGATTTAAAAAAAAAATTCTTTTTATTAGATTCTATCTTTTCTTTCTAGATCTTTTTTTTTTTTTTTCTCTATCTCTATAAAAAATTTAAGATTTTTTTCCTCTCAATCTTTAGATCATCTTTATGTTTTTTTTAGATCATCTTTCTTTTAGATCCCTTCTTGATCATAGTTATCTTTAGATCCTCTTCAGATTAATCTTTTAGATCATCTTTATTTTTTGATATCATCTTTCTTTTAGATCCCTTATTTATCATCTTTATAATTAGATCTTTCTTTTATATTCACCTTGTAAATTATCTTTTTAGATAATCTTTTAGATCATATTTATTATCTTTGTTTTTTTAGAACATCTTTTAGATTCATCTTGATATCATCTTTTTCAAATCTTCTTTCATTCGTGTCTATCATTTTTAAATATCTTTTATCTTTTTTAGATCATAATTATCTTTTTTAATTGCATCTTTATCTTTTTAGAATACATCTTTTAGAAAGAATATTTATATATTTCCTAATTTAAAAAAAAAATTACCTCTTTTGATAAAATACTTTTTTCAAAAAAACGAAGAAAAAAAAAAGATAGATCTAAGCTTTCTCTGCTTTATCTGTTTAGATTAAAAATAGATCTCATCTTTCTTTCTTTTTTATCTTCTCTTTTGTTGTTAAACCTTATCAGCATAGCTTATAATTTTCTTGACATTATCTTTTCTTTTTTTAGAAAAAAAAAAAATCTTTTTCTTTTAGATGTATCTTTATCTTGTTTCCCCTATATGTCTCGTGAGTTTTCCAAAACCTTAATTTCTTTGGTTAAACGTAACCTCAAACTCTGTTTTTCTTTCAAAATTCAATCTATCTTCAAAACCTTCTAAAATGTTTTAAAAAACAAAGGAGTTTCATGGAGGCTTGGATATGATGCGTCCGCCGCCATAAAATCCTGGATTGCCTTGCTTGCAAATTCTTAGGAAAATAGAAACCAACCCATACAGTCCCATACCAAAAATCCTGAACCTATGGACCCCAAGAATCAGAATCGAATGCAAACAAGAAGTTCAATTAGCAAGAAATTTATCATCCCATCATTTCTTCTAAATCAAAAACCCATTCGATTGGAGAATCAGACCCTAAGAAAAAGATCTAAAGTCGAAGATGACTACACTAGCAGCTTCTCAAGTAGCATTGGAGTGACTACAATAAAGAGTGTCACCGTCTCAAAGAAAGCACGGTTCTGTTGACTGTTACTTTGGATCTCGATTGTCGGAGACCTCTCAACCGCACTGACTCAAAGATAACAATGTCATTTCGATGTCTTATGAATCAAAAGCATCCATTGGCGATCATTCAAAAGATTGATCCCTCGATAAATGTTTTCCTTCCCACCATATCTCAGGTATCGACTTCTTTGTCATTCACCTAGTGCCCAAGGTGAATGCTAAAGAGGGGCCACTGTAGATACCCCCCTCAAAATTATGTCTAAGGGAACTCCTAAAATCCTCAATTCTAGTCTTAAAGGATCACACAAACTTTAATATACCATAGACAACCTAAACCCAATTTAATTGCTCCAAAACTACCCAAGTCCTATCCCAACTTGAAGTAGAGCTCGAGATCTTTCTAACGGTCCAAAAATCGCCTGAATCAGACCTACGGATAAAATAATATAACAAATGATAATTTAGTCCATGTAAGACCCAAGTGTCGAGCCGCAGGCCGGGCTATAACGTGCCTTGGAAGGCCCATACGCTGCTTGATGATGCAGACGTGGACTGATGATGCAGTCAACATGTTTTATGATATAGTAAAGGCATTTTTTTTAATTAGATAAGACTAAAACTTCAAAATAAATCCAAAAAATTTCAAATAAATTTCAAAAAAATCAAGAAAAGTCACCAATTGAATCATATAAATACCCCCTCTCCCTAACCCAAAAATATGACAAAAAAAAGACCAAAAAAAAGAAAAAAATCACTTAGAAATTCTCGAATTTAGAATAATTGCCCAAAAATACCCAAAAATAGGAATATCCTAATAAAATTTTTAAAAAATTTAAAAAAATCCCAAAAAATCTCTAAAAATTTGAGAAACATAATAAAATTCATATTTAGCCTCTGAAGATCCCAAAAAACTTAGAAAACTAAGAGAAATTCCTCTCCAATTGTAAGAAAAACCTAAGTAGACCCTACCTAAAATTCTCAGCTTTTCCCCTTTGCCTTTGGAATGCTAGATATAGGTCAAAGAACCTTAGATCTATCAATTCCAACGAGCAAAAGTATCCATAAAAAGAGATGGTGGCGCAAATCGGAAGAACGACATGATCCAAGCCCAAAACTCCGAGTTTCGGGTAGTTTGAGATAAGTATCACTTTTTTTTGCTTAATTTAGTTTGTTTTTCTTCATTTAATTCTCTGTTTTATTTTATTCTTTTCAAAAAATTAAGCATTTTTAGGTCAAAATATGGATTTGGAGCAAGCGCTGCCAGTGGATTCAGAAAAAAACCGGATCGATATAGATCTGGGATTTTTCTGAGCCTATAATTCAAGTGACCCCACTCTCTCTACCTTTTCAAAAGTAATTCTGGTTTTGTTAAGATTTGAGCAGATCTCATCCCATATATCGACGCAGATCGGAGGGTAAACAAAGACACATCTCCAAATTTTATCATTACATGTAATTTTGGGATAAAAAATCTTAAGATTATTTTGAAAATCTATTTCCATATCTAGCTATTAAATTTTAAACTCAACAAATGGTTAAAATCAAACATATGAAAATATTGAAATGGACGATCTAGATAATGTGTTTGCAAGATACACTATTTTGGGGACTCGGAATCTTTTTTTTTTTTTTTTCATATTCATACATTTCAATGTCGAGATGATCAATTAGAAAGTTTTTCAACTTTAAAACAACATTTTCGGATAGATTTTTGAGGTGAATCTTTAATTCTAGATTTTATGGTTGCAGCTTTATATAAACTTTTTCCTTTTACAAATACCTATAATTAAAATGGAGTTCAAATAAGTTCAAATCGGCTCTTACCCATCTTTAAACTTTTATAACTTCTAGAAAATTTAAATCGGCCCTGGTCGGGCCAGTCCCAATAGTCCTATCCAATAGTAAGGCTCGGCTAATTCACCTACCCACAAGCATGGCTAGCCCTAGGCCACCACCCTTTAGCCTGCGTTGGACCCAGGGGTCCAGACAAAGTTCGGGCCAACCCTAACCCATCCTATCCCTAATGCTTACTAACCCCTATCCCTCCCTCTGGGCTCGGCAATTAAGTTGAGTCGATCTCCAAACCAATTGGGTAGACCAGGTCTAGGTCTAACATCTAAACCCGAAGGGTTAGGTCTGTGCCTAGAGAAGAACTCAAGTGGGATCCTGGTCTAACTGGAAGTTAACTAGCTTGGGTCAGTCAATCTCAATAGAACGAGTTTGGCTCGGACGAATAATCAGGGTGAGTATGGACACCTAGCCTAAAATAAAGTTGAACAATGGTCACCACCCTCTAGCTTGGGCCAGGTCCCTTGGGCCCCAGGTCACCTTCGGCTAGACCTAGCCCTAGCCCTGCTTACCCATCCTTTCCCTCAAGCTTCGAAGCCCGTTCTCCTTTCACTGCAAGCGTGGTATTGAGGTTGGACAAACCTCCTAATCCATTGTGAAGACATGGTCGAGGTGTAAGCCCAACTTTTGAACCTGGCAGGTTGGATCTGGGTCTAGAAGTACTTAATTAAGAGATAAATTGAGTCTTAACCTTGCTGGGAGTGAACCGGGTTAGGCTAAGTACGGGCAAGAAAGTTGGAAGGGCACGTATTCGCCTTATCCATGTCCCACCTAACCCATCATGTAGTACAAAAAATTGCTCGTATTGCCATTCAACCTAGCAATGCCGAGGACAAAGAGCCATGGCATCTCAAGAGAATGGTTGATCCTAATAAATGCAAAACACCATAATAAGGGGTGCTTTTGGCACAGGTAGTATAAGGATCGTGTGTCTCTTTTCATTCTCCAAAGCAGAAACCATTCAGATGTGAATTATTTTGACCCGGACCCAAGCATTGGGCCCAACCGACCAGTTTGCACCCCTATCCCCTTTCTGCCCCTCCAGCTAACGAAAATCAGGTGGCCAACCGGAAACTACTCGAAAGTCCAGACAGACTTCAAAGGTCGTAACTCGGTGTTGGGCCCGCCCATGCTGGGTCCAAACACACTTGAAACTTGTAGCTAAAAACGTGATGGTGATGACATGAATTGCATGTCAAAAGAGAATGGAACATGGGCGGTTCAGAGAAGATAATAAGTTGGGCATATGCGGCTCATTTGCACTCGAGTGGAGTCTTTATTGAATCACTAATGGTATGGACCACTCAAATAAGCATGACTGCTGGTTCAATCTATTAGACCCAATTTTAGAAATATATATAAGGTGTAGTTTATATCAGGTTGCAACCTTAAACAATCCAATTAAGGCGCACCTTCAAATTTTATCGTAACATGTAATTTTGGTGTTAAGCATTTTTAGGATTATCCTAAAATCTATTTTTATATCTAATAAAAAAAATTTGAACTCTAGAAATGGTCAAAATCAAGTAGATCTATAAACATATGAAAATCTTGAAAATGGACGATCTAGATAACGTGATGCAAAATGAACTATTTCTGGGACTCAAAATCTTTTTCTTTTTTCATATTCATGTATCTTGTTGTCGAGATGATCAATTACGAGGTTTTTCAATATTAAAACAACATTTTTCGATGGATTTTTGAGGTGCATCTGTAATTCTACATTTTAAGGCTGCAACGTTATATAAACTTTTCTTTTATATATATATATTTATGATTTGTAAATATTAAAATTCAAAAAAATTATCTCATTGTTGATCAATATTCGACCAAACTGGTATTCGTCTTTGGACAAGACAGCAGAGGCACCGACCAACGGTCCAAATAATCGGACCAGCCAATCCATTCCGGCCTTGATCACCATTCTATGTTCCTCCCATTGTGAAAACAGAGCAGCGGTCATTCTTGGGAATGGAGTGCCCTTTTACGTAGTCTACCAGATAGAAGATGATAGAGGGAAAAACTCTCGTTGCGTTGCTGCGCAAGACGGTCTCACTTGGAGTTCCTTCTTAGTCAAATATGACTTCAGCTGCCTGCCTGCCTGCCTGCCTGGTTATCCAAATAACTCAAGTGAGGACTCACCCACCTAGTCCTTGTCTATGCCACCACATCTCTCTTTCTCAATTCTCCGCTCTAGTAGGTTAGTCATGTAATATACACGTATAATTTAATGCGGGAGAAGTGTTTGGTGAGCCGGCTGACTCACACTATTATTGTACAGTCAGCTTAGAAAATAAATTTCAAAAATATATTTTCAATCCAAACTTTTAGAGTTTAATAATCTCAATCATAACAATGATTTGAATTTTTTTAAAAAAAATTAAATATAAAATATTATTTTTTGAATTCCATTCTTTACCACTTATCTTAACCTCTAATGGATGCTACATTTTTTAACATCTATTTTAAAAATGAACGTTAGATAGACAAGGGACAACATGGTAATAGGTGAGTTGGCTGACTCAGCAAGACAATGCCTTTTAATTTAGAGTATAAGCTAAGTTATTTTTTAGTGGCCGCACCAAACGGTATGTAGGGTAGAGGTTTATTTATTAGAATATTACGGCGTTCAGAACCGGCCTTTAAGATAATTGATTTATTTTTTTCCTTTTTTTTGAAAAGTCTTGAAGTGAATTAATTAGAAATAACGTGTTAGTATTTTTTGTTTGAAAAATACTCAAGTGTATTTCAAAACAATAACTTTGGTTTTATTGTTCTTTCCTAAATTGCTTTGTAATGAGAGAAAGATGTGTGTTTGAGTCTCACATTGACGATGAGAGAATTTGTTGGGCTGTATTTAAAAGCACGTATTCCCATGTAATATGCTATAAGTATGAAGGAGAGATAATGTACATACGCGTGTAAGGGCATGGGCAGTTGAAGTGTTGCACTTCATATGCTCGCTCGCATCAACCATCACTACAAATGAATTAAGGGGCTGCATGAAAACCACGTTATAACTCTATATTATGGGGCCTCTATCCCATATGAGATGGACATTTAGAACAATTTGTGAGCTTCTCAATAGATTGACACTTACAACAATTTGTGAGTCTCTCAACAACACATCAATTCCTAACAAATTGTGAGTCTCTCAACAACACATCAAATTGTGAGTCTCTCAACAACACATCGTTATCGGCAATTCCTAACAAATTGTGAGTCTCTCAACAACACATCAAATTGTGAGTCTCTCAACAACACATCATTATATGCAATTCCTAACAATTTGTGAGTCTCTCAACAACACATCATTATCTGCAATTCCTAACAATTTGTGAGTCTCTCAACAACACATCATTATCTGCAATTCCTAACAATTTATGAGTCTCTCAACAACACATTAAATTGTGAGTCTCTCAACGACACATCATTATCTGCATTTCCTAACAAATTGTAAGTCTCTCAACAACACATCAAATTGTGAGTCTCTCAACAACACATCATTATCTGTAATTCCTAACAATTTGTGAGTCTCTAAACAACACATCATTATCTGCAATTCCTAACAATTTGTGAGTCTCTCATCATTATCTGCAATTCCTAACAATTTGTGAGTCTCTCAATAACACATCATTATCTGCATTATCAGCAATTGTGAGTCTCTCAACAACACATCATTGTCTGCAATATCAGCAAGTAAAACCAGTGGGCTATCTCTCTATCTCTCTACTCTATTTTATCTCTTTCTCTCTCTAAACTATCAAGACTCGATTTTATCTCTTTCTCTCTCTAAATTATCAATACTCGAGTGTCTTATGTGTGGGTTCCAAACTCGGGTACATAGAACTTATGAACATTGAAAAAGACCTCTACATTACCTCTTTTTGCCTCTTCAAACTATCAAGACTCTGGTGTTTTATATGTAGGTGTTGGGTTTATGTGGCTTCTAAAGGTTTTATGAAAGCTTGTATGAGCATTTTATATAGTGAAGCATAAACTCAAATCATCTTGTAGACCATACTAGGCAAATACGATTTGTCGATACTCGGACTAGGCTCGACGTACTAAGCCAGTTGAGTTTGAAAAAACCCAAAATACTCGAGCATAGGGATCTACCGAGAATGGTTTAGTGGGTTAGCCCTTAATGAGGTCAGAATATGCCTAGATAAGTGTCGAGTGACTGTGTGGCCTTTGTGTGTGATGAATAGCCTTTAGAGACATGGCTAAAACATCATCGTTATATCAACACATTGTATATACATAGATAATCGTTTTAATATTCGTCAATAAGGGTGAAAGTATACATGTGTGAGAGATTACCCCTATGCACCATAGAGTCATGATTGTATCGGGGAGAACCTGATATCCGTAAACTAGGATTGCGTCCTCTGATCTATTGGCTGACTTTGGAGGTCTAATCATGAGCCCGTGCAGTGGGCTATGGGTCATGAGAACTACTGGGTCAGTTTGAAAAAGCTAGGTGGATCGTGATTCGCAGTTGAAGGCGGTGTGCTCCTGTATATTGATAAATTCCTAAATCTAACGGATCTGATTCTCATCAAAATTAATTAGTTTTAATTATTTTTATGATATATTATTTCTAGAATGTTTATTTGAACTTTTGTGAATCTTTTGATATTTTATTTTTATCATTTGGATTTATAAATTAAGATAAATTAATTTTTCAATGTTTTAAATAAAATATAAGATTTAAAAATTCTAAATACAAAATAAAATATTTTATAAAATTATATGGACCCTCCATAAATATGGAGGCCCAATTTAGAACATGTGGGAGTGGGTGAGGCACGTGTGGCAACCAAAGGGTGGCATGCCCGAGCCATCGGGACAAACTTGCTATCTAAGAGGTCGTTTGGATACCTGGAAATATATTGTTTATGAAATATATTACTAGCGTAATACATTACCTGCAAATGGATTGTTACTTTTTGGATAGCATTTAAATGCAACCAGAGAAATACATGGCTAATGTTTGGCAATGTCCCAAAGAAATATGGGAAATGCATTACCAATATTTTAGCGCCATTTGCCTATAAACTATCATTTCTTTATTTTTTTTGTCACAAAATTTCACTGAAATGTGGAATTAAAGTCATCATCACATCATTCCAAAAACATTTTCTAATAATAACATCATCATCATTCCAAAAATATTTTCTAATAATAACTTGTATCATTCTAAAATCATCATCACAAAATTTCTTACTTATTTTGCATGCATTTGGTACTTACATGGAATCACGTCTTCTAACATGATTAGACTTTGATTTCAACATGATAAGTCATTGGATAATATGATTGGAATAATATGTTTTTATTGTAATAAGCCTTATTTTTATTTATTTTTTATAGAAGTCTTTCAAACATCTATTTATATAATTTCAAATAAGCAATAAATTTAGGGAAAAGTTTATATAAGGTTGCAACCTTAAAATTTAGAAACACAGATGCACCTCAAAAATCTATCGAAAATGTTGTTTTAATGTTGAAAAAACCTTCTAATTGACCATCTTGACATTGAGATGTATGAATATGAAAAAAAAAAAAAGTTTTTGTGTCTTGAAAATAGTGTATCTTGCAACACATTATCTAAACCGTCCATTTTCAATATTTTCATATATTTATAGATTTACCTGATTTTAACCATTTTTAGAATTTAAAATTTTCTAATTGGGTATGAAAATAGATTTTAAGATAATACTAAGAATTTTTTATAACAAAATTACATGTTATGATAAAATTTTAATGTGCGCCTTGATTGGATTGTTTAAGGTTGCATCCTTATAGAAACTGCACCCATAAATTTATGATACTAAATTAAAATCTTTATGGTACAAGTTAAAAAATTGGAAGAAGTTTGATTAGTAAACTAGAAAGTTTGGTAATTGCAGCAGAAAATTTTGATGTAATGGAGGAAATTAAAGAGGTATCTAATTTCAATTGAGTTTTTAGGATTATATTGAGTGAAATTTTTTATTATAATTGTGATGTGTAATTTCTTATGTTGGGTGAAATTTTTTATTAGAGCTGTGTAATTTCTCATTGATTAAATATGGTAAAGAGAATGGATATACTAAAGAGAGAGGGAGAATAGAAAAAGTCCACATGAGAGATTAGGGACTTAAAAAGAAGAAGAAAAAGTCCAGATGAGAGGAAGGGGCTTAAAAATAGAGCGGGCTTTAAAAAAAATTAAAAAGAAAAACTACAAATGAGAAAAATGGGCTTAAAGAGAGTGTGAACACCTTATGCAAACTAGTTATTAGGGTTCAAGTGCATACCAGTTATTAGGGTTCTAGAGAATTGGGACTGACTTAGAAAGTGAGGGAGCACCTATCTAAACCGAGTAGGCGGGTAGGCATTTTATTAAGTTGTAATACAGTAGAGAGACCTATCTAAACCGAGTACGCGGGTTGGCATTTTATTAAGCTGTAATACGGTAGAGAGAGACGCACGTGAAAGATTTCTAAAGATTACCAGCAGCTAGCCATAGAGTTCGGCTCGTTCAGTCTACAAAGCGAGCCTGAACTGGGCTCTGCGCTCTTTCATTAATTTTGATTCCTTCTCTTGAGTCTTGTTTGTTGTTTGTTGTGTTGGTGTCAAAATTGTAAACAACTGATTTTGTTATTTTGTCATTCTTTTCCTTATTTCTTCTTATGAAAAGTAAAGTTCGCGTAATAGATTTTTCAACAAGGTTCGCATAATAGATTTTTCACCTTTCACCACGCGCAATGTGTTTCATGATTTTTGGGGAAATCTCGAGTAATCTTTTTCCATTTCTTTACTATAAAGTGTACCCAAACAGTGGAAATGTCATATTTCCTCATAATCAATTATCATGTAATCAATGTCATATTTCCTCATAATTGATTGTCATGTAATAGATTTACAGGTACCCACCCCTAAGGCACTGACGTGTTCTCTAAAATTGGGTGATAGTTATCTCCTTTTGGGTATGGCCAACTTATAAGGTTGAATATTTGAAATATATAGTAAATATTTGAATCAATATTGTTTGATCCAATAAATAATGATTGGATATAATAAATTAGAAAATAAGATATATATTTTCTTTATTTAAAGATTTGATTGGAATAGATCTAAGAAATTGAGGATAAGGCTTTAGCACATCTTTTTGAATCTTGATAGTAGATTAAAGAGATTGATGACTCAAATATCTCATCCCACCAATCTCTTTAGATCGACAGTCAAGATTTGACCCTACAAATTGAAGCAAACGCCAAGACATACAAAATCTATATAAAAAAGACTATCCCACCTCAATAAATCTAGACCTCTCTTTAAATGTTTATCTCTCTCTCTCTCTCTCTCAAAGATCTCTCTATATATAGCACACCCCATTTAGATTTTCAAAATATCTCGTACGTTTTTTAGAAGGGGCACACCTCAACCAAAATTTCTCTCAAAGCTAAGGGGCACGCCCAAGTTATCTCTCTCATTTCTAAGTGGCACGCCCAAGCTAAGATTAGCTTTCGTTTATCGATTCTAAGTGGCATAGCTTCCGTTTCTCGATTCTAAGTGGCATGCCCAAGCTAATGTTAGTTTTTGTTTTTAGGCACACCGTTTCTAGGCACGCCAAGCTAAAGTTAGCTTGTGGCGGTTTGCTCTTTCTTTAATCTATCTCTCATCTCTTCAAAGATAGATCAAGCCAAAGGGCTTGAGCAAGACTAAGGCATTGAGACTTTAGGCAGTTGGTTTTAGATTGAGATCCATAACTCCAATGGTTCTAGATGAGATTCATGACTCCAAATGTCAAGCCAAATGGCTTGATTATTGATGCTTTAGTTAGTTGGTTTTAAATCAAGATCCATATGTCATTGAAAAGGTTTTGTCATATATCTAGGAGACAAGAGACCGATAATAGATCCCGATCACCATCGAAAAGAAGAAACTCGATATGGGTCTACTAAGCCGGTTGAGGTGTTTTACTTATTTAAATATTTATTTGTGATTTGATCCTCTCTTCCCATAAATCAATCAGTTAATGTTTTGATTTAAGGAATTATGTTCATGGTAATAAACGAGTAATTGGACATTATGAGTGGTCTTGCCGGTGTAAGAAAAAGAAATTTCTTAATTTATATACACCGTGATCATGTAGTCAAACTTTCAGTGGGTTCCAAATTCGGGTGCATAGAGCTTAGAAATATTGAAAAAACCCTTAACTCGGGTGCATAGAGCTTAGGAATGAGACGAATTCGAATGGGGCAAATATTGTCTTAAATTAGCACTCCTGCATATCCAAAAACAAGAAGTCTTCAAATTCTTATTTTTGAAATCGTACTATTTTTTGCCTCATTTCACCTGACCAAGATCCAAAAGAACAAAGAAGTAACGAAATGAGACAACTCTTTTTGGTTCATCGTCCACGGGAAAATGTGGAATACGAGAGAACATTGTCGATTAAAGGAGAGAGAAACAATGACGTTCACACCGTGTTCTTTCGCTCTTTGTGTAAAGAGTAAGGCTAAAGAGTTTCGCGAGTGCCCGCTTAAAACCGTCCTTAAAGATAAGACAACGGTCCCTTCCGTAGGGCATGTGCCAGGCTGGGACTAAGGCCCGGCCGCGCATATTTTCTTTGACCCACCCTAGTCCGGCCCGGAGTAGCGTGTGCCAGAACACGGTGCCCGAGCCATGTTATAGTATTGCCACTGTCCACATAAAAAGTTGGAAAAAGTTTATATAAGGATGCAACCTTACAATGTAGAACTACTGATGCGCCTAAAAAATCCATCGGAAAAAGTAGTTTTAATGTTGAAAAACCCTTTGATTGATCATATCGACATTGAAATGTATGACCATGAAAAATAAAAAGATTTTAAGTCTAAAAAATAGTGCATTTTACAACATATTATCTACACTGTCTATTTTCAAGATTTTCATATGTTTAAGATCTACTTGATTTTAACCATTTTTTAAATTTAAAATTTTATAATTAGATATAAAAAAAAAATTTAGATAATCCTAAAAATATTTTACATCAAAATTATATATCATGATAAAATTTGAAGATGCACCTTACCTCTACAACTACGGATGCATCCGCATGCCATATGCAC
This sequence comes from Amborella trichopoda, assembly GCF_054954075.1. Classification (NCBI taxonomy): domain Eukaryota; kingdom Viridiplantae; phylum Streptophyta; class Magnoliopsida; order Amborellales; family Amborellaceae; genus Amborella; species Amborella trichopoda. The sequence continues at coordinate 43,667,600 of NC_142338.1, forward strand.
CGTAAAAAGTTTTCCTTTCCCATATTCTTCCGAACATGATCCCCACCGTCCGTTTCCCGACACCTCATCCCGACCATTGGAATATTTCGGCGCAACGGTTCCCACTCAAAATGATTTTCCTCCGTCGATTTCACAGAAACCGTACCTAAGATGTCAACCTCACACTATATACGCCACGTGTAAGATATAGTCCGTGGGCAGAACTTTACCGTCGATCCTCAACGATAAACGGTAGAGATGAATAGTAATGAAAACGTTTCTTTGTCCCCGACAGGCCACGTGTTTTATGTAGAGCCAATTAAAAAATTAGGGTTTTCTACGACGTGTCCGAGTCCAAATGGGAGACTTATCCCTAAAGACTTGGACCACAGGTGGAACCCCAACCCTAGGTTCGGACTCGGCTTTTAGGTTTAGGTTCGGGATTCCGTTGGCATCTAAGGCTAGGGTTTGGTTCTAGGGTTTAGTCAAAAGCTATAAATACCGGGCTTTCAAGCTTTCTCCTCGGAGCTCCCCTTAAGAAAGCCATTAACGCGTGGTTTCCTTATCTGCTATTTGCTCTCTATTTTAATTGAATTTCGTTCTATTTAGCGGGGCCTTGATCCGCTGATTTGGAGTTCTGAAAAATTTAGCGGCCATCAATTGGAACTATTTTATTTGGAGTTCCTTTTTAAGGTGAACGCGGAAACCCTAGCGGTACCTCGGGCAAAAACTTCTTTTATTGTTTGTAAGTTCTTCCTCTGTTGAATTGATGGATTATATCTAATATTGATCGCTGAAAAATTGGTTGCATTATTGGTTAGCTTTTGTATGGTTGCTTTCATCACGGTTAGGGTTTGTTGATTTTGTATGTAGCTCTACAACAGAGGTTGCATTATCTGTAAGCTGTTATTTTGATTGTTTCATCGAGGTTAGGGTTTCATATTGGATCTGTTAATTTTGTATTGTGCTCTGCAAAATAGGTTGCATTTTCTGTAAGCTGTTGTTTATATGTTTCATAGAGGTTAGGGTTTTTTGATTGAATGTATTTGTTTACTAATGTCTCTGCTAATTAGTTTTTGTTATCTGTAAGCAGTTATCTTGTCGACTTCTTCAAGGTTAAGCTTTCTTATGATTTTCTTTTTTTTGTTATCTTTGACTACTTTAATGCGCGGCTTCGTTTGGGATTTAGGGTTTTTTATTTGAGTTTCTTGGAGTTTCATGGCTAAAAGATATGTTATCTCATATCCAAGTCTGTTTTCTGATTGGTTTTTGAGGATTTGAGATTTTATGGTTGGAAGTTTATGAATCATTCGTTTCATGGAAACAAAACTATTGAATCATCTAGATATCGGTTATCTGATTGTTTTCTGAGAATATTTGGGCCTTATGGCTGTGAATCTGTTTTGACATCTGATTGCATGGCATCCAACTGTTTTCTTTGAGGAATTAGGGCCTTATGACTTCAAATCAGTTGTTTTGTGGAATAAGATTGTTCAAAATATTCATGGAACATTGAAAGTAGTTCACATCTCACTTTTATGTGGATTTATTTGTTGATGTTGGTGGTGAAAACACCATTTGAGTTTATTCCAAACTTCATTTCGATGGAATATTTTACATATTTTCTGTTAATCAGTTGAGTTTTTTTCATTGCATGGTCATTTTGCTTGCTGGATCTTCAGCAGACTGATAAATGAATGGTTTAGATAAAGTTTTGTGATGGTAAAAATGATTGAAATAACAAATCATCTTCTATAGAAATATGATTACTAGTAGTTTATTATATGATTTCTGAGGGAGGGAGTTCTCGACCAAACGCCAATTTATTATATGTTTGCATAGATTGAATGGTGTTCTTGAATGCTATTATTTTATTCCGGCAAAATTACTTTAGCCCTGTTGATTTACATCTATGATGAAAATTGTATAAATCTGAGCTTTTCCTCTCTTATCTGGATCATCTCAATTTATTGTATGCCTATGAAGAAATGTGGAAAAATAGTATCCGATCGATTTGTACTGTTTTCCTGTGACTTTTCTTTTTTCTTTCCCCCTTTTTTGGGAGATTGGATTAATTTTTTGAACATGTCCAGTATACTGGTTAAGTAACACGTTCCATTTTTTATGAAATGTAGTAATTTTGATGTTAACTGGCTGTCTCTCTATGAAAATAGAGAAGAAAAATTAAGAAAAAGTATTTGCTTGAGTTTCATTTATTCTCTCTCTGTAATATTGTGGTATATTAATGAGTGCAAGTTCCGCCAATTAAAGAAATACAAAAGTCAGATGTATTCTTTGTTGTTGGTCATCTTAGTTCCTTGGGTTTCTCAAAATGAATGGAGTTCTGATTATTTGTGCAATCAAGTGGATTTCTTTTGTTTGAATACGTTTAGTGTCTTGACTTATATGCATGCAATTTCATTGTTTCTTTTTTGTCTTATGAACTTTGTATATGAAATGTTTGCAATTGAATTATGTTCTTTGGAAATGGATCCTTTGATGCAAATCGAGCATCTGTTTCTATTTGAGTTCTATGGCCATTAGGTTTTTACAGGCTTTGATGTTCTTTTTTTGTATTTGCAGGTCTGAATGTTGTAATGGAGGGTAAAAGTGGGCTGAAGAAGACACGTAAATCCCATTTACAATACGAAGCTCCCCTTGGATACTGCATTGAGGATGTTCGACCGAATGGTGGCATCAAGAAATTCCGCTCAGCTGCTTACTCCAACGTAGGGCCATCTCTCTCTCTCTTCTCCCCCCTCCCCAAAAGCACAAAGACACAAACATAGACTCACCATTCACTTCTTTGCTGCCCACACACATTCACAATTCTTCTATTTTGATGTTACTCTCAATCATTCAACCCCTGACTCCCCCCCCCTTCTCCCTGTCCCTCTCTCTCTCTCTCTCTCAACCAACAAAGCAATTTACTGATATTGTTTCCTGTTTTTTATATGCAGTGCGCACGGAAGCCATCCTGATACTCTTCAAGCATCTACTGTGGAGTAGGAACACAATCTGCTACTGTCATTTTCCTTTTATTTAAATAATAAGCAAAAAAGGACTCCCCAACTGTACCTCTCTCTCTCTCTCTCTCAAACGCCTGCCCTTTCTCCTCCAATAAAAGACCCCAGCCACAATGGCCCTCGCAAGCCAATCCCCAATTGGTTTTGAGGGCTATGAAAAGCGCCTCGAGATTGTGTTTTCGGAGCCTCCTATCTTTGCTGACCCCCAAGGCCTCGGCCTTCGAGCCCTAACCCGTCCCCACCTTGATGAAATTTTGGCTCCAGCTGAGTGCACCATTGTGAGCAACCTCTCAAACCCACTTTTGGACTCATATGTTCTCTCTGAGTCCAGCCTCTTTGTGTACCCCCAAAAAATCATCCTCAAAACTTGTGGCACCACCAAGCTGCTTCTTTCAATCTCTCCAATATTAAAGCATGCCGCCTCTCTTTCTCTCGAACCGATCTTTGTCAAATACTCTCGAGGCTCCTTCATATTCGCTGGGGTCCAACCAGTGCCCCATCGTAGCTTCACTGAAGAGGTGTCCACCCTTGAAAGCTTCTTTGGAAACATGCTCAAAAGCGAGGCCTATGTTATTGGGGACCCAAAAACGCCCAACCAAAACTGGCATGTATACACGGCAATGGCACAACATACCGAGGGCCAACCCCCTGTTTTTACACTCGAGATGTGTATGACTGGGCTCGACCGAGAGTGCGCCTCAGTGTTCTACAAGAACAATGGGAGCTCAGCCTCCACAATGACTAAGCATTCCGGCATATCTAACATTCTTCCTGAATTTGAAATATGTGATTATGAGTTTGACCCATGTGGGTACTCTATGAATGGGATTAAAGACTCAGCTTTCTCCACTATTCATGTGACCCCTGAGGAAGGGTTCAGCTATGCAAGCTTTGAGGTGGCTGGGCTTGATACTGAGAAGGTTAACCTCGGTGAACTGGTGGAGAGGGTCCTTCGGTGCTTTTTGCCAAAAGACTTTACAATTGTTGTGCACTATTCGGGTGGTGCATGCTGGAGGGGTGGTGCGTACTCTTGGGGTGGAGCATTGGATGCGATGCCAGGTTATTGTTGCGAGAGAGTGGTGGATCAGGGATTGAATGGTGAAGGCAAGCTTGCTTATCAAAGCTTCTCTTTGATGGATAGTTGCTCTCCTAGATCGGTGTTTGGGTGTTGGGGCCTGGACGAAGGTGATTTCACGAGTGAGGAGGTGAGGACAATAGTAAACTGTGGTGGTTGTGAGGGGCTTTAGGGTTTGTGACTGTAGAGGAATGGCCTGCTGTCCTTTAGGTTACTGAGAGGAACACTTATGAATAAGCATATTGATATATAGGCATTTATGGAATAATGGCCGTGAGTCTATGTTGGTATGTTTAGGGTTTATTCTGGTTTATTGTGTGTGGTCCCTTTGGGTCTCTCCTAGTATTGTGGGGTTGTAATATGGTGCTTATTATGGGTTTCTTTTGACATGCTCGAGGTCCTGTAGTTAAAGATGTGATGTGCAGTTGAATATTTGCTTATATATTTTTTTGTGTATTGTGAACAAATTTTGTATTGACTCTTCTAATGTAGTGTTGTGTACTTCATTCATTGCACGTTGGATTGAGTGGTGGGGAGAGAACAAAATTTGCGTGCGCGGTAAAGGTTAGATTCGTTGAAAGGATCCATCTGTTTGTGATTGAGACAATGGAAGTGGCTTGTGATTGAGACAATGGAAGTGGCCCGGGGCCTTCCTTGTCTCGGGGTAATACATTGTTTGTAGCAATCCTTTTAAAAGGATGATCGGTGATACAGTTCGGGCACTTTAAAAATCGATCTGGATCGATGAATCGGCGATCTGAATCGAAAATTGGTTGAATCGGTCGGATTAAAGTTTCAAAAAAATTTGAAAAAATTATTAAAATGTATTATGAGTGTTTTTTTTTTAAGAATTTAATAAGAAATAAGGGTACTACATTATTAACTTTTATTTTTTTTATCAATTTGTGAATATTGAGATGTTTTTTTTCTGTATAAACTTAAGTGTTAAATTTGTATCACATAAAAGAAAAATAATAGAATTATTATAGATAAATATATAATTATACATGAATTATAATAAAGAGTAGATTTAATTAATGAAAGAATGGCCATTAAAATCTCATTTTTGGCGAAAAACCTTAATCCGTTAAAAAAAGCTAATTATTACAGCGTAACTAACTATAATCCAAAATTATTACAATTTAATTAATTATAATATTATATATTGAAATTATAATTATTAGTTTATATTTTATAATTATTTTATTAGATAAATAATAACAAATTAAAAATATTTTATAATATTATATATTTTAAAATGTATTATTGACAACTGCAAGAAAAATAGTACATTACATAATTTATAATGTAAAAGTTAATAAATAAAATAAAAAATTTTGTTATCAATATAAAAATTAATAAAATATGCCTCCTTAACATATATATTTCAATTGCTTATTAACAACATATATTTACATTATGTTTTCATTTAATGATGTTTGGGAATTATTCTACATCGAAAGCTGTATATTCAAATATGCTATATAAATAACTATGTAATTGGAAGATAAAAGCAAGTGTGAAAACACTAAGGCATCCGTGCATGTGCGTGTTGCACGTGTGGCGCATGTGGGAGTGGTGTGTGTCGCACGTGTGGCACATGTGGGAGTGGTGTGTGTCGCACGTGTGACGCATACATACGTGTGAAAGTGTTTTTGAGGCCTGAACCGGTGCACATGTGCACGCGTGTATGTGTGTGTGGCACGTGTGGGAGTGTGTGTGCGCGTGTGGGAGTGTGTACTGCTCGCGTCACACGTACTCATGTGTGGGAGTGGTGAGTGTCGCACGCGTGACGCATACACACATGTGAAGGTGCTTTTGAAGCTAAAACCGGGACGGAACTGGGTGAGAACCAACGGTTTTGATCTAAAACCAAGCAGTTCCCGGTTTTATGCTAGAACCGGCACGGATTGTACCAATTTTCGAGTCGAACCGGGCGAGTCCGGTTTGACTCGCCGATTTTTAAATCATTGATTTGTAGTATTGGTCAAGGAGTGCAACGGTTGGTATATGGTATAGGGTTGGCAATGGGCTGAGGACCGGGCCCGGCCCCATAAAACTAGGCGTTGAGCCACAAATGGTGGCCTGAGGGCTGGCTGGGCTGGGGCCGAGCCACCACAACTAGAGAGTAGAACCGGGTCTGGGCCAAGGCATAAGGGCTGTTTCAACCCAGCCATGTTTAGTTCTTTATTTCCCTTTTTCTCCTTCTTTTTTCCTCTGTTTCAGGCCCAGCTTTCCTTGGCACAAGCTGTCGGACCAGGTTTGGACCTGAGATCGGGGTGGGGCTAGGGCCAGGGCCAGGGCTGGCCCAACCCATTACCAGCCTAATATGATTGCAACCTTCATAATGGTCAAGGGATGCGGTGGGTATAAGCTGGCAACCATTTCTACAAAGTGGTCGAAGGTTACAGTAAAACATTAGCTGGTAACCATTTCTACAAAGTGGTCAAGGGTTACAGTAAAACACGGCAACCAAGGGTGGCTTGGCCCTAAAAAACTAGTGCTTGGGCCACATTGAGGGCCGGAACAGTGTGGGCCCATGCAAGGGCTAAAGCTAGTAGGCTTAGGCTAGGGCCTCTTTAGCCAGATCAGACCCGGGCCGGCGCTATAGGGAGTAGGGTCAAGTTGGGGCCAAGCAGAGCGGGGCTTGTGTGGTCTTGCAAGGAGTAAGGCCGGGTCATAGCCATCTTTATAGGAAGTAGAGTTGGCCATGGCAGAGCCGGTTTCAATGTTATGTTTCGATGTTTTGCACTATTTTAGTTAGATAGTATAGATTTAATACGTTTTTGAAAATAACATTAAAAAATAATATCATTTAAAATAATATCAAATTTATACCGTTCAAATAAAATAGACATTACAAATTAATGTTATATTATTTTTACAAATAAAATTGCAGTCTTATATGAACTTCTCTTTGGTCAAGTGGTGGCCACCACGCCAACCACATGGGTGTGGTGCTTTAAAAGTTTATCCGGAAAGTTTATTGAATTTTAGTGACAAGGCCAAAACCCAATTAGTGGCTATCAACGGCCTTCGTATAACCAGTGTTACCCAGATGCCTTTCGTCTCTGGTATCGCATGTCAATTGTGGCAACACTGTAGATATGTGGACACCTTTAATTTGTATGTGTTGCCTAAGTTTTCATCCTAACACCATGTGTTAATATATTAGATAATCTGTTGAATTTTTAGACACTTGCTTATTTGATTTTATATTGAAAGTCGTACATTTGAGGGATTGGAACCCATGATCATTTGAGATGCCATTAAAATCGGGGATTGCCTACAAATAGATCATTTATTTTTTGTACATAGAGGTCAAAATTATTCTCACTCATTAGCTGAATCACGAAGTCTGAGAATTTTTATTTTTGAACTTTGCGTCTATTCAATGACACTCTTACAACACTCATTTTGAAATTTAACGGACAAAAATAATTGTGATCTCCATGTATAAAAGATAAATCGCCTCTTTGTAAACAATCATTTTGAGATTAATATTTGCCGCGCCATCCATTTGAACTATCCATAATTATAGTACGGATGGGGTTCATATGAGTGATACATATGCAGGACTCCTTAAACTTATTTTAAAAATGGATTTTTTAATCCATAATTCTAACAATTCATGATATAGATTAAGATGATCATGAATATGAAAGTTAAACAAAATTTTCTATATTTAAAATGTAATTTTTAAAAAAAAATTCTACACTGTCTATTTTCATTTTAACGCCATGGGTTTCTTACAATGTCCAACTTAGAGATGAACGTTAGTGAATCAGTGAGCTCTTACAACCACTGACGCATAGGTGACTTTTCCTTATAGTATATATGTTACTTATATTTATGAATTGTATCCACTAAGTCAAATGCTATAAATACTTAATGATTCATTTATTATAAACAAAAAGTAATGAGCAATGAGAAGGTATTATTAAGGGTGCAGTTTGTATAGAGCTTAGGCTCTAAACAATCAAATTAGAACCTACCTTCAAATAGTATCGAAAAATGTGGTTTCAATACTGGAAATCTTTGTGATAGCCTTAAAATATATTTTAATCTTTATTTATAAATTTTAAAGCTTCAAAAATAGTGTAGATAGACAAATCTATAAAAACTTGAAAATTTTGAAAATTGACAGTTCAAAAATGTATTATAAAATACACTATTTTCAAAACTTGAAATCCATTTTTTCTCATGCGTTTTGATGTCGAGATGATCAATTTGATGATATTTGGACATCAAAACAACCCCTTCTAGTGAAAGTTTTGAAGTAGACTCTAATTTGATTATTTTGAGCATCAGCTCTATATGAACATTTCCTAATTATTAAAGTCATGCATATGTTCAGGTATGCCATGCCTTTAATGCATGAAAGTCTAATGAGACTCTTATAACGCATGCGCTCTTTAATGTATGGATAACTGCCCATGCATATTATTGTGAAGATTTTTATGAATATATTACTATAATTATTATATATGTATATATTTTTTGATGGGTATAATTATTGCCATATTTATAATATTTTGTGCATATGGACTCAAAAAGCGTCATTCTTTATAAAACATATTGTGAAATATTAAATTAAGAAGTTGTTGATATTATTCTTTATGCAATTTGAATTCATAAGCTTTTAATTTGAATTTAATTGATCTACATATATTGTACAAAATGCCAAATCTGGATATCAAGAATGATATCACGCACACAAAACAAAACAATCACGGCACTAACCCCTTTCGCATTGACCCCACCAAGTAAAAAGTTTATTTCTTTAATGAAAATAACTCTCGGTGTGGTTTGTACAAATCTGAGGCCCGAAATAATCGAAGCCAGGCTCGAAAGATATTTCAGTACTGAAAGTCTTTGTAATGGCCTATAAATTTATTTTTACATCTAATTATAAAATTTAGAATTTCAAAAATATTGTAGATCAAGTAGATCTAGGAATATTTAAAAATCTTGAAAATTGACTTTCCTAAAAATTTATTACAACTTGCACTACTTCCAACACTTGAAATCCATTTTTTATGATGTTCATAAATCTTGATGTCCAGATGATCGATTTAAGGATATTTGGACATTGAAACAACCTCTTCTACTGAATTTTTTGAGATGCGCCTAAATTTGATTGTTTAGAGCCTTGCCCTTATATAAACTTTTTCCTTCTTTAAAATATTTTTCTTTTTTTGGTTTTTTTTTTTTGTCCAAGGCAGTGCATCAATGGCACGATGTGTGTTAAACCGGATTTAATAGGAGTTGGGAGCCGGTCCACAACTAGTTAATGTGCCAAATCGGCTTCATTATAACAATAGCCGATTGGCTCAATGTGTGTCGGACTAGCTTGCCCAATTGAACCCAATACGACACACATTATGCTCGACCAGCTTCATAATAAAGATTGAAGAATGAAGGAAGTCCAGTACAATGACTGACTTCAATAGCGACAAGTCGGTTTGCACATATTGTGTTAGACCGGCTTCAAAAGAGTAAAAAAAAACAAAGGAAAATGTGCTTTAGAGAAGGGTAATTTCATTAAAAATTAGTAGCATTTTTTCTAAGGGGTAGACGCACAAAAAATATTTTTTAAAAATTTTTTTATGGAGTTTGTGATATGGTATAAAAAAAAGAATTTGTAATGTGGTATCAATTTTCGGTTTTTTTTTTTTTTTTTTTTGGGCCCCAAGGGGGGGGGGGGGGTGTTCAAAGTTAATAAATAAATAAATTTTGTGACAAACTTTAAACCATCCAAAAAGTTTAGGTTAGCCCACTAGCTAACATCTACAATGTTAGCTCAATGGTTCAAATTCTAATGGTCACAATTGCATTTTGTATTTTTATTTTAATTTTTTATAAATTTAAATCACTTAAAATTTTGAGTATGTATTATTTTTAAAAAAAAGAATCTAATAAAAGTATCAAAAAATTAATTTGAAAAAATAAATTGACCAAAATATAGGTATTTTGGTCAATTTATTTTTTCAAATTATTTTTTTAATATTTTTATTAGGTGCAACTTGATGAGAAGAATTGACATCTCACATTTGGGCAGATCTGACAGTCATGACCTCACATCGTATTTGAATTTCAATTTACTTTTTTACAAATCCAAATCACAAGGTATGTTTTATGTATAGAGTTCTAAGCAACCACAAACCCTCTTCACACACGCATTCTAAGCAGTCAGGGACTCTCTTCACATGCGCATGTTTATGTATAGAGTTGGTCTATAGTTAATTGTCTATCAAAATATTAGGATTAATGATAGAACGGATTGTAATGGATGTATTTATCAAAAAGTCAATGTTTTTTGTATATCTTGGAGTGATTTATATATGCACCCTTTTTTTTTCTTTTTTCTATTTTTTCTATTTTTTCTAAAATACGAAATGCTCCATAAAGAAATTATAAAGATCGATCAACCTGCCTTTTTTATTTTTTTCAAACTTGCCCCTTGGTCTAAAGATGTCCACGATGACTGATGAACAATTCTATAAACAATAAAGAAAGCAGATTGACCAACCTTCTTTATAATTTTCACCTATAAATGAAGCATTTTATATTTTAGGAAAACTTTTAAGATAAAATATTATTTATCCTATAGTGATAATTGCATATAAATCATTGCTTAATGAACAAGTTATGGCAAACATTTTTTTTTTTATAAGTCTAACATTTATTTTGCATTTCCTAGGGTTTTGAATAGTGGATTATTTTCTCTCTCTATATATATATATATATATATAAAAGGAAAATATCTCCATACCCATAGGTTTATCAAGAAATGAAATTTAAAAATAGGGGATATGGAGATATTTTACCAAATAAAAATGTTACACCAAGGAAATGATGCGTGTAATTTATACATAGTTTTTTACTCTTTTAGTATTATATATAGGTAAAATATCTTAATATCCCCTATTTTTAAGTTTTATTTATTGATAAACCCAAAGTTTCAAAAGTCATCTTCTAACCCCGTGGCCACTTTAAACCTATTTTTTAACCTAAACAAATGTGAGAAAGACATACTCTTTTTAAACCCAATCATTTCTCTCTTTTCACTTATATACCATAAACTTCTCTCTTTATCTATTCGTGTGTCTCTCACTTTCTCTCTCATCCCGTGTTTTTCCAAATACGTCTCTCTCTCCCCTCTTGATAACTTCTCAACTCCATGAAGCGCTTCTCACTGTCTCTCTAGAAATTTGAGATGATGGCTTTTAGAAAAGGCATATCTTTTAGATTTGTTTGACCTAAAAAAACAGGTTTAAATTAGCTCAGGGGATTAGAAAAAATAAAATCTACAATTTTTATACCTAAATATATCTTTTAAAACCTTAGGCCTATTGTGAAATGAAACATAAAAATAGAGGTATCGAGATATTTTCCCTTTCTATTTTTCTTGTACATGTCTTCCTGAAATTTCAGCTCAAATGGATTTATTAAAAAAAATATTTAACACACCACACCTAAAATATCAACTATTATAATTCATGGATGCATCTATCGATGAGCATTTTGAAATTAAATTTAAACATAGAGGACATATCAAATAGCTCATCTGTTAGGACCTTTTTGATAACTTCCCCTAAAAAATGAAAATGTAAAAGGGCTCGTGGAAGGTGGTGATAGACGCACCCAAGGTTCAATTTGAAGTAAATTTCCCTTAACATACCCTAAACACCAGATGGTTGCCATAAAAATCATTTTTTTATTTAACCATAAACCCCTCACGAGACACCAGGGTGGTGATTTTGCATCAATCCCAACATTCATAGACCATCCACTCTCTCTCCATGTGAAAGCTGCAACACACATGCATGGACACTCCCTCAACAAAAGCTGCAATTTCGTCTCTGAAAAACACATTCACGCATGCAAGTGTTATGAAAGCTGCAATTCATTGCACGTAGACTGCTTGCCAACTGCAAATGTGCCTGCAATTTATTCATCTCTCCCTTTGAGCCAGGGCAAACCAAGGACTCACCCGAGTAACTCAGAGTCCAAGTATCCCTTGGTGGTCTGACTTGGGATCTTAAAAAAAATTATAATTTTTTTTAAAAATAATAATTTTATTTGTAATATAGTTTTTTTGTATATATTTTCTATCATTTTGAAAAAGATTGGAAAATTGTTGTGATCATGAGTATTTATTTTTACATTTTCCCTTCTTTTTATATTATCTCTAAAATACCCCCATCACAAATTGATTTTTTCAAAATACATTTTTTCACCACTTGTTAATCGCATTTAAATGTGTCTTTGTTTACTTATGCCTTCAACATATTTTTCCTATTTTTTTGGATTTTTTTGTATTTATTTTTTTAACACTTTTTTGCTTGGCCTGACTTGGACCAAGCAACTCAAACTTGACCAGAGTTACTCAGGCTTGGGCATGGGCCAAATCCCCTCCCAAAGTCGTGGTTTTGCACTCTATTCTGAGCTCTCATTAAGATCTTAATCCACATAAAGAATTAATGGGGAAAAAGAAAATAAAAATAAATTTATTTCCTATTGTACACAAAAATTTCCATTTTATACAACTTCTCAGTGTTTTTGCTAGACAATAGCAGCTTCTCAAATATCTGACGCTAACACCTGGGGATACGATTTCTGTTACAAGGAGAGAGGTCCTAGGTGTAGCTTTTGGGATCTTATGTGTTTGTCGTATCAAACTCCTTACAACGAGATTGATGTCATATATATACAACCATAAATGGATGGCCAATTAGATACAGAAACAAACCAATTCAATGTTTCACCAGCATTGCCTCTAACCTCTTGTTCCTTGCTGCATTCTTCAATTTCTCCAGTGCAACAAGACCAACTTGTCTAACTCTTTCTCTAGATAACCCAATTCTGAATTAAGAAAGCAAGTAATTTAATCAGATTCACCTGTTGTTTATTTCGAAAAAAAATTACAGAGATAATGAGTCGGAAGAAATAATTGATGAAGATTTTCAAGGATATGGAGGTGACTTTTTAGAGATGACAGTGTATTTTTCCTGGTCATATATGGAAAATAATTGGAAGAAAAGTGAGATGTACAAAAATCAGCTACATATGTGTGATTAAATAAAATACTATCCATTCAGTGATTTTTAAGAAGAACAGGAAAGAGAGAGTTAGAGATACAAATTCGACTATTATTGGTGTACAGATGCACAAACATGCTTGCACGGATTTTGTGCCTGTGAGTGTGTTTAAGATTAACTAATATACTAATCATTAAGTGAGGTCTGTAAAACTCCAAGGTTTTTGGACGTAAACGACACCTGCCCAAAAATGATCTGCAGATGAGGGTGGTGTAACATCATCCAATTTCTTCAAGGGGTTTACAAACTGTACTCAATGAATAAGGAAGGTAGCAAACCCCTATAATAGCAATAAGTTCAGTAACCATATAATTAAACACTCAATGTTACTCACTTTCTACTGATATCCTCCCATGTGTGGCATTCTTTGTCCAGTCCATAGTAAAGCCGTATAATATCTTGTTCCCGTTCAGCTAGGGTTGAACTTATAAGCTTGTTAACTTCTGCCTGCCAAAATAAAAAACACTGTCCCATATCAAGTTTAAGGCATTAATGGAAGCGTCAGATGATTTTCATATTTGGCCTAAGGAAGAAACCTAAAGCTTTTAAAAAATGATTACTCAAAACTATCTGAGATATTACTTGAAGCTTAAGAACTATATTTAAAACAACAAGTAATGATGAAATACCTCAACCCTAGTTGCTTTAACAGTTTAGTCTTTCCTTGATTTTTACTTCAAAAAATTGGGAATGCTAGTTCAAGTTGATTTTGCTAGAGTTGCAGTATGTCATTAAAGAATGAGGGATATCAAGATGAGGGGTCAATCAAGAAATAAAAGGGCTTATTGTAAACAGTCCCCAAGATGAAAATAGTTCCATTCTCTTTTCGATAATTCGAGACTAAAAGAAGTTCATGCAAGCAATTATGTAATATTTATTCATTGTACCCCTATAACCTTCACTCCATAGGATACCTTCACCAAATGTTAAAGTTTGAGAAGAAATGCCATTGCCCTATATTGCAAACCATATTTCAAAGGAGCAAAGGGTAACATAATGCAGGTGTGCATGACAGGGGACGAGTAGGGGGTGGGGCAAGGAAAAGAGAGGAAGAAAGAAAGAGGGGGGTGGGGAGGGAACGGGGGGGGGGGGGGGGGGGGGGGAAGAAATTCGGAAGAAAGATCAGTACTTTACCTTCAGCAACCATTCATCTACTCCATGCCATGGGTTGTTCATGAGATTGTTGTCAGCAATATACTGCAAATCAAAAGAGTCTAAAATTAGAAATACCAGAGTAGGATACCCACAACTTATCTTCTGCTATTCACAAGCAGGGTTTTGAACGTACACTGTGTAGAGTCTCCCCAGGAAGACCATTCAGTGTAGGGAAGGCTTCTCGATCCAATGAAAATACCTTTGTCATTGCCTGCATAAAGATTTTTTACAAGTAAGAAAAGAATAAACCTAAAACACAAAATGCAGCTAAAACAAATGGATGGCTTAATATCTTGATACCTCAGTTGCATTTTTAACTTTCTTCTTTGACATGTTCAAGCTTTTTGCTATCCTCTGCATTTCATGGAAACAAACTCACATTGTAAAGACTTAATATCATCAATATGACATTCATAATAGTAAGCCAGCCCCAACCCAAAATCTTCAAAATTATTACACTCAGAATCTAAGAGTAGACTGATGTAGAGCCACACAAATGGAAAGTTAAAATTACTGATAAGTAACTGGGATGGCATGATATTTCAGGCCTAAGAGTGTCAGGCTGTCAGCCTTCAGTGGACAGTAATTTATGTGGTTAATGCCTACAATTATCTCAACCACAAAAAGAAAAAAGGAAAACCCCAAATTCATCTAAGGTCTTTAAATCGTTTGTCAACAGAAATTGGTCTGATGACAGTTTGAAATTAAACAAACTATATCATTAAAAAAAACAAAGATAGACATTTCTAAGAAGGGTACCAATTGGGACTCTTTTTCCTACATTTAAACCCACTAGAACCTGAAATTTGACAAATTCAAGATTTTCCAGAAAATTTTCTTCCATTTCCTTTTCTTGAATGGAAATATTTTCACCAACATTCAAAATTTGATAAAGTTTAATATTATCCTCAAATATGTTGTATTTGGCAGATGACAAATTCTTTACTTATGAAATCAAGTAACACATGCTTGAATTCTGAAAATACTGCGTGCACGGGAGGAACAAGAAAAAGGGAATATATAGAACCAAATTCGATGAGAACAAGAGGCATGTGCACTTTCATAGTGTAATTAGATTCCATCTGCATGAACAAAAGATGGCAAAACCTTCAAACAGATACAATATAAATTAGAAAAACCCCAGTGTCTAGACTTCTAACTCACATGTATGGAAGGTGTGAGCCCTTGTTCTTTAAGTCTAATCTTCGCATTTCGAATTAAACTTAGTCTTTCGTGTAAATGTGTAGGCAATCTTAGTGTCCTTGAGTTCTCAACCATTGCTCTTGAAACTCCCTGAAATAAGAGAAAGATAAAGGCACCATAAATATATGATTAAGATGGAATATGACCTACTGAGAATATATTACGCATGCAACTATGCAGAAGGGCAATGAGTTAAGTACATTAAAATAACAAGGTATTAGTGTTTTTGAGCATAAAATTTCAGGGTATTAGTGTTTTGGAACATAAAATTTCAGGGTATTAGTGTTTTGAAGCATGAGATATTTAACTATTTACAACAGAAAACCATCCTTAAGGTTTCGCAGTCGAATGACTATAGTTTAAATGATAATTAAATTGGGAAAATATCCCCTTACCCTCTATTTTTAACTTCTACATCTCATGATACCCAAGAATTGAAAATATTACTTGTAAGTCAAAGATGACCAACTTTTCTATCTTACAACCCCCTGGATCCCTTTGTCCACAAAGTTTTTACCCAAAGAATTGAAAAAATGACAACCTATCCTTCTTCTCCGTTAACGTGAGTATTTGGAACCACTCTCTTTCTCTCATCACGGTCTCTCTCTCTGTTACATTCCATTTCTCTTCAGTGATAATGGCAGTTGGGGCAGTAACAAAATTAAATGGGGCAGAATTCCATTTCTCTTCAGTGATAATGGCAGTGGGGGCAGTAACAAAATTAAATGTGGCAGTTTGTAGAGAGAGAAAAGGTACAGAGAGAGAGGACGAATCGATAGAGGGTTGGGGGGTTAGGGGCGGTTTGTTGTGGACCGGGGCTCAGAGGGGTTCAGAGAAGGGAAGAGGGGAGGCAGAGAGAGATCCAAGTTGCAGCCCCCGCCCCGGCCAGAAGAAACTGAGGTAGTCAGGCATAGAGAAAAGAGGTGAGAGAAAGGAAGATTGGATGGGGACTTGGGAACCTAACTTATAGATTGATTAGAAGAACCCCACCCCCACCTTGGGAGGAGAGAGAAAGAAAGGGTTCAGACTCATAGAGATGGGACAAAAGGGAGAGAAAATCAAGTGAGGGGAGGGACGGTGCCGAGGAGGCCTGGTGAGGGGGTGCCAGACTGGGGCGCCGGTAGCAGCCCCCCCTTTGATCTGTGCTCTGCCGTGGCTGGTGAACTCTGCCTTGGCTTTAGTGGCAGCTCAGCTTCTGCCCCGTCTGCTGCTGGTAGCAGCTGGTTGCGCCTCCTCAACTACGGCAGCATCCCCCTTCTCCAGGACATTCCCATGGTTCTCATCAACTCCCCCTTCCATGACCCCACCTCTGCCTCCTCCGGCCCTGCTGGTGGGCCCTCCTATTGCCATCAGCTGGTGCCTGAACACTCTCACTCCCAGGGACCGGAACGGCGTGGTGGAGAGAGCTCTGGGAACACAGTGGGAGGAACAACCACATGCCAGGATTGCGGGAATCAGGCTAAGAAGGATTGCTTGCACAGGAGGTGCAGGAATTGTTGCAAGAGCCCAGGGTTCGATTGCGCCACCCACGTGAAGAGCACATGGGTGCCGGCAGCTAGGAGAAGAGGAAGGCACATGGCTGCGGCAGTCACCAATGAGGGGGCTGCAGCGGGTGGGGGAAAGAAGCCACGGCTGGCGGCCCCACTGCCATTATCACTGAAGAGAAAGAAATAGAATTTTGACAGAGAGATTGTGATGAGAGAGAGAGTGGGTGGTTCGAAATACAGAGAAGAAGGATAGGTTGTCATTTTTTCAATTGTTTGGGTCAAAAATTTGTGGTCAAAGGGATCTAGGGGGTTGTAAGATAGAAAAGATGGACACCTTTTGCTTACAAGTAATATTTTCAATTCTTGGGTATCATGAGATATAGAAGTTAAAAAAAAAGAGTACGGGGATATTTTCCCAATTAAATTCTTCTTGCAGTTAGTTCACGTTTTTCTTGTATCACATTAGATTGTTCGATATGGCTCAATATTTCCCTATAGTTTTTATTAAGGATTCAAAGTCAGTAGCGGTCATAATTCTCAGCTACTATGAACCCTATAAAATCTCTTTAGGATTCAAAGTCAGTGACAGTCATACTTCTCACCTACTATCAAAAATGATCAGCTGCTGTTGAACCTAACCATGTCAAACTTCATAAACATAACCAAATTACCATTACCTTTCTACATGAAATATTAAACACTGGAAGTGTCTAACATACAAAAAATAAACAAAAACAAAAACATAAATCATTTGCATTTTATTTTCTTCAAAACAGTGTTTATTCTTTGTAAATTCCCATAAATATCAACATTTTTGAAGAAAGAAAGAAAGACTTTTGCTTAAGCTCTGGAAAATAAAAATTTCTCAATAGGCTAAGATTGGTGGTGCTTGCTCCACAACATTGGAGGTGCTTGGTAAATAGTCTAGAAAAATAGTCCACTGAAATGGGAGATATCATGCAGTTTGCATGTCACTCTAAGGATGTAAGAAAATAGATAAATTTGCTCCACAACATTATTCACCTAAATGAAATTTGAACTTCGGCTAATTCTTGAGAGAAGTGAGCTGATATAATATTAACTTTTCAACCTTTTGGGAATATATATATCACTTCATAATATTATTGAACTTACTGATGTGTCTCAAGGAAAAATGGAACAAGAATAAGAAGATATTTTTCAAAAGCAAGATTGCTGCTAAAAACTTATTCTCCTTAGGTATGAGGCATATGCATGTTAGTTATTGGAGTTCCCTGTTATTCACTCAGATCTTTGTAGATGCTTGAGAAAGGTCAAATTTCCAAGAGAATGTCCAAATCCAAATAGAAGAAAAAAATGTAATATTTTCCTTAGAGATTACTCAAAATGGGAAAAAAGAAACATGACTTTGGCCAAGAGATTTGAGACCGCAGGTACCATATACGATTAAGGCATATGTGACAAAAAGATACGAGCTCTTACCTGGCGTATCCACCAATATACATACGTTGAAATCTTAAAGCCCTTTGAGGAGTCAAATTTCTCAATACCACGTAATAATCCAATCAAACCACCCTGCATTAGTCAGAAACATTGCACGTTACGAAATCTTTCATACATTAGCACCAAGGATACAAACATACTCTAAATTATGACTTAATGCTCACAAAGATGTCAAAATTATTGAAAAAGAGATTACCTGAATCAGATCAGCCATTTCAATCCCCATGTTATCGTATTTCTGAGCAATAGACATCACAAGACGAATATTGCTCATTGCTAGCTTCTCTTTCGCCAAAGAACATTCAATCAATTTTGAATGCAATTCAGAGCGAGATATTTTCAAAGAAGAAGCCAGCAGCTCATCAGAGGGATCAAACCCTAGTTTCTCCTTCAACCTGAAATGATTAAATGTTTCAAAATTCATATTTCTTTGTAAATATTAAATTAAGGGATACGTTATGAATAGACTATTTTAATCCATGACAATCCTTCAATTGAAATTTACCATCCTCGAGCAAAGAATTTGTTGCGTTAATGCACCTGAAGAGGCACTAAGGGTATGCAGAATGGTGCAATGACTAATGTCCAGGGGGGAAATTCCTCAAGGAATACAAGAAGATGTTTATGTTCAATCTTGTATTCTTTTCTCAAAGTCTAATTGGTCCCGTGATGCTATGCACTTTACAAAATAAATTTTGCATCTCTATAACATGACAACATGATATGAAAAATCATGGTATGACCTGATTCTACGTCCATATGTCTTGTTCAACCTCATGCATCCATGTATATGGATTTCCCAAAAAATAGTTGCAGGCACAAAATGTCGTGTTCCATGATGCTCAAAGATGAAATCTCCAATCACAGGAAAGTAATCATAATCCATTGGGTATCACCAGTATATGAAATGATGGATGTGATGGAGAGAGAAAGAGTGGGACCCACAAGAACAGGACATGATCCCAATGGTTGCTCTCACTATCTATCCATCATCATCCATAATCCCAATTGACGATTATGATCCCTAAGGATTAAGGGTTTACATATTCAATTTTAGTTTAGTAAAACTTCTCCCAATCACTTCCCAGGCTATTCTAGTTCAAATGTTGGCTTTTATTCAATTGCTCTAATAATAGTAAACTCAATCAGTAAAACAAAACTGGAATACTGGCAATAAAGTATAGGACAAGTACCCTATCCTTCACAGCAAAACACAAATTTACCTTGATTTGTGCTCCTCCAAAGAAAGGCCGGCTCTAATCTTCCATGATAAGTGCACGACTTCGGCATGAGAAAGCAAACTATCATTAGAAATGCCTTTCACATAACCTCTAAAGTGACCCTGAAGCAATTCCGGGCTCACAATTGGTGTGGCTTGTTTTTTTCTACGCACCAAAACAGTGCCAGCCCTCTGATTTAACGGCCTCCTCAAACTATTTCTCCTCTGCCGAGCAGATGCGCCTGAACTGATTACTCCCAACTTTTTGCAACTTTCTTCACATAAATCAGTTGATGTTCCTGCTTGATCAAAAGAAAGGTTCCACTGTTTCTCCAGCATAGACTTCTGCAACAAAATTAGAGCCTCTAGAGAAGATTCGAAGTCGGGGTTTGCCTCTGTAGTTGAAGAAGAAGAAGAAGAAGAAGGTGCGTTCACATGTTCCTTTATAGCATTTATGTATTGGGTCTGTCTATTAGACGGAGAATTGGGTCCAAACCCAGGTGACTTTTTTGAAACTATAAAACTTTTATGTGAAACTGCTGGAAACTGTGTTGCCCCAAAATCATAGATGGGGATGACCCTTTCTATATCAGATGCCAAGAAGGAAGACCTTAGAAGCCTCTTCCCTGTGCTGATTCCTATTACCGCAGCAGTAGCCATTATGTGGTTTACTGGAGAACTTAACAACCATTAAAAAGCATGTGCATCTAGAAACATGCCCCCTTGTGTGAACTGTTAAGAGACTGCCTACCAACTAGAGAACTTAGGGAGTGCTTCTTTGACACTGTAATCACTAGAATACAAAGCCTGGAGAGAAAATGTAAAAGAGAGTTAAACAACACATACATAAGAGGAAAACATGCCAAACAAAGATAGTTCTTCATGATTACTGGAAGAAGGCTTAATACTTTCCAAGTGATTTCATGAAAAACTTTTCTATTGTACTAGAACTAATTCACCATGAGGAACATAAATGAACAGTGAGAAAGTCCACTAATACGGAGCTGACTATTACCTTACTATGATAGATACAATCTAACCTACGAATGATAACTGTTTCCACACCACAAGACATGCAGCTTGATCCTCGTAAACTGTTACGATAGCTTGAACAAACTAATATTGCTAGGGTAATCATTACTAAATCACTGTCTTCCAGAATTTTTTAATTTTTTTTTTTTGAATTTCTAGTTCTTACCCCTGGTACTTTTCTCAAAAAAGAAGAAGAAGTAAATCACTATCCTTTGGAGAATTTGAAAAAACCACAGTTTTTTTTTTTTACTTATGAATTCTGATACAAGGAGTTCATTTCCACGGAGTGGGGAGTTTTAAATTTTACGGTTTGTTTCTCATTCGGTTTTGCTGGATAAGCTGGATAGGCCCAATGAGTTCACAAACGATTACACAAAGAAAAAGTATTGAAAGTCAACCACTCGGGACTCAAATTATAAAAAGCAAGTCATGTAAAACCTCAAAAACTTGTCCCCAGACCATGAAGAGATACAAAAGATGGACATATGTGGTTCCCACTGACAAAGTTACTTACATTCAATGAATTGACCCTACAGCCTTCAACTTAATGAGCAAATGCTAATGGGAATTTGTTTAAATTATGTCAACATAAATCATGTTCATGAAAAAACTATACTTAAGTGCAAGTTACACAATTGAGTATTGTGATTAAATTCAAAGTCTAACCTAATATTATTAATCCCTACAGCCTTTGATTGAACACATAATTGCTACAATGAATTAATTCAAATAGTGTTAAGGGGTAAAACAAATTACGAAAGATATATAATTGCTGCTACAGGAGATACAAATCAAAATATCTTTGACCGAAAGTTTGGCCAGATAAGAGTGATTCCCACATTCTCAACTTATGCCACTAAAATAAGTGATTTCAACAGATAAAAATAAATAAATAAATAACACAAAATTCAGGTTTGCAGAAGAAATGATCACATAATGCAATTCAATTTTATCCAAATGATTGGCTCCAACGGCAAAAATTTCCTGGGGGAACCAGTTTGCTAATTCAAATTAAGTGACATTTGCCACCAATTAAAATGATATTATTCTTCGATACAAATCAAAAAGATCATATAATGCATTTTGGTTGAAGCGTATCATAATTTCGCATTACTATCACAATGGCCATGTTTTATTGGTATATATCTTAGTATTTTAAGGGTGTTTGAAAACAACTATGGGATTTTTCCCTTTATTTGGGTTTCTTTCTAGGCTAAGGAAAAGTATGGCTAAAGCCACAGTGCTTAGAGACAAGAGTGTCAATGGGTTTATAAGTGGGAAGGGGGTTTTAGGTGCTTTCATGTTGTGCGTACTTACGACACACGCGAGGGAGTGCGAGTGGCTGGCCAGCCAAGCAGGCTGTCCCTGTGGTTGAGGCGAGGCTTTGGACATTTCCTTTTGCTGATGTACTCTTTCACTGCAGTTAAGCCGCTTACCCAACCATTTCCCCACAGTCACAACTTCTCACTGGCTTTATAAGGAGCTCCTGAACTTTCACCATGGTTAAGGTTTTCACTCTCTTCACTGCCCAGACCTCTTGCCACGTGGCATGATTTTTCCATGTGCTGCCACTGTTTTTGCAGCCAATAGAATTCAACTTTTAGCTTTAGAGACCTCTAAAAATATGCACTGTTTCGAACCATAATAAAGCTAATTTTCACTGCAGTAAGTTGATAACTTGTGGTTTTCTCTTTACGATTAGCTGATAATCTACGAATTTTTGCAGCAGCCAATTTCTTCCAAAATTCTCACTCAAATTCGTTCCCTTTGTTTCCGAATAAAAAACAAACTCAAGCAAGTGAATTTAAAAGCCAGTTCAGTTGGGTGACTGTTCTTTCTAGGGGCTTCCATTAAGCATGCAACTCAAAGAAGAATGTTCACAGTGCCACCCTGAGCTTAGGTTAGGTGTCTCCTTGGGGGTATAATCTTGGTTCGGAGTACTTAATACCTCAAAGACAGTAAGAGCATCTAGTGCCTCTGGGCCCATTGTTAAACCAAAGATTCAAAACAAGTTTGGATATTTACGAGTTTTTCGCCCTATTTGGAATCCTGTGTTCCAATTTCGAAGTTCGATCCTTAAGCCTGGGCGTGAACCTCGTGTTCATTCCTACAGAGAAGTACGAGCTCTATGCTCAAATTCAACACTGTAGTTTTTGCACTTGGTTAAGGACCCAAAAGCCAGCAATACACAATGATCAGCACTCCACAAAGCATGAAGTCTATAAACAAAAAAACTTTACAGTATCATTTCACTACAAAGTAACACTATATAAGCCCTTTTCTCATACAGTCACACTCTTTTCAAGAGAAACTTATTTTCAATTTCTCATATACATCATCCCAATAAATTTCCGATGCAATATTGAATATCATTCAGATCATCTCACAACAACATGAATTGCTACAAATACTAAAGCTAAACTCGAATTGCAACAAATACCAAAGGCAAATACATTACAATTAAAATTCATCGAAATGGCAAGCTAAAACACCTTATCAGGATTTGTTTACAGATGAATCATGAAAACCCAATATCATAGATAAAAAAAATTGCTTCAAATTGAATAGTATCAGAAGGGGCGTTAATGGCGCACCTGAACAGTAAGAGGTGGTGCTCCTGGCGAAAATAAGGGAGCAATGGGCAGTGCAGTTTTAAATGATTTAGAGAGAGGAGAGAGAAAAGGAAAAGCAAAGGGAATTGTGAGTAAAAAGAGAGAGAGAGAGGACGGTAATGGGAGAGAGATGGCGAAGAGAGAGAAAGAAAGACGAAGAGAGAAGTTAGAGGAATAAGAAGCTAGAGAGAGAGAGAGTGAGATATGGGATTGGAGGGAGGCCATTGGTTGAGGAGATATTCCCAAAGCGTTCGAGTGGTGCAGAGGCCGCCAGCTTCATTTTATCTGATGACATCAAATTTTGGCGGAGGATACTAAACATAGTGCCACCAAAATACCCTTGTTTCTTAGGGCAATATCTAAAGGGTAGTTCAATACCTTTTTACCCGTCATCAGTTCGTGGCTGACAACATCCTTTTTGTCGCCGCATTTGGCGGTTGTTCAGCCTGGCTGAGCCTCCATTTCCAGCCCTATTTGAAGCAAGAGTAGGAGTAGCAATGGACCCGGACCCAGGTATACCCGAACAGGTCTAGGTATGGGTCCAACGTTTGGGCTTGGCGGGTTGGGTCCAAGTCCAAAACCTAAACCCGAATGCTATTCGGGTTCAGTACCCATAACCGGTTGGAAATAAAATACTTAAGTCCTATTCATTTGGGTATATTAAATATCGTATGCAATAAAAATTCATAATTATTTTTAGTTATTAAATGGAAAATAAGATAGTTTGCAATTCATAATCATCATTAAATGAAAAATAATATGGTTTGAAATCTATTGGCAGGTTGTGACCTTGTTGCTAATAATTTAGGTTGATGATAGTAAAGAAATAGCAAAAAAAAAAAAAAAACCTTATAGTGAGGGTGGCAATGGACCCGACAGATATGGGTATGGGTCCAACTTTTTGATCCAACGGATTGGGTCCAGGTACAAAACCTAGATCCGAATACATTCATATCTGAGTCTAGGCCCAGCCTAACCCAACCCATGCCCGACCCGTTGCCACCCCTAACCGAGATGTTACTTAAGCTCTTCTATGAAAATTTGATTTGAAATTTTTTATGATTGCTCAATTTATCACCCTTATGTTTATAAATATTAAAATTATTGTAGTTTGTAGTGAAAATAAAGATTCTCAGAACTAAACCCCAGTGAGATTTGCATAAAGGGATCGATCGTGATCTTTATCCCTTGAAGGTTTTCCCTTTGGAGTCAGAGAAAGAAGGATCTCCAATTGAGAGATACGCTTTGGATAGAGATATAGACTCTTACATTAAGGCAACTTTTTTGTCAGATTTTGGGTGGTTAACAGTTTCTATGAGTCCATGTAGAAATGAGTCACTTTTTAAAAATTTATTTTTGAGATGGATTTTTGGACTTAATTTGTAATGGGACATGCAATATCTAACATGGAGATCATGAATATGAAAAAAGAAATAAATTTTGAAAAAAAAAAAAATATTAAAAAAACATTTGGACCATTAGTTTCAATTGTTTTTAAATAGACCACCTATTTGCATCCATCTTTAAGATGGATGCTTTATACCTTCGGATCGCATATTAGTCCCCATAAAACAATTGCACTTGAAATTATTGTAGTTTTTAGTAAAAATAAAGAGGGTTTCCTAGGACTAAACCCTAGTAAGCTTTGTATATCGATCATGATCCTTATCCTTTGAAGGTTCCCCCTTTGGAGTCATACAAAAAAGGATCTCAATTGAGAGATACATTTTGGATAGAGAGATATAGCCTCCTACATTAAGGCAACATTTTCATGGGATTTTGGGTGGTTAACTTTCCATTTAGGGAAAAGTTTTTAGTTGCTCTCAATGTTCTCTTCTAATAACGGAAAGAATGAGGATGATTGATTGGCGGAAAATTAGTTGGCAGGTTGAGTTTAGAAGGCAAAATTAATACTGATTTTGTCAAAGAGATATATCTCTTGAAAAGGGCATGGATTTTGATTGATAGCATATTTGGACTTGCCAAGGACATAGCCATTTTGTGTTGAATCTTCATTTTTTGAGCTTGATTTGTGTGTGTATTCATCTATTTTATATCTAACCAACTGTTGATACAGTCTTGAGTAGGATCCAGCATTTGCAATCTAATTCTGCAAGAGAAGAATTCCCCAGGACTTCGCATGAATTTGTGCAAATGTATAAATGACTAAGTGTGAAATTGAAGGAGAGTATATAATGAGACCATTTACCTTTAGTACAAGGTGGTTACAATTAATCTTGACCATTAGATGTGAAATTGGTTGGCTGCATTTATTTCTTTGACTAAGCTGAAAGTTTAAAAGAAATTTTTTCGAACTTGTGACACACCCAAGCTATCAGATTTCACATTGGATGGTTGTAAGCAATTGTGAACATCATGTACCAAAGGTGAATGGTCTCATTGACCCTATGCTTTACACGCAATTTGTATGTGATGTGTTTTAAGCATAGGGTAAATCGGTTGACAATTGAAATTTTATATGTTGGACTTTGGAAGTGGGTATGGCCTTTGATAGAGAATAATGTAGGAACATAATCTAGCCGACTCCAAATAATTGGAATAGACCATGGATGATGATGTTAACTTCGGAAGTTGGTGAAACGGACAAAGAAAAAAAGTGTCCCTCCAAAGGCAAGTGAGATAACCATAGTGCATTATTGGTAGAAAAGGAAAAAAAAGAGATGGTGTTAGTTTTGAGGCACGTTTAGGATGTTATTTGAAGATAATATTTTTTCAACCGATAGAAACTAGTGCGCACAACATATCCTAAACATATTAATCCTCAAGATACCATGAGAAAGAAAATACCAAAATCAATTTAATTAACCAATTATACATGAGCAACAAAAAATTATGGAGCATTAGAGATTGCCTTTCTTTTGAGCGAAAAAGAAGA
This sequence comes from Amborella trichopoda, assembly GCF_054954075.1. NCBI lineage: Eukaryota > Viridiplantae > Streptophyta > Magnoliopsida > Amborellales > Amborellaceae > Amborella > Amborella trichopoda. The sequence goes on from NC_142338.1 coordinate 43,693,870, forward strand.
AAGGCAGTATAAACTGGTTCAAAAAACACCTTGCCATTATTAGAGGGGATGCTTCCCTCATAAAAATATGAGACATTTACGTATGGACCATATTGGAGGGGGTCAATTACAAAATGGGATCACGTGTGTCCCAAATTACAGGTGAAACCCCCCCTCATGGGGTTTTTTTTCTTTCCAAGTTACCCCTGTCTGGTAATGTGAACATCGGATATGTGGAGTTTATATCGTGCAAAGCAAAACAAATGTCCGGTGTTTAAAATACCAGACAACTATCTGCTATCCCCAAAACCAACAAGCCTCTCTCTCCAAACATCGTGAATTTCTCTCAACTCTTATCTCTCTCAACCCTTCTCTCTCACACTCTCTCCCCCCTAATCATCTCTCTCTCCCGTAACCTATATCTCTCCTATAACCTTACAATAGAAACTCAAAAGGTCTGCATAAAAACCTCCAAGAGCTCTCCCATTCCTCTTTTTCTTCTTCTCTTTGTTTGCATGATGGGCTTTGGCCCATGGCCATTGTTGCATTTCTCTCTCTGCCTCATTTTCTTTCTCTAGCTACCGTCCATAAGAACTAGGCTATTGTTGTGTTTTTGGCACATAGTGACGAGAGTTCTTCTTGTTCTTCAACGTACATATCTTGCTAATGCAGCAAAAAACAAGATCAGCTAATGAGTAGTAAGTAAACTAGGTTTAATAGAGGAAACATGACCTCTGGTTTAATGGAGGAAACCTGGCCTCCTTAACACACAAGTGTTGGTTGGGGTTTAAAAGCTTCCCCTCCCGAAATATTACTTCTCATTAAATACTCAAGCTACGTTGATTATAAAAAAATAACCAAAAGATCAGTTTCTACTAACTACTCATGTAATCTATCTGATAAACCCAAAAAAATGGCCAAAATATCAGGTTCTATTAACTACTCATGTAATCTACCTAAAGACTCGGTCGTACTCAAGCCACGTTGATTACAAGAAAATAGCCAAAATATCCGCTTTTATTAACTATTCATGTAAATCTACCCAAAGACTTGATCAACCGGATACACACGAATTTATTAACTACTCCTACTCAACTCTACATGATATATACATAATCATGCCTGTCATATTTACCATGATTATTATTAAAGAAGATGAGCTACATGTTAGGCACGTAACATCTCCTCCCTCCTTAAAATTCGGTCTTGTCCTCAAGACCAAAATATGGAAATTGCTGGTATGTTGCAACGATGTTATCTTCTTCTTCATAATAGGCTTCAATTAAAAACAACTTCTTACATCGATGCCCCGTCACAAATTTCTCGTTAAAATTATAGCACAACCCTTTTGTACGTCTCTCTTGCAATTCAACATGTGTCATCTGTCTAACTGGAAGCATAGGACCGATGTTGGTTGCCTCCTTGCTGGTTGTGATGGACTCCTTCGCATCGGACATTGGAACATCTCGCCGCTGCGAGAAATTGTGGGCCTCGTACAAACGGGCAAGTCCGAAAGCTGCTGATAAGGTCGTAGACCGCCCTGCTAACACGTCTGCCTTGATGTTGTCCCTTAATCCGCTAATGAAACAGCTGACTCGGAGATTAGGAGGAAGATACCCCACCTTAGTGAGTAACCATTCAAATTAAGTTTGGTAGTCTGGAATAGTTCCAATTTGTTGCAACTTAGCTAACTCTCCAAATAAATCTTGGAATTTTGTGAGACTGTACCTAGCTTACAACCCGTCACAAAACATCCGGTCATTTTGCCTCCTTCTTATTTTAATAGTTGGTATTACAGCTGAGCGTCACCCTCCAAATGGAAGGACGCAAGAGCCACATGTTCTTCCTTTGGTGTTTGATGGAACTGAAAAAATTGCTCCACCTTACAAGTCCAACTCGTCGTGTCTTCTTTACTATTAAAGCGGGGAAAATCGAGTTTGACAAGCTTTGGAGCAAAGGATTGCTGCAATCCATTTTGACGGTTTCCATTGGTGTTCCCAGGTTGTACTCCATGGTTCTAGAGTGGAGCCCTTGAGTTCTCCCTTACTTCAGGTTCACTATTAGCTGGACGTGAACGAATATTTTTGAACAACTCGTTAAGTTTGTTCATTATCTGTTGTTATCTAACATTGAGAGGGCTCATATCATCTTCCAACTTCTCCCCTCGTTGATCAATGTCTTTGCTTTGATGCCACAATTGTACGTACTAAGAAGAGTTCTTCTTGTTCTTTGACGTACATATCTTACTAATGCAATAGAAAATAATAACAACTAATGAGTAGTGAGTAAAATAGGTTTAATGGAAGAAACCTGGCCTCTGGTTTAATGGAGAAAACTTGGCTTTGTTAACATACAAGTGTTGGTTGGGATTCAAAAGCTTCCCCTCCTGCAAGATTACTTCTCATTAAATACTCAAGTGACGTTGATTACAAGAAAATAGCCAAAAGATCAATTTCTACTAATTACCCATGTAATCTACCCGATAAACCCAAAAACATAGCCAAAATATCAGCTTCTATTAACTACTCATATAAATCTACCCAAAGACTCCATCAACCCGATATACACGATTGTATTAACTACTCCAACACAACTCTACATGAGATATACATACCCATGCCTGCCTTATTTATCATACTTATCATTAAAGAAAATTAGCTACATATTAGGCACGTAACAGTTTCTCTCTATAGATACCCTATTTTAAATTTGGCAAATCTATGGTTTTCTGAACCCTTAAAACCACATTATCCTAGTAGACACAATTTAATTAACCTAAATCTACCCAAATCCTATCCCAACTTGAAGTAGAGCCTAAGAGCTTTCCAACTGTCCAAGAATCGCTTGAATTGAACCTACGGATAAAAATATATAATAAATGACAACGTAGTCCCTGTGAAACCTAATTGTCGAGCAGTAGGTCCCGCTGTAACAGGCCCAACATGCCTAGACGCAGCATTTATGACACAGTTAATGTGTTTTATGATGCAGTAAATGTGTTTTGTTTAATTAGATAAGGCTAAAACTTCAAGATAAATACAAAAAATTCCAAAAAAACTCCAAAAAAAATTAGAAAAAATCACCAATTGAATCTCATAAATACTCCATCTCCCTAACCCAATAGGCGGGAGAAAAAAAGACCAAAAAAACCTTAGAAGAAATTAAGAAAATTACCCAAAATACCAAAATTAGAAAAAACCCTAAGAAAATTTCTAAAAATTTAGGAAAAATCCCAAAAAAAATAAAGAAAATCTCATAATTCATATTCAACATTTGGAGATCATAAAACCCTTAGAAAACTAAAGAAATTCTCTTCCAGATCCCGAGAAAGATCGACAGCTTTAGAAAAATCTCTAGATTGAAAACCTAGAGAAGATAAAAACCCTAACCTCTTGAAGTCCTAACCCCCAAGACTGAGAAAACTTATACCTTGGGCACAAAAATCTAAATCAAAACTAGAATTAAGGCACAACAACCCTAGATCTAACCTTTTACACCAGAGATCTGCTGGTCAACATCCGAATCAAAGAGGCAATGAGGATTGATTCTGATACGGGCGAGCCCTCGAAGGCTCGGGAATCCCAGGCCATTCGGCCTTGTTTGGTATTATTTCTTCCTCTCTCTTTCTTCTTCTTTTTACTGTTTTGCTTCTTTTATTTATTTTTGATATGTTAACTTGTTTTAAAAATCGTATTTTAATGCTCTGGATCATGCTGGATCTGCCACATATCTGAGAGTAGATCTGCTCGTTTCCAGGCAAATCTAACCTCATATCTAAATTCGATATGTCTCACTTTCTCTACCACTTTATTTACATCCTTTTAATTAGTTTAAGGCGTTAAAATTTGAGAGATATTCATCAGAAGATCTATCAGATTTTCATCGTAAACAGTTTGGTGCCCACCGTAGGGTGATCCAAGCTTCAAAATACGATTTTTATTCACTGTTTTCAGTCACAAAATGTCCCAAAAGGCGGCCGTGACCAGAATCATGGGTTTCGGTGCTTCAAAACCTTACTTTTTTCTGGGCAACACTCCCAGTGTCGCCCAAATTCAAAGGTCTCAGAAACCGCTGTAACTTTGTGGACCTATTATAGTGACTCTTTTGTGAATGTACAAAAAATTCAAATCAAAATAAAAGTTATAAAAATACAAAAAAAATATTTTTAGTTCAATCTGGACTCTTCTATTTTACTTTATTTTAATTTATTTCATCGGAAATATTTTTATTTCCTACTTCTTTCAAGTTTAAATTAGTCTTTTTTCATCAATATTAACAAGATAAAAATATTAAAAAATAAAAATTAATAAATTTTGGGCGACACCAACTATGTCACCCACCCTGCAAGGGCGACACCACCCGTGTCGCCCAACTGCAAGTGTCCCAGAAAAATTATGGGACCCCACAAGACCATTCCAGGGACTTTTGGCTCCCTGTTGACCAATTTTTTACCTATAATAAAAAATTTAAAAATATAAAAAAAAATATTTTACTTCAGATAGGTCTGTTCTGTTTCTGCCCTTTTGATTTTATTTTAGTTTGTTAATTTTGACCGAAATCATATTTTCACTGCTTTCACCATGCTTAGTTTACATGTGTTTCATCAAAATTAAAAAGATAAAAAATTTTAAAAAATATATACATTAGGGTTGCTTACCCCTCTAAACCTAAACCCACTCGTGGCCCGAGCCAAGACTCATGCACCATCTAGTCTAGATCTTAGTCTAGGTTCTAGCATAGGTCTAAGCTTAAGAGTTGCCTCTGGAGCTAGACTAAGCTTACCCTAGTTCAGGGTCTTAACCAAAATCCATTGAGTATAGTAAGTTTAGGTTCCAGTCTAGTCTTAGCTAAGGTTTTGCCCCTAGTGTCAGGCTAGGTTTGCCCTAAGTCATCGAGTTTAAATCTTACTTAAGTTTAGATTTTAGAACCCATCCAAAAGCAATCACCATGTCAGTCACTCAAGGCAACCATGATGACTGATCCACGACCGACTCTAAGCCTAACATGCCCAAACCTAGGGTACCAGTATGCTGCAATCCCTTGGAGTTATAGACAGACCTCAGGACAATCCATTATCCAACGCCCAAGTCTTCAATTAAAGGCAGTCCCAAGCATCCACTCCTAATCCTGAGATCTGTGTGGCTTGAAAAGCCGGCTCCACTCGAAAAACCTTGAATAGTCAGGGAGTCCGACCAGGTGTCGTCTTACAGGGGATTTTAGGTAACCAAAGTAGAAGTCGAGTGAGGGAAGAAATTCATGCAACATCTAAAGCCAATTCTCGTAACTCGAACCAAGATAACTCTGAGTTGCAACGATCTCAAAACCAAGACCCACCTAGGTCTAGGGGATCTAACCCAACCTCGAGTCACTATAGTACAGCTCATGATGTCTTGAACACTGTACGAAGCAGAGGTGTCGACTCAAACAGACCCGAAGGAGAGATAAGCGTCCAAGCTGATCTCAAAAGTCTAGTTGACCAAGGTTATACTATTCATGCCCCAATTTACGGGTCGATCCCAAACCAAGTTAGTGGTATAGGTCAACCCTTACTACAGACGAGTCAAACGATTCTTCAATCGGTCCCTCTGGTTCATCTGATCCAACAAACTGTGCAATTTCCACAACCGGTGGCGACACCTATAGGTCAGTACGTCCCTCAAGCACCAATGTATCAAACCGCCCTGGTGACTGCGGCTCATCAATCTCAAGCCCATGATGGCCAACATATATCCCAAGTTTCAACTTATCAGTCTACGAATAGGAACCCACTAACCAGTGGGCCTACTGCCATGCCAAATACTCAACAAGAAGGCACCTTAAAAGCAATTCAGGATATGCTTGTAAGAATGGGCATGCATGAAATTATACCCCCAAAGGCTTATGTTCATGAGACCCTTGGAGGCATGGAAGACCTTCCCCTAGGATTTGTCGTCCCATAATTTAGAAACAAGTTCAATGGGAAGAGCGATCTAGATACTCACAGCATTGCATACCTCCTCTCCGTTCGGGCTTTGCGAGACAGACCTAACCAACTAAAGGCTATCTTTTCACAAACATTGACCGGTGAGGCCTTGAACTGGCATCAGAGAATAATGTCTGCTCGACCACACATCACTCCAGACGAAATGTTCAACCCAGAGTTTCAAAAATCACTGATCCAATCCGGAATCGGGCGATCCGGATCGGGTATCGATTATAACCGATCCAAATGCAGTATCGGTAAAATCGGGCAGTTTCTACTTTTTTTTTTTTCAATCCGGTTTTCTTTTTATGAACCCACCCTAGTTTTTTTGAAATGTGATTTATGCCAACTGGCACTCCACTATACTCCCCCCACGTGATTGACAAATTTTTGCCACCTTGCTCTCCACTTTACTCCCCTCACGTGATTGACAAATTTTTGCCACCTTACTCTCCACTTTACTCCCCCCCCCCCCCCCCCCACGTGATTGACAAATTTTTGCTAGCTTAAAAAGTCTCAACGTACAATACGCACGCCTCACATGGCCAAGACAACATACAACAAATCAGCTTGTTGGGTTTTTTAATAGTATTCACTCTTCTCATATCGCTTCAATGTGGGATATATCTGTGAGTTGAAAAAACGCTGGCAAATATTATTAGCTTGGGATAAATTGCAGTGAGATAGTGTACGTGCGATGGTGCACGCACGACGGTGTATGCTCGTCATGAATAAGAAAGTTGTATGTCTGATTGTGGCAATGAAATTTGATGATAAAAAAAAAAAAAATTTATTAAAAATAATAACTAGGTGCCCATCACCCCTATCTTTCACTAAAAAAATTTAAATTTACTTACCAAAAAAACATAAAAACTCTATTAAGCTACTATATCGTGGTATTATTCCATTATATGAGTAATAATTAATTAATTAGTTAATTAGGATTAAAAAATTAGTACTAGCTCATAGGATAAAAAAAATAAAAAGTAATACAATAAGAAAAAAAAATGTAGTACAACATCTTCTTCTTTTGTCAAAAAAAAAAAAAAAAGATAGTCAACAAGTATCATATTTTTCTTGTTAAAAAAAAAATAAAAGATAACACAATAAGTATTTCTTGTCAAAAAAATAAAAGGTATTTCTTAATACAACCTAGGAATAAATGGTCTAATTATATTTTTTATTTTTATAACATGATGGTCTTTAACATAAATTTAGTAATATTAATTTAAAGATAGGATTCATACAATGAGGCCATTTGAAATCTCTCTCTTTCTACTAACAATCTCTTCCACTAATTTATTCTAGAATCCTAAAAAATTAAAGAAAATTGATACACATTCTAATAATTTCTACATTGATAACCAAATCTTTTATTTTATTTATTAATTTTTTATTATAAATCATGTAGTGTACTATTTTTCTTACAGTTGTCAATAATACATTTAAAATTAGATGATATTATAAAATATTTTAGATTTGTTATTATTTATATAATAAAATATTGTTGTCATATAATATTATAGTTAGTTAGGTTGTAATAATTTGGGTTTTTTTAGCGGATTAGGGTTTTCTACCAATTCGAGATTTTAATGGCCAATTTTTCATCGATTTAGTCAACTATTTATTGTAGTTCATATATGATGATATACTTAATCCATGATAATTCTATGATTTATTTTGTGTGATGTAAATTTAATGGTCAACATAAGTTCATACAGGGAAAGAACATCTCAATATTCATAAATTGATGAAAACAATGGAAGTTAATAATGTACCCTCATTTCTTATTGAATTCCTAAAAAACAACATTTATAATGAATTGTAATAATTTTTTCAGATTTCTTTGAAGCTTTAATCCGACCGATTCAACCGACTCCCAATCTGGATCGGTTTTTGAGGTGCCCGATCCAGGTCACCGATCCGCTTTTTAAGCCATTGGTTCAACCTATTCGTCTCTCACTATCGCGGGTCGACACCAAGACCTTTTTCCCTGAGCGAACTCAGTGCAACAAAACAAAACCAAGGAGAATCCTTCAAGGATTTCATCGGTCGATTCCGCGAGGCGACAATGCGGGTCATAGAATGTCCACTTACAGACCCAGCCAAGATCTCCATAGTCTTAAAGAATGCTACTTCCGAGTACAAGACCTTCTTCAGTCAAGGTCTTATCCCCCACTCTTTCGACTCCATGATCGAGCGAGTGGCACGACATGGAAGAGTCAAAGGGACACCCCTCAGCGCCAAGCCCGACAACAAGTCGATAACAGCTCCCTAAATAAGAACAAAAACAAGGGGAATACTTCCGTTTAGGTTAATGAGATCCTCGTTAACGAATCGACTCAAGGTTTAGCTGCTCAACACAACAATCAGAATCAAAACCGAAGGGGTCAGCCTAAAGCCAACGCTCAAAATAATAACCAAATGCGATAGGATAATTTCACCCCTCTCAAAGACCCATTAGAAAAAGTGTTGGAATTACTCTTGGTTAAGAATATGGTTTATCTCCAGCCACCATCTGAACCACCATTTCAAGTCACGGATAAGAGCAAGTGGTGCTAATGGCATCAAAACCATGCTCATGATACTCAAAACTGCATATATTTGAAATGGGCAATTCAAGGGTTAATCAATAGGGGGGACATCACTGTCGTACCTAGAAATCAACCTGTCGAATAGCCTAATCAAAAGATAGGTATCTTCATAAATCCTCTTCCTCAAAATATGGTCATAATGATCGAAAAGTCGGGAGCTCAAGACAACTCGAAAGAGAATGTTGTCATTCACATGATTGAATGTGGAGACGAAGAAGAGGATCCCAGTCAGTTCATATTGGTTTGTGATCATCACTTTCAAGAACCCGAAGAAGATATTTTGAGCCTCCTAAGAGGAAGCCTTTCATTTCCAAACCTCAATAGCCTTCCCAAATGGGACTGATATAACGAAGATGACACACTAGATATTGATATGGCTAGGACCAATGAAAAGACTTCATCTTCCAAACAAGGGGCCAACACCCCAAAGTCTCCCATTACTCTTGCTAGGGCTAACCCTATCGAGCTTCAGGCTGGGGAGGTCGACTCCTTAACTCGAAGAGGTTGAGTGTTCAAAACCATTCAATTGATGGCCGATACTCTCGATGAAAAAATGGGAAATACCTCAAAAACCAAACAACCAGCAAATGTCGTAGATCACGAGCCGAACAAGGAAATTTAAGGATCTGCAACCACCTACGATCCACCAGCTCATCTCAGGAAGATCCAAGCTCAAATCTCCATCTTGGAGCTACTCGCCAATTCACCAGCACATAGAGCCCAGATTGAGAAGGTCCTTGCCAAGACACACATCCCAAGCAACACACAGCATGATGAATTGTACGGAATGATCAACCAATTGATGGCACCAATACCAATTGTGTTCACAGACGATGACATCCCAGCTAGCTTCAATTGATTTCTCATCTAACCTCTACACATCACCGTCTTCATGCAAGGATATGAGATATGAAGAGTACTTGTTGATAATGGGGCATCCTTAAACATATGCCCTACGAAAACAGTGAAGCAGATAGGCAAAAGCCTAGATGACTTCGAGCCATGTCAACTAACTATCGCTGCATACGACGGAACCAAAAGACAAGATGAAGGCATACTGCCTCTCACACTCAAGATCGACCCTACCATCCAAGTGATAAAGTTTTATGTCTGGGACATAAAAACTTCTTTCAACATGCTGTTATGAAAACCGTGGCTGAATGAAACCTCGTGGTCACCTCTACACTCCATCAATGCCTCAAATTTCCAACTAAAAATGGCATCGCAAAGGTATGTGTTGAACCCCCTGCTTTTCTCAATCCTAGTACACATAACGGGAAGGTAGTTGTAGGGTAAAGCTCGGAGAAATCCTGTTCGCTTCCTTCGAGTAAGCCGATTGTGCTACCTTACACCTAAAGGCCAGCAACCTTATTCCTCAAATTTTGCAAACTTTACATCGATGGATGACATTATTCAATGTCAACATCGATACGGTTTCGGGTCCCTTGAAGCTTGGCACATGCTCTTCTCCCAAGGCTTCCAACCAGACCAAAGCTTGGATAGTCAAGAGCAAGGCATAATAGAGGCCATTTCTGAATCATTCGAAGCCAAAATTAAAAACCTAGATCAAAGAGGTCTCGGGTGTTCTCTCACCTTATTGCAAAGCTGGATGAAGCCTTCAAGCTATCCGGGCTTTGTATCTGGAGGCATTCAAAGCCTCGATCCTCTCGATACCCGTCCTTCAAAATGACCTAAGGTGATCCTTGAATCCCCAACAGGGAATAACCTTCTTCCACATCTCAGCACACACAAGAACTGGGAATTGAAGACCTTTTTGCTTACTTGGATTTGAAGGTATGCACAATTGGCTCTTATACAGCCAAACGTGCTCATCCAACGGCTATCATCGAAGAGACGATCGATATAAACCTAAGAACTGAGAAGGACCGAGGGTTAACCAAGATTGGAACCTCCCTATCTCCGGAGGAGCGGGAAAATATGATTTCCTTTCTCAAGGAATATCGCGATGTCTTTGCCTGGTCGTACGATAATATGCCAAGGCTAGATCCCATATTGGTGCAACATCACCTAATATTCAATGAAGGGGCCAAGCCTGCTTACAAAAACTTCGATGTCAGAAGACCCACCTTGAGCTCAAAATTAAAGAAGAAATCGACAAGCTGCTCAAAATGAAGTTCATTACCCCCGTCGATTACTGAGAATGGTTGGCCAACATGGTAGTCGTACCCAAGAAAGACGGGAAGATCTGAGTCAGTGTTGACTACATAGACCTCAACAAGGCATGTCCAAAAGGCAATTTTTCAATACCAAACATAAATGCATTGGTCGACAACACTGCGGGGCACAAGATGTTGTCATTCATGGAAGGCTTCTCAAGATACAACCAAATCTTCATGGTAGAAGAAGACTAGACCAAGACTTCGTTCATAGCGCAATGAGGAACTTACTGCTACAAAGTCATGCCCTTCGGCCTAAAAAATGCAGGGGCAACTTATTAGTGGGCAATGACTAGCATCTTCCACTACTTAATGCACACCATCATGGAAGACTATGTCGAAGACATTCTGGTCAAGTCAAAGACCAAGCCTGATCATCTCACCAAACTAAGAACCATTTTTGAAAGGCTCCAAAAACATCAACTCAAACTCAATCCACAAAAATGTACCTTTGGGGTTGAATCCGGCAAATTACTAAGCTTTATAGTAAGCCAAAGAGGCATTGACGTGGACCCGTCCAAAATACGAGACATCACTGAAATGCCCTCTCCCTAAAACGTCAGAAAAATTCGTGGGTTGTAAGGTCGCATATAAGCCATACGGCGTTTTATCTCACAACTAGCAGACAAGTGTGTGCCGTTTAATAGACTACTCAAGAAAGATACCCCATTCATATGGGATAATGAATGCCAAGAAGCTTTTGATCAAATCAATGAGTACCTTACAAATCCTCCCAGCCTTAGTCCTCCTAGTCCAGACAAACCCTTGTTCCTATACATGTCGGTGAGAGACAAGACCATGGGAGTAATGTTAGGATAATACGATGACCATGGAAAAGAATAAACGATATACTATATCAGTAAGACTATGGTGGACTATGAGACAAGATACACGGATGTGGAGAAGCATTGCTTGAGGCTTGTGTGGGCCATGCAGAAGTTAAGACACTATGTTTTATCTCATTCAGTCAAGCTCATCTCATAAATAGACCTACTCAAGTACCTATTTAAGAGACCAATCCTGAATGGACGTTTGGCAAAATGGAGAATGCTATTGAGCAAGTTCGAGATCGAATATGTTACTCAAAAATCAATCAAAGGATAAGTCATTGCTGACCACTTAGTTAAACATGCACTGTCAGATAATACTCCTGTCACCAAGCATCTCCTTGATGAGAACCTCTTCACAATTTAGGAATCAATTTGGGAGCTATACTTCGATAGTGTAAGGAATGAATACGGGTCAGGTATAGGAGTCATATTATGCTCACCCGAGAAGATTTTAATGCCAACAGCCATCAGATTGAATTTCTCATATACCAATAACGTTGCTGAATATGAAGCCTTGATAGTCGGGCTCGAGAACGCCAAGGGAATGAAAATCCAACAAATACGAGTGATTAGTGACTCCTACTTATCGTAAACCAAGTTCAAGGGATTTGGAAGGTGAAAGAAGAAAAGCTCAAGCCCTATCAAGAAAAGGTGGAAAAGATGATCCCATATTTCAAGAAAATCATCTTTCAACATGTAACTAGGGAAAATAATCGATTCACTGACACCCTTGCGACCCTTGCTTCAATGGTTGATATTCCTCCAGAAATCACCACGCTGCCATTATATATCAGGAACAAACATGATCCTTCCCCACCAAGGATCGAAGAAGAAATAGAGCAAGAAAATGAGAACGATGGGGAAGTGTCTCTCGTGGCTTCAGATACGCTAGTTATGGCAAAACCATGGTTCCATGATGTTCTGTCCTTGTTAAAAGATGAGTTATACCCTGAAGAAGCCATCAAAAAGGATAAAGAAGTCGTTCGAAGGTTTTCTATAGGATTCTTAGTGAGACGTGATCTCCTGTTCAAAAAGTCCGTCGATGGCATCATTCTATGATGTTTTGATCAGCCAGAGATCAACCAAGTATTGACAGAGTTACACAATGAAGGAGGTCATTCTGGCGCAGCCGCCTTAGCTCAGAAAGTCAGGCACCAAGGCTATTACTGGACTACCATGGCTAAAGATTGTTGGAAGTTCGTAAAGAGGTGTCCCAAATGTCAGCTTTATAGAGACCTCATTCATGCATCGTTCGTACCACTCAACTCAACACTGCATGTATGGCCCTTTGCCATGTGGGGTCTTGATATTATCGGAATGATCGCACCGAAAGCCTCAAACTGCCACCGTTTTAAATTAACGGCTACAGAGTACTTCACCAAATGTGTAGAGGCCGCATCATTTGTCAAAATTGAGGGACAACATGTTGCCCTTTTCGTAAAGAACAATATTGTATGCATGTTAGGTATTCCTGAGTCAATCATTACTAACAATGGATCCAATCTCAAAAATGAAAAGGTCTCTAAGGTGTACAAAAAGTTTGAGATAACGCAGAAATTCTCCACACCTTACTACCCTCAAGGAAATGGACAAGCAAAGGCTACAAACAAAGGACTTCTCAAAATTATAGATAGAATAATAGAAGGTGGCAAAGATTGACACGAAAAGCTAAATTACACACTATAAGCCTATCAGACAACTGAGAAGGCTCCTACTGGCATGACCTTGTACTCATTGGTGTATGGTATGGAAGCAGTGTTACCCATTGAAGTTGAGATATCGTCTCTCCGAATGCTTATTCATAAAGATTCAGATGAGGAACAAAAGATCGAAGTACGAATCATTGCCCTCATTAATTTGGATGAAAGACGACTATGAACAACACAAAATATTGTTGCTTACCAGCGTAGAATCGAGAGGGCATACCAAAGTAAAGTTGTTCCTCGACAGTTTAAGGAAGGGGAAATGGTACTCAAGAAAATCTCCACACTCCTGCAAACCCACACCCTTTAGGCAAGTACAAACATAATTGGGAGGGGCCATTCGTGGTCACTCGAGTGCATGCAAACAATTCTTACAAGATCAAGAATCAGGAGGGGCGAGAGCCCAACGACCCTATCAATGCGAAGTATCTCATAAAATACTACCTGTAACGGGCTCAAAAGAGTGGTGAAAACCTGAAAAGGCATCAAAAAAAATAAAATGGACATGGTGAAAACCTGAAAGGACATCACGGATAAAAAAATAAATAAATAAATAAAATAAATAAAATAAAAAACTCCAAGAAGGAGCTTCTAATTCAAAAACACTTAAGTACAAACAAAGTACTTGCAAGTTCCAACAATACGGTACAAGCAGCCCCTGAGGACGAAGATTCCTCCTAAACCCTACAAGTTTCAACAGAACCAACTCAAAAAGATGTGGGAGTTTGATATGAAAGGAAAACCGAAATGACTTCATCGAATCTTGGAAGAACATCGGGACCTCTCTAAGATGGAAGCTCAGCAATAATCCAGAGAACTCTTCATGGACCCGCGAAGCACAGGATGAAAGCTCCAAAGGCAAAAAGACAACTTCGAGACTTTTGAGTTCTCACGATCCCACAAGGAAATCCTTTCATCATCTTTGTGTAAAATATAATAAAGAAAATGACCACCAAAGGGGCCACAGGTCGCAAAACTGTAAGGTCATCCCTTTTAAAAATGTTTTTTCAATCTGATTGTTAAAACCCTCCTTTTCCAAATTTAGAAAGGACTTCCTCTATCACTAAAAGAGGTTAAACTGTTAGTTGATCTGGCCTCGCTCTCGAAGCCAACTTCCTACGCTTGTTATGAAGGCTTGAAACTAGCCAGGCACTCCATGGTTGTATGAGTATAACTACCAACTACCACATATCGGAGATGAGTGAACCCCGCCAATGACGATATTGGCTAGTCAGGGAGTCTTTTTATCTCGACTAGTTCCCCTGAGGTGAAATGAGGCAAGCTCATCGCCATGTGTGCGTATGATGTCCCAAAGTCTAATCAGAAAACGTCAAACTCGTGCGATGTAAAAGAGCCGAGATATGATAAACATCAAACTCGTGCGACGTAAAAGAGTCGAGACATGATTAGCGTCAAACTCGTGCGACGTTAAAGAGCCGAGAGAGGAAAAAAACGTCAAACTCGTGTGACGTTAAAAGAGCCGAGACAGGAAAAAAACATCAAACTTGTGCGACATTAAAGAGCCGAGACAAGAAAAACATCAAACACGTGAGACGTTAAAGAGCCGGGACAAGAAAAACATCAAACCCGTGCGATGTTAAAGAGCCGAGACAGGAAAGACGTCAAACTCGTACGACATAAAAGAGCTGAGGCAGATATCATATATGCATATGTACATACATATCTATGTATATATATGTATACGCTCGTATTACGTGAAAGGTCGAGAGCATTCAGGGCACAACAAAACTTATGCAACATAAAAGAGCCGAGGCAGGTACCATCTATCCCCCGTATGATGTGAAAGGTCGGGTGTATTCAGGGCACAACTGTCATGGCTCAATGAAAAAACGTCAAATTCGTGTGACGTCAAAGAGTCGAGGCAGATACCGTATATCCCCGTATGACATGAAAGTTGGGTGTATCCAAGGCACAACCACCTTGTTCGATGAAAAAACGTCAAACTCATGTGACGTAAAAGATCCGACGCGAGTACCGTCTATCCCCGTATGATGTGAAAGGTCGGGTATATCCAAGGCACAACCACCCTGTTCGATGGAAAAAGTCAAATTCGTGCGACGTAAAAGAGCTGAGGTAGGTACCGTCTAGCCCCGTATGACTCAAAAAGGTCGGGTGTATCCAGGGCACAACCACCGTGTTCGATGGATTCCGTCTATACCCATATTGACGTAAAATGGTCGAGTGTATGGTTCATCGCTGCATGACGCTAAACTCTTAGGGAGCTCTATGGTTGCAAGAGTTAAAACGGCTAACCAACCTTGTTTTTTGAAATATCTTTCTCATTTCAAAAATTTCACTATGTTTCTTGTGTTTTTCAAAAACTTTAATTTCCTTTTTAAAATCGTAACATGTCCTTGCTCCGGGTTCTATTTCAAATCTCCCCCTACTTATAAAAAGTCTAAAACGGATCTTTAAAAAACAAAGGAACTTAGGCACCCATATATGATGATTACCGCAATTGTCCCGTTGCTGCCTCGTCTCTCACTTCGAATTCAGCCAAACAAGTCTCTTCCTACAGAAATCCTTTTTCCTATAGACAGCCTTAGGAAACCCTAAGGAGATTGAAGAAAATGCCAGGGTTAAAAATTCAAACTACAAAAACCCCTGAAGTTAAGTGACATGGCTAGAAAATCCAACTCGAGTTTCAAGCTTGTGTAACTCATCAACATCTCATGTCGAAAACCCTAGGAGGAAAAATGCCCTAGGTAGGTGGGCTCGGTGAGCACAATGACTTGGAGGGATAATTGGTGTGCCCCTTGACTACGTGACCTCAGGAAGAAATTTAAAATGTTTGCTTTATCTTTGACATTCACCTGCCCCTCGAAGGACAAGGAACACCAAAGTGTCTACTTCTTTGCCACTCACCTATCCCTCGAAGGACATAGAGTGCCAAATAGGAGCAACTATAGACACCTCAATTTAAATCTGACAAATTCTATAGTTTTTTTAACCCTCAGGACTATATTATCTTAGTAGACTCAATTTAATTAACCTAAAACCTATCCCAACTTGAAGTAGAGCCCAAGAGCTTTCCAACGGTCCACGAATCGCCTGAATCGGACCTATAGATAAAACGATACAACAATAACAATTTAGTCCCTATGAGACCCAACTGTCGGGCTGCAGGCCAGGCTATAACGGGCTCGACAGACCTAGACGCGGCCTGATGATGCAGATGCGATATTTATGATGCAATTACTGTGTTTTATGATGCAATAAACGTATTTTCTTTAATTAGATAAGGCTAAAACTTCAAGATAAATAAAAAACATTCCGAAAAAACTCCAAAAAAAATTTAAAAAATCACCAATTGAATCTTATAAATACTCTGTCTCCTTAACCCAAAAGGAGAGAGAAAAAGAGACCAAAAAAACCTTAGAAATTTTCAAAAATAGGAAAATTACCCAAAAATACCAAAAATAGGAAAAATCCCTTAGTAAATTCCAAAAATTTTAGAAAAAATCCCCAAAAATCTCAAAACAATTAGAGAAAATCTCAAAATTCATATTCAACCTCTGAAGATCACAAAACCCTTAGAAAACTAAAGAAATTCTCATCCAAATCCCGAGAAAGACTGACAGCTTTAGAAAAATCTCTAGATTGAAAACCCTAGAGAAGATAGACACCCTAGTCTCTTGAAGTCCTGACCTCCTAGACTGAGAAAACTTAGACCTAGGGCACAAAAACCCTAGATCAAAACTAGAATTAGGGCACAACAACCCTAGATCTAACCCTTTTCACCAGAGATCTGTTGGTGAACATCCGAATTAGAGAGGCAAAAATGACCGGTTCTGATGCGGGGGAGCCTTCGAAGGCTCTGGAATCCCGAGGCCGGCTGGCCCGGTTTGGTATTATTTATTCCTCTATCTTTCTTCTTCTTTTTACTATTCTGCTTCTTTTATTTATTTTTGATCTGTTAACTTGTCTTAAAAATCGTACTTTAATGCTCTGGATCATGCTGGCTCTACCACAGATCTGAGAGTAGATCTGCTCGTTTCCGGACAAATCTGGCCTCAGATGTGAATTCGATATATCCCACTTTCTCTACCACTTGATTTACAACTTTTTAATTAGTTTAAGGTGTTAAAATTCGAGAGATCTTCATCGGAAGATCTGTCAGATTTTCATCGTAAACACTCGCTACCTCATTTTCTCTCTTTAACTGCCATCCCTAACAACTATGAAATAATAGCCCCTATCTGGTATTTGTATTGCCGGACATGGGGCAGCTTAAAGAGTTGTCCGGTAATTCAAATATCAGACAATTGTTTTTTGTTTAAACCTAAAAACATCAATTGTCCGGTGTTTGGTTTACCCGATGAGGGGGGTAACCTGGGGGGGGGGTGTTTGCCGCCCCTAATTTGGGACAACCGTATTCTCATTTTGAAATTGACCCCTCCAATATTGCCCGTACTTAAATTTCTCTAAAAATATTCCTAACCAGGAAGGAGACTAATCAATATTTGAATTTGGTAAAACAATTAAAAGAACAAAATGAGCATCATCATTGTTGGGCTCACCCAATTAGATCCCTCTTATACGAATGCAGATGCGCATAGCAGAACGCAAATATGTGGGACACAAAATTTTGTCGAAGTTGATGTGTGTATATGTATGAGTGGAAAAACATGCAAATAAAGCAAATAAGAAATAAAGCTTATTAGCCCCAAGATTTTACGTGGTTCATCTTTGCAGGCTACGTCCACGGGAGAAAGAGATGAAATCACTATTAACACAATGGTTACAATACTTTTCCAAGAAACAAACTTTCTTGAGTTCACTGATTTCTTTTAAAGACTTTCTCTCTAGATTTCCCTCTCTGGTATTCTTTTCGCTCTTAGAGACTTCTTTTCTTTTTAGAGGTTTTATCTCTCTAAAAGAAAATGTTTTATCGTTCTCTTATTTTTCTTCTCTTATCCCTCAACTAAAAAAGGGCTAAGAATAGGATTGCTTGCTCTCTCTCATCTTCTTCTTCTCTCTAAGAAGAATGATAACTTTATCTCTCTTCTTTTTCTCTCTCAAGAAGGATAATTCTCTCTCTTTCTTCTCTCTAAGAGAATTACAACTTTATCTCCCTTCTTCTTCTCTGCAACAAAAAGCTTTATGTATTTTTTAATACACTAATAATTTTTCAATACACTAAAAAGAGTCTGCCCAAAGAAATGGCCCAAGAGAGATACATGCCCAAAAATGGCGTAGAAGATGTGGCTTTGGTTAAAACACAAGCAAACAATGGCACCCTCACGTGATGGACTTTTATGGTGTGTTCTCTCTAGAATAGATAGGGTGGAATATTTAACCACCATATTTATCTTTATATCATCTCATATGGGACAGGATATCACTTTAGAGATGATATCTATACCCATATCCCTTTATTAATCACGTAAAACTTCTTATTTTCATGAGATAATGATTTGGTTAATAAGTTATCCTTTTTTTACTTTCCAAAATTGCTCTTTTCTAGTTTGGCAATTTACATTGGTGCCGCTCCCTCATGGGACGAGACGCTCAAGAGTCATTTCGATAATTCTTCTTGTGGCTCATTTAAAAATGGTGATCTAGGTTGGAGGTATAATTATAACCTGAATCCAATTGATAAAAATTATCTAAGGTGTAATTTTTATAAAAAAGATATCAATGCAGGAATTAACCGATGTAAAAAATACATTACTAGTATTAAAAGTAGTGTTGTTTATTGTCATAAGGTTCTTGAAGCTATTAGGGATAAGATTAGACAATATTTGAATTGGTAAAACTAGAAAAGAAATAAAATGAGTGTTGTTATATGGAATCTTGAGGTTCTTCTAGAAGTAGTGATCCCGGTTGGAAGTATGGTTCTAACCCGAATCTGGCCAACAAAAATTGTATAAAGTATAATAATTATGGAAAGAATATTAACATGAAAATAATAATGAAAGTATTTTCACCTTGCCGATATTAGGGGAGATATTACCCCTTATAAAAATGTTGTTGAAGCTACTACGAGGGAAATTAATCAATATTTGAGTTTAATAAAACACAAAAAACAAGAAATGGTAAAGAAGCATTACATAGAGCAGTCAAAACTCTTAAGGCATCTAGATCATCTGCACATAGCAAGAGTAGGTAGAAGAAGAGGAGGAAGAGGTAGATTCATAAGAAACAGAGGATAGTGAGTATTATGTTGAAGAGGGAACTATGAATTATGGAATGGTATGAACTGTGGAGTATGGAGTATAGCTTATAAAGTATGGAATATAGATTGTGTCTGCATTACTAATTTACTATTATATTTTATTTTTGATTTTTCTAGTAGTCTATTATACATTTGCAATGGTTTGGAACATTAGATTATTGAATATTAAATTTTTAATATTTAATGATGTATTTTTTGACAAGATTAAATCACTTGATTGATAATGTGCATAACGCAAAGAATTACAATGAAGAGATCAGATCATCAACTATGAGAATGGTAGGTAGAGAGCCACCAAATTTTGCAAGTTTATTTGCCAACTCATTGTCTTGTCTTCTAAGTATGGACCAGTGTGGGAAAAATCAGGCGGTTCAAACTGTAACCATATGGATAGATCGAAACCAGCCACTGGCGATTTCTGGTTTCAAGCGGTTTTGGTGAACCGGTTGGGTATTTAAAAACATTCAAAAAAAATTATATAAATTTCTAAAAAATAAGGAGTTTGTTTGTAATGTATTTTTTAATGTTTTTATCATTTTGGAAAATATTTGAATTTTTTGGCTATTAATACTTATTTTTATATTTTCTCATCTTTTTTGTACATTTCAAACAGACCCCTGCGACACAAATCGATTCTTTAAAATACATTTTTTTCATTAATTTTCAACTTCATTTGGATGTGCTTTGTTTAATCATACTTTAAATATACTTTTATATTTTATTAGATTTGTTTTCTATTTTTTATTTTTTTTACATTTTTTTTGCCACCCTGAACTTGCTCAGTTAGGCCGGTTGAACCAACCGATTTACCGATTGAGCCAGTTGAACCGCTTTCAACCCCATGTCCAATTATCCATTCTGGTTCGATTTTTCCTACATTGGTATGAACAAGATAACTAACAAAGAGCCAGCAGAGCATAAATCATGGATTTGTAGCCAAATAGAACGAAGAGATGAGAGAACTGATTACTGATAGGTGCTCCAGATTATCATGTTAAAAGAATCTCCCTCTATAACTATGGATCCCACAATCCCTTTATTTAACATAATCTTCTGGCCCTGTAACAAATAAAAAACTTAGCATAGTTTGATGCGGCAATGCCAGAAGGACCTGCATATGAGAAAATGATGTTCTCTTAATTATGTATTACTCATGATGTATTACTCATGTTCCACACTAATCTAGGGGGCCAACCCTTGATAGCCTAGGAGCCACTCGACATTTTTTGAAACACTGGTTGGTGGTATTGCAAACGGTAATTTTACATTATAATTGCAACTATACATGATATTTTTAAGTGTGACTTAAGCCGTGGATTCAAGTGATTAATAGTTTGCATAATGATAATCTAAAAGCCCGTTTCGATAGGAGGAAATTATGAATCTTAGGTATTTGAAATCCAAGAAAATCTATGAAATTTCAATATCAAGGAATTTTGTCATGGATTCTGCAAATCTCTTGTTTGGATAAACTGTACAAAATTCATGGATTCCTTAAAATCACTTCCATGTCCATTGTTTGGTAACAAAACTTGATACAGTTTCTCTCTCTAAAATGTTAATATACTTTCTTTATCTAAAACTCAAAATTTGGAATAGCGTGTCTATAAAAATTTTGAGATAGTTTCTCTTTTTAAAATTTGATATGGTTTCTTACTCTAAAATTTAATATACTTTCTATCCAAAACTTGAAATTTGAAATTGTTTTTCTAAAAATTGAGATAGTTTCTCTCTGTAAAAAATTTAGGTGTTTTCTCTCTCAAAAATTTAATATAGTTTATCTTTTTAAAATTTTAAGATACTCTCTTTCGAAAACTTAATGCTTTAGATAGTTACCCTCTTCAATAATTTTGAGATAGTTTCTCTCTCTAAACATTTTTAAGTAGTTTCTCTCTATAACCTATGACAATTTTTCTCTCAAATTTTAAGATACTTTCTCTCTAAAGGTTAAAATTTGAGATAATTTCTCTCTAAAAAATTTGCGATAGTTTCTCTTTCCAAAATCTTTTATGTACTCTCTCTCTCTCTACAATTTGATATAGTTACTCTCTTAAATTTTAAGATGCTTTCTCTCTTTAAAATTTTGAGATGGTTTATCTCTTTAAAATTTGATATAGTCTCTCTAAAATTTGATATACTTTCTCCCTCTAAAGTTTAAAATTTGAGATACTTTCTCTCTCCAAAACTTAAATTTTGAGAGTTTCTCTGTGTAAATTTTTTGAGATAGTTTCTCTCTCTAAAAAATTCATGTACTTTATTTATCTAAGTGATAAAGTTTATCTCTCTAAAATTTTAAGATACTTTCTCTCTCTACAGCATAAATTTTACGATAGTTTTTCTCTCCAATAATTTTGAAATAGTTTCTATCTCTAAAATTTTTTAGGTAGTTTTTCTCTCTAAAATTTGATATAATTTCTATCTCTAAAATTTTAATATATTTTCTCACTCTAAATCTCAAAATTTGAGATAGTTTCTATCTCTAAAAAACTTAAGATAATTCTCTCTCTAAATTTTTTTGCTAGTTTCGCTTTCTAAAATTTATAATAGTTTCTCTCTAAAAGTTTAAAAATAGTTTCTCTCTCCATAATTTTAAGAATACTTTCTCTCTCTAAAATTTAAGATTTGATGTAGTTTCTCTCTCTAAAAATTATGAAATAGTTTCTATTTCTAAAGCGTTTTAGGTACTCTCTCTAAAATTTGATATAGTTTCTCTTTCTAAAAAATAAAAATTGAGATTGTTTCTCTCTCTAAATTTTTTGAAACAGTTTCTCTCTCTAAAATATGATAGTTTCTCTCACAAACTTAAAATTTGAGATAATTTCTCTCTCTAAAATTTTGAAATAATTTATCTCTCTAAAAATTTTGGTACTTTCTTTCTCTCAAATTTTAAAAATTTGAGATAATTTTTCTCTCTAAAAATTTTGAGATCTTTTATTTCTTTAAAAAAAATTAGGTACTTTCTCTCTAAAATTTTCATACCTGCCAAATGTTCCCTATGTTTCGGGTTGAGTGAGCCAATGAGCGAAATTCATGGGCCTTGAAAATTCAAAAAAGCAGATTTTGGTGCGGAAATGAAATCGTGGAAGGTAAGTCTTATTTCTGTGATTATGATTTTGATTTTCTTGTTTTAAGTATTCTAGTCATTAAGCAATCCAAACGGTGGATTTTGGTACTATCTAAGATATTAAAAATCTATGCTTTAAAATCCATGTACCCAAACAGGCCCTAAAGTTTGGATAAACATGAGAAATTTCCCTTTTCGAATTAGATTTGGAGGATGTCAAATTATTTCAAACCTCCGAAAATCTCTCTATTTGCCTTCCTTGTCTAAAATTAAATTAAATTGATAGCTTTAAAATATTTTTTCATCTTTAATTATAAAATTTAAAGCTTCAAAATAGTGTAGATCGAACATATATATGAAAACTTGAAAATCTTAAATATTGACAGTAAAAAATTATACAAGATGCACTATTTCTAAAACTTGAAATCCATTTTTTTTCGGGTCCATACATCTTGGTATCAAGATGATCAATTTGAGGAAATTCAGGCACCAAAACAAACTTCTTCTAATGAAAATTTTGAGGTGAGATCTAATTTGATTGTATAGAGCGTCGGCTCTATATAAACTTCTTCCTTAAAAAGAATCGTTACACTCGCCTCTTCATTCATTACCGTTTACTCCTCTCTTAAAAGTTCACTCCCTTTCTATTTACATTTTTCTTTCTCTTCCCCAAGTGATAGCAACAACTATTTTTAATTTGGATCGCCTCATGTGAAGTTTGGAAATATATTTGGAGGAAACCTAATACGCTCGGACTTCTCAATTTTATTTTAATTTTTTTTTATGTTTTTTGGACAAAGGTAACTTCAAACTTCCAAATTGTTATCTTCCATAAGATTGAAGATCTCAATTAAAATTAAGAAATTTTGATTAGAATCCATCTAATTTATAGTCTTCATTGCTAGTATTTTTGGTTTAAAAATGCTTAAATATATTTCAAAACAAACATTTTACTTTCCTAAAATGCTTTCGTAGAGAGAGAAAGATGTCGGTTTTAGTTTCACATTGAAGATGAGAGAGTTTGTTGAACCGTATTTAAGAGCACGTTTTCTCATGCAATATACTTTAAGTACAAATGTGAAAGAAGGTGCCTGTGCGGAACAGGTGAAGTGTGCGAGTGCGCTAGGGCACTTGATTGCGCACTTCGCATGCTCATAGAGCACGGGAGTGGGTTGGGCTTGTGGCTCGTTATCTTTTTGTGAGCCCAACTCGTAGGGAGATTCAACGGTCATCTAGCCGTTGATGCGTGTGGGACATCCAATGGTCATCTAGCCGTTGATGATATGGAGGCTTGTAATAGCATCCAAGTGTATGTAACTCATGTAACTTGTAGTTGTTGAGGTGCATGTAACTTGTAGCTGCTGAGGTGCATGTAACATATAGATGTTGGGTGATGCATGTAACCACCACAACATTCAATGAGCAACTTCTTGGTGCTCTATAACAAGGGCCCTCCAACCCATACATTTTTTGGGATACTTAAAACAATTTTTTAGCATCTCTCAATAGGCTATTCTCTGTAATTCCAACAAGCAAACCAGTAGCCTAACTCTCTCTCTACTCGATTTTATATATCTCTCTCTAAACTATTAAGACTCTGGTATCTATTGTGAGGGTTCCAAGCTCGAGTGCATAGAGCTTAGGAACATTAAAAAAGACATATCTGTTTTCCTGTATCTCGAGGCCTAATTGCCCTTCTTATGTACATCAAATAATATATCGAATGACGGCAAATATCGTCTTGAGATAGCGCTCATGCGTGCCCAAAAACAAGAAGAGTTCAAAATCCTATTTTTGCAAATTGTATCATTTTCTGCCCCATTTCACCCAATCAAAAATCCAACATTCATACATTATCTTTTAGTTTTCTCTCTTCAAAAATCACATCTTTTCTATTTATTTATTTGCTCTCTCTCTCTCTCACTCACGGTGATAGCAGCTTCCATTTTAAATTAGATTTTGTTCACTTGAATATCGGGATTAAATTTGAAGGAAATCCACTATCCCACAAGAATCGTGAACTCTCTTAAGATTAACAAATTTTGATTAGAATCCAAGTAATGTACTGATTTTTTAGGAACTAACCTACCATATTGCCCTAAACCTAATTTTTCAAAGCTATTTGCTTTATATCCTCTCCAAGGATGGGTCCCTCTTTATTTTTTGGGCCATATATATACCCTTTAACTCTAGCTTAATAATAGAGGGTAGAGACTAATAGACATATTAATTTCAAACCTCCAAAAAAATAAACTCCATGCTATTTGCATACCAGAGACCAAACCCTCTACCACAATGACCTAATTGTTACCCAACAACACAAACATATAACCTCTAACTAACCAGTCACCATCATCATCATCATCCTTCTCATGACACATGCAAGCATCATTTTTAACAGATTTTGGCACCAAAACACAGCACCTACGATGTATTTCTTGACGAGCAAGTTCCACAACGGTTGATTGTTTTTCTCTATTATTTCTTTTTTTTTTTTTTTTTGATAAAACTCTATTATTTCATTTCTTGCTTGAAATGAAAGGATGTCATACTCCAGTGAGTCATCCATCTTCCCTTTTTTGAATTTTAAATAGAAAATTGATGCCTTCAAGAATTCCACATGACTGATTGCTTCATAGTAGACTTATCATCCTAATTTTTCCATCATGGTTTAATAGCAAATAAGTTCATACAAAAAACTCATTGCTTCATTATAGGCTCATATCATATTTTATCCAATATTATTTAATAACAAAAAATTTCCATAATAGAACATGAATTCAGAAGACTTGGAAGGCATCTATCCCATATAACCTTGTGGTCTGGACTCTGGAGTACCACGTGTGCTCTTGGTACAATATAATGTATATTTTGGTCTTTTACCATTTATTTATGATATTGTTTATAAAGAGACTATGAGAACCTCCCACACCCATGTGTGTAAGACCCCATCATTAAATTTGGTATAGATCTCTAGAAAAGTCAAGTCTCACACTCATATTATAACTTTTCTAGAGATTTATGCCAAATTTAATAGTCATTTTTTGGAGTCTTACACACATTGGTGCGAGAAGATCTCAAAGGATCATTACTCTTTATATTTTGTACGAGGAGATCACAATCATTCTTATTTATTAGATGTCACGTTGGATTAGGGGCGGCAACGGATGTATGGGTTGGGTCCGGTCGGATCTGAATCCAGACCCAAAAACAAATTACGGGATCCGGACTTAAAACAAATTATGGAACCTGGATCCGAACCCGACCCAAAAACAAAAAAATATATTTAAATATTATGTGAAATATATACATGTATTATTTGCATGGTGCAGTTTGTATAGAGCCAAGGCCCTAAACAATCAAAGTAAAGAACACCATCAAATAGTGTCGAGAAATGTGGTTTCAATACTAAAAATCTTTGCGATAGCCTTAAAATATATTTTCATCTTTAATTATAAAATTTAAAGCTAAAAAAATAGTGTAAGTCGAGCAAATCTATAAAAATTTGAAAATATTGAAATTAAGAGTAAAAAAATGCGTCACAGGATGCATTATTTTCAAAACTTGAAATCTATTTTTTTCCTCATGTCCATGCATTTTGTTTGATGTCGAGATGATCAATTTGATGATATTTGAGCATCAAAATAACCTCTTCCAGTGAAATTTTTTAGGTGGGCCCTAATTTGATTGTTTTGAGAGAGAAAGAAAGAGAGTGAGCTCATGTCAACCCATGGGCTGATGGAACAATGTAAACCCAACGGTCCAAATTGAATTTGGGTCGATCTAATGATCACAGTTATATTTAGTAATTGAATTTTAAATTTTTTTCTGCAAATCTGAATTACTTTAAATTTGGAGCATCTATTCTTCAAAAAAGTAGAATTTAATAAAAATATCAAAACAATAATTCGCATAAAATAAATTGATCAAAATACCTCTGAAACTTCTTAGGGGTATTTTGGTCAATTTATTTTAATTTTTTTATTAGGTGCGAATTGATGAGAAGAGTTGATGCTTCAAATTTCATGTATTTGAATTTATATCAAAAATATTAAAATTATATTATCGAATACAGTCTTGACCATTAGATCGAACCAAATTCAATTTGAGCCGCTGGGTTTATATTATTCCATCAGCTGGTGGGCTGACCCTAGCATTTCTCTCTCTCTCTCTCTCTCTCTCTCTCTCTATATATATATATATATATATATATATATATATATATATATATATATATATTAAAAAAAATAAAAAATAAAAATTATTTATATAATAACACTATTTGCGTCGGGTCCGCATAGACCCAGAACTGAATAGTATTCAGATTCAATATTTGGATTCGGACCCGACCTACCATGTCCAATTCTTGAACCCATATCCAGACCCGTGTTGAGTCCGAACGTCAGGTCCTAGGTCGGGTCTGGGTCCATTGGCACCCCTACATTGGATGGCTTAGTGTGAGTCACAAAGTTCAAGTTTTTTTTTTTAACTTTGTGTCTATTCGATGAGACTCTTACAATTAGCGTTTTTTAAATTTATAGGACAAAAATAATTCTTACCTCCATGTATAAAAGATAAATGTTCTTTTTGTAGACAATCCCTTTATCTATTCTTATTTGGATCAGAATGATGGACCGGGATTCATATAGCCAACCTCAATTAGTTGGAAACAGGTCCTGATGATGATGATAATTTACGATGGCGTAGCTTTTGACTCTGCCACCCAGACATAGAATTAGGAATAATTGTTGAACCCTTCAAGGAAAATGTACCTTTTTGGATATGGGAAGTAAATAAAAACCAAAGTATTTTTCAGACCTAAAATTTGGGGATGTGATTTCTCATCCAAATTTAAGAATGTAATCTCCTCATCCAATCTAAAAAAAAAGTTTCTAATAAAACCCCAAACTTGGTGCTCAATCGTTCAATCCCAGGTTTAATTGGTTAGCATTTGATGATTTGCATCTTAAGGCTCAATTTCTATTTAGGTAGAAGCCTTCTCTCCATTGACTCAACAAAAGAAAAATTTCCCCGCATTAAATGGGAGGACGTCAATAAGTACGTACTCAAAGGGGGTTCCCAGTCCCCACATCAAGAAAATCAGGGACGTCGATGGGGCCTGTCCCACTCAATTAAAGTAAAGTTAGCTTTTCAAAAAGATATGCTTATAAAATATGCTTAAGTTTTGGTAGGTTTTTTTTTTCCCTCTCTCTCTCTCTCTAAATGATGAACAAAGAGTTTAGAGGGGTCCCAAGAGGTACAGTTATTTTGAGTTGAATGTGGAAAACAAATAAGATATGCTTCAAATGAATCCTAATCTTGAGTCCTGCATTTGATCATAAATATATTGCTCATCAGCGATATATGATGTAAAGGGTGTGTTTTGTATAAAGCCGAGGTTTTTTTTCTTTTCTTTTTTCGACAATAGTACTTGATATTATTATTTCAAATAAGTGTTACATATGCCATTGCACATCTAAAAGAGAGATGAAGATAAAACTAAGGAATCTAGAAGAACTCATTTTCTAGCAAGTTCATCCGTGACATAATTGGCATCTTTGTAAACATGGCTAAAAGTCACAATGCCAACCGAAGATAGGTCCATAACTTGCAACCATATAGATCTAAGGTGCCATGGCGGTCTGGCAGATCCACTACATCAATTGATAATATTGGACGAGTCACCTTCTAAAACCAAATAACTACCCAAATTTTTATCCTTCGAAATGATATAAATCAGAGGCTCTAAACAATTAAGTAAAACACACCTTCAAATAGTATCGAGAAATGTAGTTTCAACGTTGAAAATCTTTGTGATAGCCTTAAAATATAATTTCATCTCTAATTATGAAATTTAAGACTTAAAAAATAATGTAAATCGAGCACATCTATGAAAACTTGAAAATCTTGAAATTTGACAGTAAAAAAATGCATTACAAGATGCACTATTTTCAAAACTTGAAATCCATTTTTTCTTATATCTATGCATCTTGATGTCCAAATGATCAATTTGAGGATATTTGGGTATCCAAACAACCTCTTCTAGTAAAGTTTTCGAGTTGTGCACTAATTTGATTATTAGAGCCTTGCACTTATATAAACTTATGGGAAAATTACATAAAATCCTCAAGACTGACCCCCAACCTAACTTCTTCTCTCACTTTTCCCCCCAAAAATATGCAAATACCCCCTCCCCCAATCAAATTAAAAAATAACTAAACTACCCTCCCTTACTTTTACCTTACCTACGCCTCCCTTTCCTCTGTGTAAGTGCGCAACACTTTGGAGTCACAACGCTCTGACACTGTCTATGTGCGCTATGGCTGTGGATCATGCATTTCGGCACAGTGTAAGTGCACTTCGGCAGTGGAATATGGAGTCACAGTGCTCCGGCACTGTGTATATGCACTTCGGCAGTAGATGTGCGCTCTGGCAGTGCAACATTCTGGAGTCACAACGCTCCGGCACTATCTATGTGCTCTCCGACAGTGGATCATGCACTCCGGTAGTAAAATCTAGAGTCACAGCGCTCCGGCACTGTGTATGTGCGCTCTGGCACTATCTATGTGCGCTCTGGCACTGTGTAAGTGTGCTTCGGCAGTGAAATCTGGAGTCACAACGCTTCGGCACTGTGAATGTGCGCTCCAACAGTTGATGATGTGCTCTGGCACTGTGAATGTGCACTCGACACTATGAAAGTGCTCTCCAGCAATGCAGCACTCTAGAGTCACAGCGCTCCGGTAGTAGATCATGCATGCTTCGATACTGTGTAAGTGCGCTTCGGCAGTGTAATATGGAGTTACAATGCTTTAGCACTGTGTATGTTCGCTCCGGCAGTGAATCATGCGCTCCAGCACTGCGGTGGTTTGTTCCGGCAATGAGCTCCAAAAGTCAACGTCAAATCTGGCCAAATTGATTTTTGTGTACGGGAATGGCTTTTCCTTTTAAAAAACTAAAACTTTTTCTTTTTGGGGATATTTGCATAGAAAGTGTGTTCTTTGGAAAAAAATGAGAGAAAAACTTAAGCTGGAGATAAGTTGCATAAAAAATGTAGTATTAGGGGTTTTTTTGTAATTCTCCCGAAACTTTTTCTTAATGTAAAAGATCCGATGCAAAATGATATACTTAAAATTCCCTAAAATGTGGGCTTCAATGGCCACTTTTTGGCTTTCCCAGCTTAAATCCAATGTACCCACCCATTAAACAAGGAACATGTCAGTCCATAGAAAACCGACCATTAAGAGGGAACAATTCACGTGTTTTTGAAATATGGCTGAGTTCCACGTGTTTATTCCATTTCTATCTTAACCTTCACTATTTTGAAAATGCGACACATTTCCATATTATAAACTGTGAATTTTATGTCTTTATCAAGAATGTGGTGGTGTTTTTTTTAAAAGGGAAAATTAAGAATATTATATTGAAATTGTATAGATGAGACCATTTATCTTGGAAAATGACTGACAACAAGACTTTATATGCAAGTTACCGCAACTAAATCAAGTTCGTAACGTTTTACTAGAAATATACTTTTTTTAGTAAATATCCCTCAACCCAATAATAAGAGTTTAAACTACTTTTTCTTATTTTTACCACACATTTCTCTCCTCTTTCCTACGAAAAGATGGTCCGGCGTATTTTTAGGGCGTTCCGGTAGTGTAATGTCAGTCCGGTAAAAGTAGTGGCGGTCTGGCAGTACAAGTGGCAATCCCGCATTGATAAAGAACGGTCAGGCAGTACAAGTAGCAGTCCTACATTGACAAATAACGGTTCGACAATAGGCCCATGCGGTCCGGCACTGTCAAAGAGCGGTCCTACAATAGGCCCATACGGTCCGACAACAGGCCCATGCAGTCTACCAACAGGCCCAAAGTGCGGTCCGATACTTTTTAAGTTTAACGGGGTCCGACAATGTCAAAGAGCGGTCCGACAACTCATGTAAACCCACGTGAATGTCCGGCCAAAATTAAATTTTTATTTACGAAAAAAGTAATTTCGTCAAAAAAACATACCTTTTTTTACTTGGAGGTATCGGCTAGAAAAGTATATTTTGGGAGTGAGAAAAAAAAATTGGTTGGGGGTAACTTGCATAAAAAGTCTAGTCTTGGGAGTTATTTGTAATTTTCCCTTTCTTTTTTTTTTACAAGGATGTCATAATTATTTCGAGCCATTCGATACAAAATTAGATGGCTTAGCGTGTGTCACGAAATTTAAAATGTTTATTTTTCAACTTTGAATCTAATAAGTGATTTGCTCATAACCATCTGTTTTGAATATAAAGGACAATAGTGATTGTGACTTTATTGGGCTAAGCTAAAAGTAAAAGACATGGTTTCTATGAGTTAATATATAAATAAGTCACCTCTTGAATTTTTATTTTTTATATGGATTTTTTGACTCAATTTTAAGGGCATGTAACCTCTAACATGGAGATCATGAATATAAAAATAAATACATAAATTTTGAAAATTGGAAATAATAATTCTATTAAAAAAATATTTGGTCAGGGACCACAAATATAGAAATGCGGTCCCCGCCGCATGAATCAATTTTCCAAAAGTAAATGATCTATTATATACTTTTCGTATTATATTTGATGGAAATAAGGGTCGTAAAAATCGGAGTTGGATCCTAAATTACTAGGGATTAATTTCCGAGTTGGATGGTCTGATTCGTGTGATTCCCAAGTCATATCATCATACATATACAATAGAAAATAAAAAGTTCTCAAAAAATTGTTGAATTAGGCAATTTTGAGATTCCTGAAACTAGAATTGTCCACCCAGCAAACTAACCTATACCATACGATTTTGAGTTAGCCCGCCAATTTTTAAAACCCTTGTAAAAACAAAGCCTATTATACCATGAGCCCTTGAATAGAAAATCTTCTTCAGCCCTTGAATACAAAATCTTCTTCAAGTCATATGCTCTTTCCTTTTTGAATAACAAATGTCCCAAAGTTTATAATATCTTTATAAAGCCTTATCTATATAGGAAATTTGTCAAATTGTATTTATAATTTGAAATTACTTAACGTGTTGCCCATAATTTGGTCTAAATTGCCTATCATTATTTTAATCAAATTTCAAGTTTTAAAATTTATCAAAATACACCTAAAATAAAATACTAAATATTCAAATGCTAGTCCATTTTAAATTTCTCTATTTAGCGAAATATCGCAATGATTGTAAGCCTCATCATGTTCATACTTGATAATGTTTTAAGAATGGATGTGATTTGCATAAGATTGCAATCTTAAACAATCAAATTAAGGTTCACTTTCAAAATTTATAATAAATATGATTTTGGTATAAAAAATTCTTAGGATGGCTTGAGAGTCTATTTTGATATCTAATTATAAAATTTTAAGCTTAAAAAATGATTCAAATCAAGTAGATCGACATACATACGAAAATATAAAAAATGGACAGTCCAAATAATGTGTTGCGAGATACACTATTTTTAGGACTCAAAATCAATTTTCTTTTTATATTAATACATTGCGCTGTTTAAATGATAATTTAGAGGGTTTTCCAATATCAAAACAATCTTTTATAATATATTTTTGATGTGCACCGTAATTCTAAATTTTAACGTCGCAGCCTTATACGAACTTTTTCATTTAATAATTATTGCATCTTCTCTTATTTCTCGTTTTCGTTGGTCTATAAAATTTTCCACGGATTTTCTAAGAAGCAAGAGCGGCGACCCCGACCGACTTCGAAGGACAGAAAAAATCGACATATAAAACACGATTTTGAACTAGCCACTGATTCCGGATGCCACACCCCCAAATGCAAAATCTCTCTCTTTCCCATTAATTACCCATCTCTCGCTTTCCCTTCGAGTGAATTGGACCACTAAGTCCTAAGTTCAATAGGATTTCTCAGCGGTTAGTTATACACAATTGGAACGCTGCCTCTAAATTAAATTATTCAAGTTGATCAACTACCTAGAAATTTAAATTTTTTTAAGCACATATGCTATGTTCTTATGGGAGTATAATTTACTTTGACTTCCTCAGTCAGAAGAGTTACTTTGAAGGATTTTTTCAATTTAAAATTTTGATAACTATTTAAAAATTACATTATTCTAAAAATATATATATGAAAATTTTAGTTTTCTAACACTTAGATTTCATCGTCTAAAAATTAGAAAATCTCTATTCAATTTCGAGAAATTAATTTTTTCAAGTACATAAAAGGATACAATTAGAAAAAAATTCTATAGAATTTAATCAATGGGTTGAAAATATTACATCATCAAAATTTAAAATCCTAAAATTAACTCAATAAAAAATTTTACTCCAGGAAGTAAATGGACATTTTCTTTTTCATAAATAAAATTAAAATTTTACCCGAGGAATTAAATGGACATTCCCTTTTTCGGAAGTAAAATAGCTTTTGTGGATAGCTAATGATGGTAAAATTCCTCCACTCACACCTTATTGTTCGTCCGTCGTTGACAACACGGGGCAAGGTTTTCATAATTTGTAAGTTTCTAGGCAATTTTGAGGGAAAAGCTTGGCACATATAAATATGGAAACCACTCACAGGTGAAATTGTAAAATGAATTCACCTATAGGTTTGCCGATATCTAATTTTTTTTGTGGGAATGTCGCATCGTACCAATTCTAATAAAGTAGGTACAGTGCCATATCAGGGACATAACAAGGTCTATGACACTCCAAGGATTTTGGCAGCCTTTTAAATATAAACCGAAATGAGAGAATTTGGTGGTGCTGTTGTTTCGGTTAGATTCGAACCGTTTCAGGCTATATTAGTCTGCTTTTAGTGTGTTTCAGTCGAAACTTTGGGCTACTTCAATCAGAAAAGGAAAACTTATATAAACTTATATATTTTTTTATTTTTTATATTTAATTTTTCTATTGTTTTTATATATTATATATAAATATAAATATCTAATTTATTTATATTAAAATTATTTAAAAAAGTATAAAGTCTTCCCTCAAATCGGTCGAAGCACCGAATTGCTTTAATTTTTTCTCACCAAACCAAAGAAGGCTCTGAAGCGAATATGATAACATTGACCACGACGACTCTTGCTATTGTGGGGTGAAATTACTGTACACTTTTGATTATGGGCATTAGAAAGAGTTTTTCTCATAAATATATGGGAAATGTTTCTATACTTTTTCTACATCATAAAATAACTATGCTTATACTTTCCCTACAACATAAAAGAACTATGCTTCTCCTACCATCCAGCCATCTAATTTTGATTAAGAGAGCCACTCATTATTTGATCTTAGATTTGACATCTTAGAGTATTTTATTTTTATTTTTTTATATAAATTGTATGAATATGAAATTTGATATGTGCCATCTTCTCATTGGGGGCCACCTATAAAAAATATTAAAAATAATTTTTTGATAAAATATAATGGCCAAAATACTACTTAAAACGTTTAAAGGTATTTTGATCATTTTATTTTATTAAAAATATGTTTTTATATTTTTCGCTAATACGAGTCTAATAGAAGATTGGACGTACAAAATTTGATGTCACAATAATTTATAAAAAAAATTTAAAAATAAAGTAGTGTAGAGACGTGAAATTGTGATTGGAGTAATTTCAGCTCTTCATTATGGACGGTTGGATAAAAAGAAGTATATAAATTTTATGATGTAGAAAAAGCATATAAAGTTTACCTTAAATATATATCGTATGCAGTTTACAATGTAATGAAATCCAGTTTACAATGGAAAGAAATCCATGCCACAAATTTCAAAATGTAACCTATATCAGGCGTTTAGAAAAAGTTAAGGCTAATTTCCGTCTTTCATTTTCTCATGTTTTGTCCCTGGGATAAAAACAAAACAAAATTTTGAATCAAAATGGAGGGCATCTTGATCCAATTTTTTCGAAAATGGTCGAGATCCTAAACGAACCTATTAACATATTCCGCGTGGCAACAAGTAGCGAATGAAGGCAAAATCGTCATTAAAAGCTAATTTCCCAAAAATAAGAAAAAAGTCAAGATTTTGGACGCTCCCTGTTAGGTCGCAGCATTTCAAAAAGACTGCTCCTGCTCCCACTCTCTCTTTCTCTCTACCTGGAAAAATGGCTCATTTTCTCTCTCTATCTCGTATTTAGTTTTGAATTTTTTTGAATTTTTCTCCATTGCATCGTTATTCATCTGAGGTAAATTCCTACTGTAACTTGAATAAATTGCCATGAGGAACTGCCAGATCTGTTTCCATTCATGAATCTTTCAAAAGGCACATTCCCTCAGTGCAGACTTATTCTCTCTCTATTTTCTTCAATTTTAGGTTTTCTAGTGCTTATTCTACCAGTGTAACTCTTTTGTTTCTCTCTCTAGGTTTTCCTATTTCTTGTGATTCTGATTGTTCTTTGTATATGCTCTTTCTGTAGGGTTTTCCACCCTCTATGTATCTCTTCCTCTCCAGGTTT
This sequence comes from Amborella trichopoda, assembly GCF_054954075.1. Lineage (NCBI taxonomy): Eukaryota > Viridiplantae > Streptophyta > Magnoliopsida > Amborellales > Amborellaceae > Amborella > Amborella trichopoda. Next base: position 43,728,813 of record NC_142338.1, read on the forward strand.
TTACACTTTTTCATTTTCTTCATCCGTCTTTTCATCTCCCTCTCTTTTCAGCATCTTCTGTAATTTTTTGTTGGTATTTTTTTGTTCCTTTTAACTGTGACTGCAACACTCCCTATTTCCCCTCTCTTGTTATCTCTGTGGGGTGTCCTTTTCCTCTTTCTCTTTCTTTTTGTTATATGTTTTTGTCCATCTCTTTTTGCAATCTGTGGGTATTCTTACAGATTTAGGTAAAAGGCCCCACAGTCACTACAAAGGTAAAGCTTTTTTTGGGGTCATTGCCTCTCCTTTTTCGGGTCTTTTTATGATTTTTTTTGTATACACATACTCTTTCTCAAAGTACATACCATAACAAAGGCCCTACAAATTTCTCTACAGGCCTCTCTCTCAAGCTCTCTTGTTTCTCTCTCTAAGTGCCGCTAGATACAATATAAAAGGCACCTGCAAATTTGGCCTTAGTACAGTCCCTTTAGGGATACTGTTTAAATGTAGGGCCTTCTCTGTTTCCTTGTTCCTTTTCCAGCCTGTGTTCCTTCTGTACGCACGTGTATGGCTCATTTGAATTCCAATTCAATCTTCAGTTCCCTTAATATTATTCTTCAAATCTCTGAATCTGGATTTGCGGGTTTTCTAGGGTTTTCATGGCTCCCATTTCAAATCCAGGATTTCATATGTATACTACTATATTAGAGCCTTCAATAAAGTGACTTTTGGCTTTGTGGATTAAAGATGGGATCAAGCCATAGCAGGACATCTTCTTCATCGAACACTCCAAGGGTGAATGGGGTAAGGGAGAAACGGGTTTTTAGATCCCCTTGTTTTGGCCAATTTTCATACCATCCGGATAATGATGATCAGGTGAGGTTTTTTTTTTTGTGTTTATTTAATGATTCTCTGCTGTGGATTTTGGACTTTGGTTTTGATGGGTTTTGGTAATCTTTTCTATGAAGTTGAAAATGCTGATGGTGAAGAACAGATGGGCATTTGTAGTATCTTGGTGTCATTGTTTATAGTGTTCGTCCAATCCCTTATAGTTATCTAATTAGATTGGTTTTGGTGTATTGTAATTATTGTTTGGCTTTGCTTTCCTTGTAGTCCTGTTATCTTTTCTGTAATTCCTTGATTCAGCTGATTCTCTGCTGGCTAGTATGAAATTCTGAACGCAATTGTATGGTTTGCTTTTAGTTTTAAGTATTGAGTGTTTATTATTATTTAGTTTCTAGAAAGGCTCTATTGTGAAAGTAGAAATTGGTTGTTTTCATGTTTTTCTCGGAAGTGTTTTTGGGACAAACCCTTTTTTTACTCTAAGGTCTGCAACAAACTAAGATGGATTTTGCTTGGCATTTTTTCCCCTTTTTTACTTCTGCTTTCTTCAAATGACAAGTTTGACTGGTGCAAGAGAGAAGTGGAGGAAGTGTTAATGTGCAGCCATTTTGAAAGGTGCCGTATCACCTTGAGTTTCTATGATCATTGGCCTAAGGATGATCATTTTGGGAGCTTTCGAGTCATAGAATTTCTATTTTGTGTTTTGAGATGTTCATTTTTATCAGAGTTCTATCACAACCATAATTTTCTTGTTCTCTCTTGTGTTACAAAGAAGGGTATATAGTTGGCTTGCTAGATACGAGGAATATCTTTTTATTATTTTGGGTTGTTTTAAGAGGAAAAGGGACACAAAAGAACCATCCCCCGTATTCCTTACTGTGGCTGGATCATACTTTGCTTCGAGATTTGGAAGAATAGTTACCAAGAATTGAAACAATTCAAGGAAAGTTTGCAAATCGGTCTTGTTTTATGATTGGGATTCACTGGGTTAGTTTTGGCCACTTTCCTATGTTGCTTCAAACTCAACATAGCTTATCACTGGTTTTTTGGATGATGAGAGAAAAACCTTTCCGTAACCACTAAAGACTGTTTGGATAACTAGGACCTTTTTCAATTAATGTTGAAAACCCCTTTTCTTATGGCTAAAATCCGCAATCCAAAAAAAATTAAAATGGCTAAATTTTTTTTTGTAAATGGAGCTTTTCCCCTTCCTTTTATTAGGCCTTTTTCATCAACTCTCACGGCCCCTTTTATACTCCAACTCATCTCTCTCATTCTTTGCCCTCTCTCTCTCTCTCTCTTATGATAGGCCTCATTCTTTCTAGGGATTTGGAGTTCAAACAAGGTCTGAATCGATTTAGTTGCATTCCTCCTCCTCTTTTTCTCTCTTTCTATAAGAGTATGGGGTTAAAACAAAGGCAAGTAGCATATCTCCTCTCCTCCTCATCTTCTGCACAAGATTGTACTTTTCCACTCAGTTTATTGTTTCATATTTTCATAGTTTCTCTCTTAGGGTTATTGGAGATCTATTAAAGGCCTTGGAACTTGAGGTAAAGTGGAGATAGTGGTGTTGTTCTGTTCTCTTTTGAACTTGCATTTTGGGCGTTATAGCATTGACAATTTTGCCCTTTTCAATAGTTTTTTTAATCTTCACTTTCTTAGATTTCTCTTCAGTCTCACGCTTTTTAGCATGTCGAACTAGATATTTGGGAATGACCATGAGTTGACAGATCTTGATCGATTGGCTTCTCGTGGTAATCTTTTCCCATTGATTTGGAGGTTTTATTTATTGGAAAAGTTTTTATAGAGCCGAGACTCTAAACAATCAAATTTGATCCAACTGAAAAATTTTACTAGAAGAAGTTGTTTTGATGCCCAAATATCATCAAATTGATCATCTCGACATCAAGATGCATAGACATGAAAAAAAATGGATTTCAAGTTTTGGAAATAGTGTAGTTTGTAACGCATTTTTAGACCGTCAATTTTCAAGATTTTCAAGTTTTTCAAGTTTTGATAGACCTATCGAATTACACTATTTTTGAAGCTTTAAACTTTATAAATAAAGATGAAAATATATTTAAGGCTATCACAAAGATTTTCAGTATTGAAACCACATTTCTTGAGACTATTTGAAGGTAGGCTCTAATTTGATTGTTTAGAGCCTAGGTTCTATACAGCCGCACCCTTTATTTATCTATTATTATAAATATTTTTTATTTGGGCTTCTTGAGATTATTTGGAGAGTGAGAGAGAATGTGGGGATGTGTATCACTAAGTATTCATTGTAGAGAGAGAGCAAGCTGAGGAATTTGTTTCAAGGAGGGAGTTGGGGTGGATGTAGAGCTGTCCCTTATCTTTCTTTCATCTCTCCATAATTTTTCTTTTTCTTTCTTCGCTTTTTAGAGAGAGATTCTTTTGGTTGATATGTGTCCTCTTATTACGGTTCAATCACAGGTCTGGTGGGTGTTTTTGTGGAATTGGGCACAAAGAATTAGTTGCTTATGGCTTTAAAACAACCAAACTATATAATGATTCCAGAAAATAAGCTCATACGGTTTTCCAATGTATCTTGGAAAAACTTACAATCTTTTTAAATAAGATGCTTTTTTAATGCAGAAAGAGATTACGAAAATTCAAAATTTAAGTGTTATTATTATTCTTTTGTTTATTTTTCTTAGGAATAGGAAATGCGAGGATAAGTTTGGATTTTGGTGCGTGAGGTGTTACATGGGAGGACTTTGGTGCATAAGTTATTTTGATGATAGGGTAGTAATTGGGTTGGATAGTTTTAAAAAGATAAATCTTAAGTTTGTATGAGTAGTTCTTTTTAGAAAAGATTTGGGAAGGGGTAGAGATTCACGTGAGAGAAAATAGGGAGATAAGGAAGAGGTATGGAGGCTTCATGTGCGAGAAAATTGGGAGGTAGAGACGTACATGAGTTTTAGAGAGAGAGAGAGAGAGAGAGAGAGATTTTTTATTTTTTGTGGGTTTAATTTATTTAGTTATTTTTCCTTTCTTCTAAGTGTATTTAAAAGGGAGATATCCCTTGATTGAAAACATCATAGGGAATTGGTGATTCAGTAAAGAGTTGATCTTGTGAAAAGATCTTTTGGAGTGAATTCCCTCGCAGACCCTGAGAGAGGGTATATTCTCTCACTTTTATTACTATAATTATTTTAATTATTTATTCCTTCCATTCCCCTGTATCAGTTCGTATCAAAGCCTTGAGATCTCTGCTGATCTAGTTATGGTGAGTTTTGATCAAATATTGGAGCCACTCAAAGATGACCTAGTAGAGTGCATTAGCAAAATAGTGGACCAAGGTCTACGAGATTTATTCATAGATTGCAATCGAAGGAAGAAGAACATGAAGAGGTAACTCTCAATGTTAAAGATGTTGACAATTATGAAGAAGAAATGCACTAATTGCGGTATGTGAAATACAACCCTTTGAGATCGAAGGAGAATTCAAGATTTAGTTTGGTTTTCTAGAGTTCAGTAGTTCAAAATTCGTCTTCAAATTGTACTCCAAGTGTCTTCTCAGTTGGATCATTAAAAAGAAAAAGTACCAAGGAGAATGGTGGAACTTTATCACCAATTTTTGAGAAGGCCTCTAAAAGATTTGAGTTTGATAAGCTTGAGGTCGAGCTTCTCTCAATCCAGGGAGAATAATGCAGAAAGAAATTAAAAAAATTCAAATTTTTAGTGTTGTTATTATTTTTGTTTATTTTTCTTAAGAATAGGAAGTGTGCTAGGATAAGTTAGGATTTTGGTGCGTAAGTTGTCAAGTGGGAGGTTTTTGGTGCGTGAGTTGTTTTGATGGTAGGGTAGCAATTGGGCTGGTTAGTTTTAAAAAGATATATCTTAAGTTTGGTATGAGTTGTTCTTTTTAGGAGGCTTTTGTGGTATAGATTAGGAACTAATCTTTTTGAGAAGTATTTGGGAAGGGATAGAGATTCATGTGAGAGAAAATAGGGAGATAAGGAAGAAATATGGAGGCTTCACATGACATAAAATAGGGAGGTAGAGATGTACGTGAGTTTGAGAGAGAGAGAGAGAGAGAGAGAGAGAGAGAGAGAGAGAGAGAGAGAGAGAGAGAGAGAGAGAGAGAGAGAGAGAGAGAGATTATTTATTTTTTGTGGGTTTTATTTTATTTTATTTTTTTCTAAGTGTATTTAAAGGGGAGATGTCCCTTCATTGAAAACAGTAGAGAGATTGGATTTGAGTAAATAATTTAGTTCTTGTGAAAAGATCTTTTGAGATGAACTCCCTTGCAGACCCTGAGAGAGAATATATTCTCTCACCCTTTGTAACTATTTTTATTTCAATTATTTCTTCCCTCCATCCCCCAACATCATTTTTAAATTGGACATTCAATCTGAGTCTTGAGAAGTTACCTACTTGATGGGGTTGTGGTAGACATTGTTAGGAATTTGATAGTACTTTAGAGCACAATTGTATAAGAATGCAGTGAAGTTCCTGGGCTAGGTTGAAGTTATGTGGTTCTTTTAAATGGGAAATGTACCAAAAAAATCCCATTTAATTTGAAGAATTAGAACATAGTTATGCCAGCTCATGCAATAGATATCCAAATTGGATTTTTTTTACTGGATCAGTTCGGAGATTCAATGTTTAAATCCTTCCCACATACTTTTTTTTTATTGAAAGGTAGGGTTTGGATGTTGGATGTCCGAATCCTAAGTTTCATTAAAAGAAATCACAAGTGAGTGAGCTTAGACATCCACTGCCCTAATTTAGCCCCCCAAAAATGCAAAAAGATTGGTTGCCAATTCTATACTTCTTAAAAAAAGAGATAGTGTAATGTGCTCCCATGGGATCACACTGTAAACTTAGTCCCTCGAATAGAAGACCTACTTAGATGGAGGATCCAAAATTTTTCTTTTAGAAATAATTTATGTGTGATTCTAAAGTGGATCCCAAAATCAAGTGATTAAATGTAAACACAAATGCACCCTTTTCTCTTTCTAACTCATATCTGTCAACTTTTTTATTATAGAATGCTCTTATAGGCGTGCATTGTACACTTGCTTCCTTGCGTAAAATGTGTTATTTTTATTCAAAATTTTGGGATCCACTTTAGAATTACCAGATGATTATTTTTCAAAAAGGAAAAGTTTGGATTTTTGATCTAGATGGGTTTTATTTGAGGGACTAAGTTTACATTGTGTTCCCATTGGTGTACACTATACTTGCTTTTTTCTAGAAAACTTATAGAAGATAGGTTCGAATACTGGATGTCCTAACTGATACGTTTTCTATTATTTATGAAAATGGGTTTGCACATTGGATGTCCTAACCCCCCACTCGTCATTTTTTTTAATCGAACCCTAGGTTTGAACATTCAATGTACAAACCCAGCCTTTCACTAAGAAAGCATGTGGGCTAGGTTTGGATGTTGGATGTCCAGATCCAGATCGGTCCAATAACAAAATATGTGCTTTGGATATCCAATATGAGATCTGGGATTTCACAAAAACGTGAAGACCACGGTTTGGACATTGGATGTTCACCTAGGTTTTAACTTGGGAATTTAGAAAGTACTAAAAAGTGGACTTGAATGTAAAATGCAACATATGGGGGACTACTTTGTAATTCCATAAATTAATTGAGATATCCTTATTCATTAGGCCTCCTTGTGGGCATACTTCTTATAAGACCAGTTTCATTCAGTGCATATATTCTTCCTTTTCATCGGCTTGATCAATTGGGATTTTTTAATGGAATATGTTTATATTTTGTATGGTCTGGCTACAATTGATGTTTAGTAATCAATTTTGGCAATTGCTCCTGGAAGTAAATTTGTCCTATGCACATTTAGTCACAACTATTTAACTATGAAATGTGCAATTTTTGTTTTGGCATTTATTATTGATTTCCATGTTTTATTTCCTTTGTTTAATTGTATCCAGCTGGTTGTTTTATGCGATATTTGACATGCTGCATTCAAACAAGTCCTTTGATTTCTGATATCTGTTCGTGAATTTTTTTTGCACTTGTTTCTATCAGATTATTGAAATGTTTATTTTATTTTTCCGAAGTCGCTAATTGTTCTTTTGTGTATTGAGTTATGCCTTGCCTCAGGCCTCTGGTGCTCAGTATGGGGACTGCAGCGATTTCGAGAGTGGAACACGTAGAAATCGATCTCGATCGGCATCTGAACAAGTAAAGCACAGGAATTGTGGAATGTTCAAGGCTTTGGGGACCAACCAACTTCCAAATCTTGGGAATGACACACACCCTAATGGAAGTGTTCCAAACATTGACTCTGGTCCTGGAAGCAGTTCTACATATCCTACAATTGTGCAGCCATCAAACCGTTCATTACATCCTAATCCTCATTTTAATTTTATTCCAGAAAGTATCAGTTATAGGCTAAACAGAGCCACTAGCTTGGGTTCATCTGACGCTTATTCTCTATTTTCATCAAATTTGGCAATGCCAAACTCTGAGAATGATGCAGAGAATATTAATAGAACCTGTCAAAATAGTGACTTTTATCCTGCATTCAACAGTCAGACCATGCTTCAATGTGGTGATTTACCTTCTCTATCACCTTATCCAGATTCTCCTTTGGGGGATTTACAGTCAGGCAATCCTGTTTCTGATATCCCAATTAATGAAGGCAATGGGGATGTATCAGTATCATCTCCTGGATACATAGCCATAGGTAGTATTGATACAATGGCTGGAACTTCTCAATACCCATCTTCCCAAAGGAATACTATAGAACCAGAGGTCAGTGAAGCAAGGCGTCCTTGTAGACGGCTGGGTGCTCTGGAACCTGTGGAAGGAAGCATGCAATTTAGCCGAACTCTCAGTGTTGGAAGACTTAGGGATAGAGTTCTTCGTAGAACATCTTCTTCTGAGGGTTCTTTGGGCAACCTTCAAGAGGACACTGTATTTAGAGACATGAGGCAGAGTAATGGAAGACGGTTTTGGGGAGCCTTAACTGGATCAGCATCTGGAAGGAGTAGGGAAGCACCTCAGTCTCCAGCCAGCTATGAGTTTTCTAGAACCCCTAGGTCTGTAAATAGCAGCCAAGAATATGAGGTCAATGTTGCAAATTTGGGGGGAGGTAACCACAACTTGTTGGGGCATAGGAGCTCATTCCTTGAGCGTAGGAGAAGAGTAAGATCTCAGGTTGGTGGAAGTTTTCTTTTTTTGGTAGTGATTCATTACAAAGATACCGCACATTATACTGCATTAGTTATTGTGATTGGGAATTTGTTTAGTTACTCATGCTATTTGTTAAGTAACTCAACTATGGTGATTGAAATGTCAAATAATTGGCTATTTATGATTTTTCTCATTTTTCAAATGTTTTGGTACAGAATGTCTGCAACATTAGTTCATGTAATGTTGGATACATGTTCGATTGTGTGATTTGCTTTGTAATTGAACCAATTCACCATGAAATTCCCCATTCAAATTCATCAATATTTGTGAAGGGGAAACTTTCTCTGAGTCCCCAACCACAGACTGGGAGTCCCAGCCGTACAATAATATTGGATGGCTGGGAAGGTTTCAAGGCAAATGTACACATTTTTTGGCTTGGAGCACTGGGTACTGCCTTGCAGCCAAGTACCCAACTCAGAAAAACCCAAGTCAAGCTTTCACCCTCCTGCATAAAGCCCAATTCAGCTATTTCTGGTAAAAGTTCTCTGCAACTTTCTGTGGTTTTCTCCTTTTTTCCGTAAGCGTTTGTGAGTGAGTTAAAGCACCGAACTCAACCAATTATAAGCTAATTGTAAACTTATAATCAAAGATGAAGACGTGAACTCTCTGCTTCGATCGAAAATCTACTGCTTCACATTACTTGCTACTCTTGTTTCTTGTATTATCAGTAAGTCCTGCACCATAAGTGGCAGATACTTTGCTCTCTATTGCTCTTTAAATTGCCTTGAAGTTTACTCTGATTTCCATGTATCTAGTGTAGAATGCTTCTCTTTTTCACAAATCTTATTTTCATCTTCTCTGTTAGAAGAATACTTATGCGATTTACACTGAGCTCTCTGTTAGAAGAATACTCATGCGATTTACACTTAGCTCTCCTCTGCAAACCTTCTCTCTACTCTTCGCCTGTGTGAAACTATTTTTGAAACCCAATGTCAGCAATTTTTAGAAGCATTTGATTGTCAGATTGCAAATAAACTGGAGATCTGGAACCTGAAATTCCGTATAAATGATCTGGTGTCAGTAATATGTGAGACGTGAGAGCCACACAAGAAACTACTGTATTGCATGTGTGAGCCCATTGGTTTCTGAAACCTTAGAGCTTTTGATTATAAAAGATTTCTTTATTGAGTTTCGTGCACTGCATTTTCTCCTTCTTCAGCCCATGATGAACAACATTTCTAAGGGTTTTTCCCCAGGTAATACCCAATTTCTGTGTGTTTCAATAGTGCTTTTTCTTTAGGAGAGAGAGATTTGCAGAGGAAAGAGAGCGGTGTTTCAGAGATGCGGGGGATGGTTTGCTCAGATTGGGTTTTTTTGTGGTGGGTTGGGGGGGAGTTTTGGAGATGGCAGGATTTAGGTCGATATTTCCTTGTTTTTTTTTTTTTTTTTGTTTTTTTTTCCTTTCTTTTGAGGTGGTTTACGAGCTACTAGCCTGTGCCTAGTATTCCAAGGCAAAAAGAGTGACATTTCTATTGAAATTTTCCCATCTGTACGATTTACTAGATGGCTTGCAGTCTTCAGTATTATCTGTGGTTGGGGGATATGGAAAGTTTCCCCATCTGAAAAACACACACACGTTTATCTGTTTATACTTCACAGGTGTGTGCATATGTTTATATATATTTATGTGCATCTGTAAATAACATAAAACCGGAAATCCTCTGTATACTATTCATATTTTCCCATGCGATTGTAATTTGCTTGATCCCTGTTTTTTTATTATCTTTGTTTTTTATGCTCACCTGTTTTGTGGCTATGGTTTGTGCCAACACATTGATTTGCAGGTTCGCGCCCTCCAACGGCTAGGTAGTCGTTTTGAGAATTTAGCTGGGCATGACAGGTCATGTATCTTATCTGGTCATCATCGTACAGGTCGCTGCCTGTGCCAAGCAAGTGGTCGGGTGGATGATCCAACAGATGATTCAAGTACCAGAGCTAGCATATCTAGGATTGTTATGTTGGCTGAAGCACTTTTTGAGGTGCTACTTTGGACTTATGACATGATATTATATAATTTCAAGCTGCCTTGTCTCAAAAAAAAATATCAATAGTATTTAATTTGAAAAGAATATCTGGTTCCTTCATCTGTTTTATGCAGGTTTTAGATGAAATTCACCAGCAATCAGTAGTCTTATCGTCTCGACCATCTGTATCTTCTCTTGGATCAGTTCCTGCACCAAAAGAGGTTGTAGACTGCATGCCTATAAAAATATATAGTAAACTAGAGAAGCATCAGAATGAAGAGACTGCACAGTAAGTTACTGCTTTAAACGAAATGTTGCATTAATTTTGTTATGGTTGATAATTTCACCTTATGAATTGTGAGAAGATGACATAGAATATTGAGATACATGTGCACATACATACAGTGCATGTGTATTTTGTTTGTTAATCACATACAATAATCTTTTCTATATACTATTTTGGGCAATATTGAAATACTGTTGAGGGTCACAAAAAACAAAAAGGATGATACTGGGCATTGCTAAAGGTCTTGATTGGCTACAGTGATGTACTATGTGTGCTGCTGATTATGCGAAACACACATTTACATGCCTGCTTGCTTGTTTAGGCGGGCACTGGTTGATTGGTTGTCATTGGCATTGTACTGTGGTGGATAATAGTCATGCTATATATGTGTATGAATGTGGTGCATGTTTGGGGAGCTCTTATATATCTATTGATTGCGACATCTTTTAGGTTGTATATTTGTCATTCTGAGAGTAGTTTTCTTCCAAACGGATTATTTTTGGAGGTATTGAGTACTTAGTTTCTATTTTCTTTGGTGATTAATGCTTTAGTTTGGCTGATTTAGGGTAGCTACCACCCTGTTGTGGCTCGGTTGATTGTCTTTGAGCAGAGTATATTGGTCACTCAAGTATAGGATGCTTTTTCCATGTAACCATTCTGTTTTGCTCTTTTTCGACAAATTGATGCAACTAGCCTCTTGTTAACCAAGTAAGAGAAAGTGTGTTTCTTTCTCTTTTATATCTATTTTCATCCCTAAAAAGACCCGTTCACAGTGTATCTTTAATTAGAAAGGGACATTCTGAAAGTTTTGCAACTTTGCCTGCCTGGCTGATTGTCTAATGGCGTCTTCCATTTAGTATACTCTTTAATATGTCACTGTTCAGATGTGAAAATTTAGCCTGTATGCAACTTTCTGTTTAATCGCACATTATGCAATTTGCTGGTATGCTTATGTCATTCACGAATTGAAGCAACAACTGGTATGCAGTTGTATTGATCGTTTTAATGATGTTCATTTATGTTGGTCATTTGTCATTTCCTGTGACATGTTTCTCTTTATTCATATTCTATTCCTTTTAATCAAATCAATGTGATATTGATAAGAAGAAGTAATCTTGTCAAAGTTCCTCTTTTCACATATTTTCTATCTGTTCATGAAGCAGATATGCCTTTTTTTGCGCATATTGCCCTCAGTTAAATCTATATGCTTATTTTCTTGGAACAGATGTTATATATGCCTTGTGGAATATGAGGAAGGGGACTGCTTGAGACTGTTGCCCTGTCACCATGATTTCCACCGGTCATGTGTTGACAAGTGGCTGAAAGAGATACACAGGTACTGATATGCATTTCCAATAAATACTTTACTACCTTGAATTATGAGTCGCTTTGCAGTTTTTTCTATCACAATTACTGGCATATATATTAGGATTGGTAGATTAATTCTATAAAAATGGCACTGATTGGTTGAGGTCACTTGGCACCTCAGTGGGGAGCAATGGTTTAACTTTAGTAGGCCTCTCTTATCTATTTGGGAGTCAGTTGTTGCCAAAAACACTTGATTGGGTCTGTGTGCATCATGTGTTTGGTATAGGTTTGGCTGGGCATCTTGACCCTTAGTTGTTGGGTTCTTCCAACACAGGTGGCAATCCCATTCCGGAATTTACCTATGGCCATCCGGGAAAGGGATCTTCATGGGTTCTCGATTTTAGATTTTGGTATCTTGATGCCCACTGTAAGGGATCTTGATACCCATTGTTGGGGAACTTGATCCCTACCTTAAAAACCAAGATAATAGTCAAGATAATAATTTTCCAAAATAAAAACTAGGAGAAAACGAAGAACAGGATGATTTTCCATGATGTTTTAGTTGTTACATGTAAGTTTAAGGCGATGAGCAGTGGATATGGCCCTTCCATGTAAGCATTCCTAATGGTTGACCATTTGTACAGTTTCCCAAATGAGGGCACTGGTTGCACTAGACTTCTCATTGAGGGGAATGAAATGTAACCTTGTGGCAATTTCTCGATGGGACTTGTTGCAACATTGAATTTCAGAGGAATCCTGTGTTATATCAGCATGTCCTGTTGCAAGTAAATATTGTATTCCTTGTTGGACCAATAAGAAAGAACCAGTCGGTTGGGTGTTAGAGAGGAGTAATGAATTATTTGTTGTATGACAATGTACATTATAAAGTTATCTAAGATAAAGTTACAGGCAGTTTTAGAGATAAGTTATCTTTTTGAAAAGCAATTTTTACTTCATTCACAGTAATTTTCTGAAAATCACATTTGTGTTTGTGAAATATAGGTAAAAATAGTTGGAACTTGCTGAGAAAGTTAAATAAGATGGAGCACATGCTTGAGAGATTTAAAAAAGACCTGGAAGAAAGCCTTGGCAAAATAATGCAACAAGTGATATAAAAACTACTTGAAAAAGAATATGAAGAGGATGAAGATCAAAATCGAATCTTTAATCAAAACATTAATCAAACGCCACGGCTCACTTCAGAAGTTTAATTGGTTGTAAGGCATGAAATACCATTGGAGAGTGCAAGAGATTTTGGCATCAGTTGACTTCCTTGGATTACATGTCTATGTGTTGCACATTACAAATTTATTGGATTAGGTGTAACAGTCAAAAGATTGACAGAAACAGGGTGAAAACAACTAGTTCAATTATAGTGGAGAAGACAAGGATGGAAAATTTTCGAAGTCCCTGAGCTTGAGGATGAGCTTCGCCCCACCCCTAAAGAATGTTGTAGAGAGGTGGGGGAAATTGCAGTTTCTAAAATCAAATTCCACCACTGATTATGAAATTTGTAGCTCAAAAAATGGTTTCGATCTTGCGGATTTGTGAATACCTGAAAATGGTTGGTCAAGAACTGCAATTTCCGTGAATTATGTGTTGAGGCTTTACCCACGAGAGGTTAACAATTGAACAATTGAACACTTTACCAATATGTTTTGATTTACTATCAAAGTATTTTCATTACCAAATTACCCACGAGAGGTTAACAATTGAACTCTTTACCAATATGTTTTGATTTAATTTCAACATACCCATAAAACAATGTACGGTCTTGAGTAGGAATGGTTCCAAAAGGTTAAATTGTTAAATAGTTCATCTCTTGTGGTATTTGATAAATTTCACTTCGTTCTATTATTTCTTTTGGAGAGACTTAAATGTGGTTATGGTTATTTGGTCTTTTAATTTTTTATTATAGAGTGTATGTGTCTTTTTTATTGTAGAGTATTGAGGGGTAGAGTTGGAAGTTTAATTTTAAACAAACGAATTTTATTGTGCTTAACGTTTTTTAAGAAGCAAGGTAGGTTTTAGGGTTTTTCTTACATGTGTATGTTGGACATTCATCATAAAAAACAAGAACAAATGATTTTTGGGGTCGTGAAAAAAATCTTTGGGCTGGTGGACTCTCTTGCAAACCAAGGGGGAGGGTCAAAATCTCTTGACCTGCCTACCAAGTTGGTTTTCCCTACAGACCTAGAGAGGGTGAAATCTTGTCAACCTTGTTATTGAATGGATTTTGCTACAGATCCTGAGAGAGGGTATGTTCTCTTATCCACCTTTTTGGTAAATTTTTATTTTTGTTTTTTAGTTTATTGTCTTTTCTCCTTCCTCCGTACGCAATTTTCCCTCAGAAGTAATTCAGTCTTATAAATGTTTAGTAAGTTGTTTTTCTGAAAGTATGAATTATAATGAGGACAATTTCGGTGTTGAAGTTTAGGGTTAGGGCCATTCTAGTAGGGATTAAGATGTTAGTTTGAGCGTGACCTACTCTTGTATCTTCAGTATACTAAGTAAGAACTCTTGTATCTTCAGTATACTAAATAAGAGAAGAGTTTCTAGAAAATGGCAATCGAACGACATGAGACTATGTTCTAGTGCCGTGGCATTGGTTACATAGTACCGTCCCGTCCAATTTGCTGTAATTAGGGACTGCGTCTTGCATTGTTTAATGTTTTTGATATTTCTCTATTCGTTTTCTGTGAATTAGATTAGGGTTCCCTCTTGGAGCATAAGTTTGAGGGATTTGATTTTCGTAAGATTTGTGGGATGGAGGCCCTTCTGAATCCATCTATGTGACTTTTGATGATTGAAATTGCTGGTGACTTTTGCGAAAGAAGTGGCTCTAGAGACTAGTGAACATATACAATTATAAAAAAATGGTTAGTGAAATATTCTCAAAAAAAAAAAAGGTTAGTGAAGATATAAAAAAAGGTGGGAAGATCATGAATCTTGCTGAAACCGTATATATTATGGTTAATCATGAGTGGTGAGGGTCATCTCTTAAAATATACCATTGTTAAGTATGTTGATTACATTGCATTCTTCACAATTGGAAAAATATATTTGAATATTTTTAATATGGTAATTATATGATGACAATTGTATAAATTCATATGTGATTAATAAAATTCTTGCAATTAGTTATTTATATGATACTAATTTTTATTATTCACAATCTAGTAAAGTTATAACATTTGTAATTATCAAGGTTCAGAGCAACGGATCGGTGACTAGAATTGATCACACCCATACACATGTCGGATCAGGGAATTGGTGGACCAGATCGGAGAATTGGCGGAATTGGCAATTTTTGTCCAAAAAAATCTTTAAAAAATCACTATAAATATATGAAAATAGTGGTTTTTTAGTTTCTAAAAGAATTTAGGAGTGGTGCATTATGTACTTTCATTATTTTGTAAAAATAGGTGAATGCTGTGAAGCTATTTTTCTGTTTGGATGTTTATATAATTATTACTTGTAATATAGCATTATAATATTTCATTGAAACAATTTTAAAATGTTAGAAAACATTTCTATATTATAAGATTAAAATAAAATAATTTTCCATATAAAGTAAAATTGGTATCACATCAAATATTTATGAATTATCCTTACTCGTCCAAAATTATCACAACCTAACTAACTATAATATTATGCATTGAAATTAAAATTATTAGTTTATATTTTATAATCATTTTAGTATTCAAATTAGAATAAATTTTAAAATTTGTATTATAATATCGTCTAATTTATAAAAATTTAATTCACAATTATAACAAAAAATAGTAAATTATATAATATATAGTATAAATAAATTAATACACAAAATATAAGACTTGGTTATCAATGTAATTAGTATAAATATTAATTATTGTTGAAATTCACATGCTATAACTTCATCTCTCTCCCCTTCTGGTTGATCTCCCCTTCTGGTTGCTAATTGCTTTTTATTTTTGACTTAGTTTCTCTACATTATGATACGGTAACATAGTTTGTGACAAAACATTTTTGTAGAAAACAACTAAGATTATTTGTGACGAAACCTTGTTATAAAAATCTCCATGAGAAAAAGTTATGACTGGGTGACCCAAAATCTCTCTCTCTCTCTCTCTCTCTCTCTCTCTCTTTAATTTGAAGGGCTAAGGGAATTGTCACAGTGAAGAGATGTGGGACTAGATGGCTAGATAAAAGGCTGTGAGGTCGATTCCCCTATGCGCACGTGATGGGGATGGAATTGGAAAGGTGAATGCGAAATGGAGAGAAGGGGCCAAGTTTGCTGGCATTATGCGCAGTAGCAGCCCCACTTTTTAAGAAACTCAAATAATTTTCAAAAAGTCCAAAATACTGTTCATGATGTCAATATGTGAGACTAGTGATGTAAATTTTCAAAAAGTCCAAAATACTGTTCATGATGTCAATATGTGAGACTAGTGATGTGTGACCGATTCATGGTGTCATGAGAGCGATTTGTGATGTCAAATATGTATGACTAGTGACGTGTGACCGATTCATGATGTCATGAGACTGATTCCACGTGTCAAAACGCTCGGATCCTTTTTTTTAAACAGATCCGGGAAGGTCTTCGGACTGGGTCACCGATTTTTTAAACACTGGTAATTATTATTATGGGCATTATTTATTATATGCATATAATACTAATAACAACAATTGAATTATTATAGTGAAAGATAAATATTTTTGCTATAAAGTATGTTTACGTATAAATTTCTTTTTAGAATGATGTATACGTATAAAAAATTATGAGACACCTTATCCTTTTTTGTATAAAATCACTAATGAATTAACTAATTAGTTAATGTGATGATAAGCTATTTTATTTGCACTTAATTTGTAGCAAATAATAATTATTATTATTTTCAATAACCATGTAATCAGTATGTTCACTATCTCTCTCGTTCTGTCCAAGTGTGTGATATATATGTGCAATTGAGTTACTAAATTTGTGAATAACATTAGAAATATTTCTTATACAATGATTGTATAACAGCTGTGATCAAAATCTTCAAGTGAATAACATTGTTTAGGGTTGTCATTAAGTAATGAGAGTACAATACATGGAGTAGAAAATTCCTTATGCTTTCCTCCCACGTACTCTTTTTGTAAAGAAATTGTCCTCTAAATAACATAAAGAGAGGCAATGTAATATTTTCACATTTATTATTTTTTGTCTTAGAACATTTATGTAACCCATAGTTATCAAGACCGAACCTAAACTACCGTGGGCCGGTCAAACGGTATCGTAGCCAGTTTAGTCCAAAGAAAAAATCAGGTTTGGTTGAAAATGGGTCAAAATCAATGTTTGATCAGTTTTAGGTTGTTGGATTGTCTAGTTTTGACTTATTCGATTATAATGATGGCCAATTTTTTAAAAATATTTCATATTTTAAACTAGTATTTCTATTTTTATTTTTTTAAAATCCGATCCATAATATTATGTATTACCCATGGCTATCAAGATCTGACCTAAACGGCTGTGGGTTTGTTTACCGGTACTTATGCCGGTCTAGTCTAAAGAGAAAATCTGGTTGGGTTGAAAACTTGTGAAAGTTGCCGCTGTTGGCTTGAATGCTAGAGTCGTGGAATGTTATGAGCGGCTTGGGAGTCGAGTTGTATGGTTTATCGTCATAAGGAGGGACCTTTGAAATTTGCAATTAGTTAGGTGGTTGCTTTGATTAGAGGGCTATTTAATTATTAGGGTGATTCTGATAGAACTTGGCTTCAGGATGGTCGCTTAGGTACTGCAAAGGCCTTTAATAACACTGTTGTAGTAATTAGAAACACATCCTTTTTTTATGGAGTTTGCTTTGGAATGTTCTCTAATTCCTTAGATTTTGGCGTTTGGCTGCTCGGTAGCTTTGGCTAAGGTTTTGTTGATGGATCACCTTCTGTACGAGAACTTGGATTGTACTTTTCTGTATCTTTTGCATGAACAATATAGGGACAGTGGTCCACCTCTTTATTCACTGGATCAGTCTGGAAGTTTTATGAATATGGTTGTATTATTGGTCATTCAGAATTGCTAATATCAAATTGCATTTATCCTAAATGGTTCAGTGTTCTTGATTAAGCCATTACGTGATGTGCTTGCTGGCCATCTTAAGATGGAGACTAGTATTGTAATATGTAGCAAAATTTAGTACTATTATAGGCCATTCCATAGTTACCGTGATTGTCCAAGAAGTGGGTGCTTGAGCTCCAGAAGCTCAATCTAGCGCTCCAGGACAAAGGATCTCAAGTTTAAACTCCTGAATTTAGAAATTTGAATTGACAAAATTGCTCCAGGACAAAGGATCTCAATTTTAGACTCTTGAATTTAGAAATTTGAATTGACAAAATTGGGGATCTGGATCTCTGGTTAATGGAGGTAGATCCTTCTCATCCAAATCCTGGATCCATGCATAAGTTGAATCAAGCATCCAGCAATGTGGAATCTAATTCTTTACATTAGTGCCGAATCTCATCAGCACTGTTCGTGTCTCATGCACTGACCACTACACACTTCCCCAACCATCCTTTCTCTAACTCCCTAGTCCATAATCTCTCTCTCTCTCTCTCTCTCTCTCTCCTTGCTCTCCCCTCCTTCCTTTTCTCTTTCTTTGCAAGAGCATATTTCTCCCAAAAAATTTAAATCTTGATAGGTTTATGGTATATAGTCATATAGATCAATTAGTTGAGAAACAATCCCAATGCCTACATTGGCAGCCGGGGTTTGAACCTTGAAGTTTGACTTTGAACTTGTAAATCATAGAAATAAATACCGTAACATACAAGCTTCTGCCATATTACGTTGTGGAACCCGTAGATGAAGGGGAGCAGCTGCAAAGCTAAAGCTTCGCCATGTCTTACACTCCTTTCATCGTAGTAGAAGCTCTAGAAGCTTTATATTCTTACTAGAAGCTTTACAAAGTTTATGCACTTGATCTTTGTCTTTAATTCTCTCTCGTTGACCACATCCACAATCACAGAGACTTTTATAAGTTGTTCCTTTCTTTGCCTTTGGATGCTTTTATTTTTTTTTCCTCTGATTCTAGAGAGTTTGTTGCAAGCCCAATCGCATGTAAGTGAAAGGACCCAAACTAAGGAAAACAAGGACACCACATTTTCATCAAACACTAGAGCTTCTTTCATGCTTGAGGGCTAAAACTTGAATCCTCACTTTGGGTTTTCAATTTCGCTTATCACTTATGAAGCAC
Source organism: Amborella trichopoda (assembly GCF_054954075.1). NCBI lineage: Eukaryota > Viridiplantae > Streptophyta > Magnoliopsida > Amborellales > Amborellaceae > Amborella > Amborella trichopoda. Next base: position 43,747,607 of record NC_142338.1, read on the forward strand.
ACTCCGATGATAACACAATATTAAAAGATATTTTAAAGAGGGGATTCTTTGCATTTAATGCTACCTTAGTTTTTGAATTCAGAACAAAAGACTAATCATATTGTTAAGCAAACCTTGTTCCTGAGCTAGAGTACTCTTAGGGAGCCTCAATTCTTAGTTGCAAAGTTTCAAAAAACGTTAGGCGGCCTGCTTGGCGCCCAGCGCCTAGGCGGGCGCCCAGAACCTTGGGCGCCCTGCAATGCAAATTCTTAGTTTTTTTTTATATATTTGTTAGCCTAATGCACATATATGCATATATTTATGTCAAAATTTGTAATTTATTCCAAAATTTGAGCCATACAAAACATTTAAAAGTTTAATAGGCTACTGTAAAGTCTCTAACTCTCAAATTCAAAAATTCCCCATATTGGCATATTCTATATCCATAAAATAAATCATAATAACATTCAAGATTCCAAGTCTCCAGGTAAGTCTATCAATAAACTGACTTCCAAAACTATAGAAAAACCAGTAGACCACACAACGAAATAGTCCAAAAAGGCAAAAAAATTACAAACCACATAACTAAATAAAAATCGTTCAAACTCCAAATGTCTAAAGCCCAAACCAAGATGGTGCCATAAAGTATTAAAGTTACTTCAAAAGAAGAGAGAAGACAATCAAGACATCAATAAGAATCAGAATCATCATCTTCATTGCCTTCATCTGCATCAGAATTGAGGCCGTCATCATCAGAATCATCACCCTCTTCAACATATTCCTCTTCTTCTAGAGATTCTTCTGAATCTGCCTCCTCTTCCTCTATCTCCCTTTGTGAAGTACCAGTAGAAGAAGTTGCTCGAGTGGCCCTCCTCGGATCATAAACTTGCCCTGAAGCCTCCTTGACCATTGCCTATGTCAAACCCTCCCCAGGGAAGACCTTCTCAGTTCCAGGGTCACTAACTAGCCAATCTGAAGCATTCTCCATGTCTTTCGAAGAGATACGGTCCTTCTTGAGCTGGTTTTTCTTCTCCTTGAGCCTTTGATTCTCTCTAACAAAAACCAAATCATTGAGCTTCCTTTGCTCAAGCCTATTTCTTCTTTTTGTATGCACCGATAAGGAAAAATAATGCATAAGTAACTACTATAGGTCTATGATCTTCTTACCTTTTATGAATCTATATTACAAAATGAATATGAACTTATAAACAAAAAAAGCATATAAAATTTTATTCCTTTAAAATAGTAAAATAGTAAAATACCATCTCAAACGAAATCCAATTGCGCTCACAACCAGAAGAGGTAGTTGCCAATCTCAAGATCCGCATAGCCATCTTTTGGAGGTTTGGAGCGCTACTCCCATGTTGTCTCCACCATTAGGCTGCAATATGTGGGCAAACTTATAATTAATTTAGGTATTTAACGTTATCAGAACTTGAAAGAAAATTATAAATTTATATTTTATAAAACAAAAGTACATAAGTCAAAAGAATATTACCTGGTTCGTCTTTGTTTATCTGCCTTAATGCCATATCGTTCCCAAATGAAATCAAAGAACACTTGTACGGAATTAGCTCTTCAATTGATATCTTATCTTGGATATTTGGATTAGGGACTAATTTCTTAAGGCACTCATTAAAACCATTCATAATTACCCCTTTTGACTCAATATCTGCATCTGCTTAAAAGAATTTGGGGTTCAAGTAGTACCCCGCTGCATGCAATGGTCTATGGAGCTGCCTATCCCATTTATCATTTATAATCTCCCAAATTGGGACATACTTCGCTGTATCATCGTCGAAATTCTCTGCAATCTCATTCTTAGCCCTTTCCATTGCATCATATATAAAGCCCATGGAGGGCTTATCAGCATCAACCAAGCGCAAGACCTTAAGCGAAGAAATATTAATATCGCGTGCTTCACCCCACGCCAAAAATATTTCGAAAGAATAATATCTCGTGTCTTCTTTCCCTTAGCATCTCTAGACCACTTACACCTACTCCACTCCTTTGAAGCAAACATCGACCTTAATGCGATCCTCTTTTTATACATGCTCTGTAGACTAAGGTAGGTAGTGGCAAATCTAGTGACCCCAGGCCTCACTAGCTCTCTCTTTTTTTTAAACTTGCGCATCATGCTAAGGGTAAGTATGTGACTGTATATGGAGATTGTAACCTCCTTAGCCTTAAAAATAATTTTTTTAATAGGAGGCAATTCACCAATTGCCTCAAGCATAAGATCTACGCAATATGCAGTGCAAGGAGTCTAAATATGCGAGGCCTCTTTTGTCGAAGCAAATGACCTGTAGGTAGATTGGGGTAGCATTATCTGTGACCACTTGAATTACATGTTCCTCCCCAACCTCCTCAATACCCTTATCAATGAAAGAAAATATATTATACGCATCATGAACATTATTGGAAGCATTGATTGAGCGCAAAAAAACTGTACCCATGGGACAATTTACTAATAAATTAATGTTCCTCCTCCTATCACTCCACATATCTGTCATCAAAGAAACCCCAAATTTAGCCCATCCCTCCTTATAAGTCTTAAGATATTCATTAGTGTATTTGACTTCTTTCTTCAGTAGTGGCTCTCCAATCTCATAAGGAGTTGGGGCTTTCAAACCTGGCCTAAATTGCCCAATTGCTTCCAACATTGTATGGAAGCTATTCAAACTAGCAGTGTTAAAAGAAATGTCCACGTGGTAAATCCACCGAGCAATATACTGAATCACCCTGGCTCTATCTTCTTTTTTAAAAATATTTTCAATTATCACCGTTTTTTTCCCCTTTCCCTTACCTTTCTCAATTATTGTCTCAGGGCTAGGTGTAAAAAAACTATCTATAGGCCCCCTCGTACGAGCTTTCTTAGACCTAAAAATCTTCTTGGTCTTAGAGCTCTGAGTACCAACCATGGCTGCCTTTTCTTCCCCCCTCTTCATCATTCTCTTATTCAGTTTCAGTATTATCATAAAAAATATGAACCCCTGACTTTAATTCTGCTAGATCCTTTTTTTTTGCAACGTTTTTACTCTTTTCAGCTTCAATGTACTCCAAAATTTCTTTCTTTACAAGATCTGGGACTTTCTTACATGGGACGACATCATTTCTAATACCGGCAAGATGTTTCTTAAATCTATTTATGCCGTCATTAGAAACATGTCCACAGAAATTGCACATAATTTTATTTGTCATTTTTATCCGGGTTAACACAATATTTCCATCCCGGATCTCCACCCCTAGTAGACCCCGCAGAAGACATCTCAAATTGAAAAAATAAATCTCAAATAACGATTACAGACTAACCTTTTCTACCCAATCTCTGATCTTCAATGCTGGCTATCTCAGTCGAGCTACGAATCAACTTAAAAGTCTTCTAATACCATCAATAGAACCCTAAAAATAATTTCAATAAAAAAAACAAACTTTTTCAATCCACAAGAAGTATTTTTCGATTCTCAGCAATTGCTTTAGATTCTCTTAAATAAGTTTAAGATTGAGGGTTTCTTGTTTTTTTTTCAGTTTGGGGTTGAAAATGAACCCGTAAACTTATTTTATACAAACTTGGGTGACCCCTTTTGCCCTTTTGGGCGAAGTTAAAAAAAAAAAAAAAAAAAAAATCGTAAACTGTGCTGGGCGCCTGCCCAGAATTGGGCGTTGGGCGCCTGCCTAGGCGCTCGCCCAGGTACAGCTGCCCGTGTTGGGGCGCCCAGGTCAAAAGGTTTTTGGGCGCCTAGGCACCGGGCGGTCTATTTTTTTAAACATTGCTAAGTAATATATATGGATATCTAGTTGGTGTCTAAAAATCTAGTATGTGAGGTTAAAATGCAAGTACCTACCAACATGTTCGGACAACTAATATTTTGAAATATCTTATATATAATATAAGTTCCCACATTTGAATTGATGTCATGGCGGTGGAGTAGGCAGACTTCTTGACAGATTTAGCTTGACATATCCCATGATCGAGCTGCACCGGCCCCCATTTGAGTTTTCTACGTTTCTATTACGTGTCTATACACATACACACAAATGGGGAGTGATTTCATGGAATGGTTATATAGTAATATTATAAGACTATGTTAGGGCTATTTTTTTTACCCTACTTTTAAATTAATGAACAGTCACAAAAAAACAATACTTGAAAACATAAGCTTAAGGACTTCTTCCCTCTATCCAAATTTGTTTAAATGGCTTTATTGTCATTAGAGGAACAATGTTAAAAAGAAACAAATGATTTCGAGTTTGTACAGGCATAGATCTTGAAATTCACCAAATGGATTTTCGAGATTCATTATTGTCGAGATTCATTATTGGAATTTGTATGTATGTATTTATATAAAAATTGTCAAATATTGTGCAATAACTTCAAAGATGCATCATCTAGCAGTTTGTTTTCTTTTCTCAAGTGTTTTGGGGTTCAAACCTTCCGTTTGTTTTATTTAAGGTGTCGATTACGTTCTCAAAAGATGATGATGTCATCAAACATTTATGGTAAGTGTAGATAGTGTATCTATGTGTGTCAACGCGTATCTTAATATTGATATATGTAGACACACGACACCAAGCACAAGCAATATACAAAGTGTCTATGTAACACTAATTCTAAGAAGGACGGGCCTTAATCCAAATTCTTAATCATATGATCCTTTGAACAAATTTGGGTTGTGCTCCCTTCATTTTGGGATCACGATCCCTTTAACTCAAAGTGTAGGGATTTCATTCCTCTATCCTGTGGCCTCGATCCTGATTAGGGATTTGACCTTGCTCTCGATTCTAATAACTATGGGCCATTCTTGGCGGAGGGAGTTTGGAAGCATTAAAGATAGGTCACTGATTCAAGATGTTGGCTCAATGTGCACAAATGCAATAACCTGCCTTTGGGTAGTTAGAGCTCTAGAGTTTGCCTCCAAGACTCCTCATAACGATGTTTTTTTCATTTATTTTTAAATGCTATGATGCACTATCTCCTTCACATCACATGAAATAGATGAAAATAGAAGAAAACCTATGTCCATAGCTGTGTGCGTGGTGAAACAAAAAGCCTCACATTTGTGTAGTGGATATAAGGTTTCATGCGTTTTTTTTTTTGGGTGGATCAGTGGGGAATACAGGTCCCTACTTGATTCAGAAATGGTTTGTTGTTTTCAAATGCATCAAGGGAACGGAAACCTAGACCATTAGCTGAGGCTTAAGTGGTGCTACCACCTCAACCCCATTCCCGAGAAAAAAGATGAAAGTCAATGGGGTTTTGGGCTCCTTATCTTTGGTGAGAATGGAGTCTGAGACTTCATTATGGGGCTCGACAGTACTACTGCCAAGGCCCCAACCTCTCATTAGATAGTATAAATATGCAAAAGATTAAACAATATCGAACATTTCTACTGTTACATATAATTTCTTGAGGGTAAAGATAATACAAAGATAATTTAGCTGGATAAAAGGTGTAAAAAATGGGGAAAAGATGTGTTTCTATTATGATCTATTATATATATTTAAGTGATGTCCAACTTTAGGCTCATGAATTGGATTCTGGCTGGGATTATTTTTGCAATAGTTCTTTAACATGTTCAGGTCAAAAGTTTTCTTGTATAACATCATTAACTTGAGGATTGATACAGGGTGTGTCCTCTTTGTCGTGGAGATGTTTGCCGGTCGGACATGGAGCCATCTGATAAAGTGGATTAAAGAAGATGAAATGTAATTAACATTGTGATGATAGGGTCTGATGTGGGCCTCATGTTCCCAAGGCCTAGTTGTCCAGGTCCATTGGCACCCATTTCTTTTATTTTTGTAATTTAGAAAGGTGGCCGTGGATTGGTTGTTTATATGCCATTGCCGCAGCTATGGTCTTTTTGTTTGATATCAGAATTCAGTTATTATGAGGTGTCTTTCCTTTTTCCTTAATTCTTTTGGGTTTCTAGAGATCTTTGGGCGAGAAATAAAGGCTTAAATCCTCATCAAGAGTTACGTGAACAAAAGTTTATCGATCCATTTCAAAGCTGCAGCAAGAAGCTCCACATAAGTGCAATTGATAGAAACAACTTAGGGCGAGAAATAAAGGCTTAAATCCTCATCAAGAGTTGCGTGAACAAAAGTTTATCGATCCATCTCAAAGCTGCAGCAAGAAGCTCCACATAAGTGCAATTGATAGAAACAACTTAGGGCGAGTTTGGATGGACCATTTCCACTTGGTTGAGTAATTTTCTTGAGTACTTTTAGTTAAGAAATAAGGAAAATTTCCATTGTTTTGCAATGTTTTCCTAATAAATTAGTTTTGCATCATTGCTTGTATATTTTGAAGTGAAGGGTTGTTGATTCTCTTGGTTTCGAGTAGGGTGAGCCAATGGTTTGGTCCGGGCTTCGGGGCTGGGCCTGATTTCAGGCAGGCATTCGATCTTTGGGTTGGGGCTGGGCCCCGGGAAATTAACCGGCGGCCCAAAAGCCCAAAATGTATTTCACCTTAAAGTTTCTTTCTTTCTTTGCTCTCTGCTCTTTTTGCGCTCTCTCTCTCTCTCTCTCTCTCTCTATCGAAAAGCCCTTTTCATAATACCGAGATTAGGTTTTTCAGACTAGCAAAGGATTATTAGGTGGAAGCAGAGGGATCTCAAGAGAAGGGCCTTTGTATCGAGGATGAGGAGAGAGAAGAGGGCCTCTGTTGTAAGGATGAGGGAGAGGAGGCATGCCTCTTCGGTAATTGAAATTGTAAGCAGAGGTGTTTGGATATTTGGAGGTGAGTTTTATGGAAGTCCCTATAAATTTCAAGATTTTGGCTTTCACTGTCTTTGAAACGAGTCGTGCATGATTCTAGACCAGGAAATGGAGACCAACTCAGAAATTTGGGCTCAATACCCTAAATATGATGGTGTGTTGATGATATCGTTTATACCTTCGGTAGTTATGGTGTTGTGGCTTTTGATGCAGAGAGAGGAATATGGATGAAACCTTGAGTCTTGATTATATAACTGGCGGCAAGCGTGAATTCAATTGTGGAAAAGCCTGTTGTCTGTTGCCCATGTAAGTGGACATTTTAAGTTGGAAATGTGGTTTTTAATGAAAAAGTGATTTGGGTTCAGATGAGAAAGGGTTTTAGGGAGAGAGGTGTTTCAGATGGAGAAGGGGGGGGGGGGTTTGAGAGAGAGAGAGTTTCAGTGAGAGGAAGGGGGTTTCATAGAGTGATTCGGTAGTGAGAGGGAGGGGGTTTTATGGAGATTGAGTGGGGAGATAGGGTTTTAGAAATAGAGGGCTTTAGATCTTTTAGCCATTTGTATCAAAATACTACGACATCATTATTATCTGAGCTTTATACTAACTATTTTGAGTTGACTATACGAATTTTTTTTTCAATATTTATTGATCTTGTCATTCTTTTTTTATTTAAAAAAGTGATAAATTATAGAAAAAATTAAACAAATAGATAAAAGCCGGCTATCGAAATTGAATCGATGACCATCACATTAAAAATTGCGATGCTAGTGGCTTCGCTTTTAATATTTTTTGCTTATACTATAATGCCTCTCCATAAATCTGCGTAATCTTAATGGGATTGATTTTAGGTGCATCTGTGGTTGGGCTTCTTACAAGAAGTCTACATTTCCAAAATCCTTCAATAACTAATTCCTAAGATTTATGAAGGATAATTATTTAAACAATCGCAATAATGAATCTAAAAAAAAGGAAAAATCATAATGAGCCTAAAAAATGATCCATATTGTGTCTTTATCTAGACTCCTCATTTCAATTATTAAAAAATCATCAAAATTGCTCTAGTTTGGAGCTATCTAGACTCCTCATTTCAATTATTAAAAAATCATCAAAATTGCTCTAGTTTGGAGCTCCAATTCATGGATTAGAGGCACAATATAGATTTATAATGGTTTTCCTCTAATGCCAAGGGTAAATGCATGAGCTGGCTTTCACGGAATAAATTTGTTTTTAGATAATTTAGCAATTTCTATATTCGTTATTTTTGTATTATTTTATGAATCTAATAAATAATTGAAAAAATATCCTTTAAGGGGGTCAAACCCCTGACAAAATAATTAAGGAGTTCAAAATTTCAATTAACATTAGAAGATGTACATAATAATTTTCATTTCATTCGATACTTCCTCAAAAAATGAAATAGAGAATGCACAAAATTGCATTCTTAGGATTCGAAAACCTGAACAAAGCTATTTTAGTAATTTGACCTATCTTCAACAATCAAAGGTACTCATTTGCTTGGGGCCTCTTAGAAGGACAAATTACAAAAATGATCATGCTTGATGGTTATTTTGAAGATGTCTTTTGAGGAGGCACCTGAATGAAATGAAAATTATAAAGTTAGTTAATTGAAACGTTTTGATCCCCATAATGATTTTGTAAAATATTTTTTATGGCTTAAATGATGTTTTCGGTAAACAAATATGCAATTTTTATTTATTATTTTGAAAAATACTGTCCAACTTATTAGGTTGCCAGTTGGATTCAAACAATTTTAGACTAGATCAGAGCTTTTGCCAGTTTGAGGACTTGTCCCATCCTATAATTATAGTAGTACTAAATTAGAGAACATATGGTGTTTTCCACACTATTTGGGGGTCCAGTCCTGATGTTTGGAATTGATGGGCTGGTTTGTTATAGTTTGCCAAACTTGAATTCTCCTAATCCTTTAGTACCTATAGACAATCTTCAGGTTAGAGATCCATGCCAAGTTACCATTTAAATCTAATAAGCATGTATATGGACTCCCGTTACAACTTCTCGGTATATAGTTCCAAAACCCCGATCACAGGGCGGATCCTCCACCCCTTGTTGGAATACTGATTTGGATCCATCTAAATTAGTGATTCTAAAAAATGTTTTTTTTAAAAAAAGGGACCGGATCCCACATTTCTAGCTCTTGTGGGAGATATTGTTCCTTTTGGAACCGGATCCCACATTGCTCTTGTGGGGTTTTTGATAGAAGCGATGCCTAATTCATTAAGCTGGAGAGTCTATATAAGAGTGATGAGCCGGACGGCCTAGATTGACTATTGTCAGACACCAATAGAAGTTGTGGGCATTATGGTCAACTTTGTTTGAGCATATCGGATAATGGAGTAGTTGTGAGTATGTAATGGATTGTACTCAAAGTTCAAAAAATATTTTCTCGATTTTTATAATACACCTCAAGCCATTAAATTTCACATCTAATGGGTAGAAGTAATTGTGCATATTGTACTCAATAATTTTGGATATTTTTATACCATTGTTTTGTATGTGGAGCACTTTTTTAATAGGTTTTGTTAGGGTGCTCATACTATGGAGTCACTTATCATTGTAGCTAATAATTTTGGACCCCTTTAGACCTTTATTTTATGCATCAAGCATTTTTTTAATAAAGGTATTTTTTATCATTAGGACAGATGTAATGTCATCCACATAGGTTGTGACATCACCTATATGGACCATACTATTGACATTTAATACTCCATGTGGGTGATGTCACACCCCATGTAGATGATGTCATATCCATTTTAATTACCAAATATATCTTTATTAAAAAAAGCTCCATATTCAAAACAAAAGCATATATGTGATAAAAAATTATTAAGTCCAACGATAAAGTACTACATAGTGTAAGTACCCTATCATAACCCAAAACTAAATAGTTTTATTTTATACAATTCCATTTATGCTCTAGGTTAGGTGCACCTCTCCCCAAAGCTTAAAGTCAAAAGGAATTATAAAATGACAAAAAAAAAAGGAAAAAGAAAAATGAAGTGGTGCATTGACTTGTCTGCGATCGAGATCTTGGAAATTGAATTTGTGCCATCAGGCCTACCATAGGTGAGGAGATTCACATATAGATTTTCCACACATATATACATACACACCCTCTTACCATAAATCGGAGTGGATTCTCGTCTTAGGCCAACTTCATAATATATTTTTTAGCACTATTAGGAAGTAATCCAAACAGTGAAGGTAGACAAATGCAGGTGGGATACTATAGGTCTTAATAGGCTTTCTATTTACGCTCAACATTGAGAACCAGTATGAATTGTGCTCCCCTAGATTTAAAATAAACATAAAAAGATACATGATCATGAGCTGGAAAAAAAAGAAGTCAAATGGTGCATCGCTCATGAGTATTTTGATAAATTTCCCTTAAACAGGTTTTTCTTCCCCTGCTTGCATGGAAATTCACAGTATTTCCTAATTGAGAAGGGTTCCAAAAGCGACGATGACAACCGACTTACAATCGGAGAAAGCAAATGGTTAAGACCTGGGGGTCTTCTTGTGTCAGTCCTTTAGAATTAGAACAAAATCTCCCATGCATCATTATAAAGGTGATAGAGGATACACTGAATCCTCAACCATCTTCTCCATCTGCATCTACAGTCCATGGGACTTATTAATTAATCCAAGAAACGACTTACCTTTGGTAAAAAGATGTCACAATTACTTATAGCCATCGGATGTGAAATATGATAGCTTGAGTGCGTCACAAAGTTTGAGAAAATTTCTTTTGAATTTTGAGCTTGGCCAATGAAATAAATGCATCCATCCAATTTTATATCCAATGGTCAAAATTAATTTTAACCACTTTGTACCAAAGGTAAATGATCTCATTGTATACTTTTCCAGCGATCATAGATCTTCTTCATCAATGTTTAGCAGTAGTCTTGGCTCACTGAAGCACCTCGAATAAAATCTATCCAATATTCACAGATGTACGTCAACAGAGGACAAATTTTTGCACATGTTGCGAACAAGGTCAGTGGGTGTAGAGTTCCAGATATCGTCAACCCCTTCAAATTCCAGATTCTAGAGTAACGGATGTTTTACTCGTCCTGATGGATTATCATCCTCTTAGAATAGTTTCATTAAGTTCTTCTGTATGAATTTTTCATACGGTTGGGGAAAGAAAGATATCATAAATTTCCCTAAAATATCTGTCTCCACCTTGTATAAAGATCAGCAGTCAAAACTATGCTTCTTCAGAACAACTCTTCGACTGCACCACCATCTTTACTGTGATGCTATCAAACATGTTAGGCCTCTGGTGCTGTCTGCTATATATGATTCCTAAATGAGCTCACAAATGCATCAAGAAGCATCCCCCCTTCTTTAGATAACAACCTTGTGAAATGCTTATCCATGACATCTAATTTTGTTGATGATTTTTGCGTGGATACTCCATCTCATGTTACTGGACATTCAAGGAGAATCTACCTACCACATGCATGTTATGTTTGACGCGTTAGCCCGTCAGTAATTTGCAGGGGAAAAAGAAAAAGAAAAATACTTTAAATCAGTTAATGATAGACTTCGTTTGTGTATTTAGGAATATACTAAATTTACTAAAGGCTGTTAAAAGTACAGCACAATGTTCAACTTTGGACCTACCCATCCAATTGAGGGGTTAAACTTAACACATTATTTTGTCAAAAACAATATGTACCACTTGTACAACAGTGAAAAATAAGGTACAAGGCAAAGAAAATAGGGGAGGGAAGGAGGGAGAGGGAGAGGGACAGATTATTTTTAAGATCATCAATGCTATATAGAAGATTTCCATCTCGCATGCTGTCCCACCGGAGACCGATTCAATATCTTTTGGTGTCTTCATGACCCTTCTCTCATTTTTTCCAATTCACAAGGTTGAATTTATAGGCACTCCTCTATGAGATGCAACATGCAGTCCACCTCAGATTAATTAAGGCCGCACTTTAAAGCAGGCATCCTTTTCTTACTTGTTGAGTGTAACATTCAAACCTCTAGCTAAGCGGTTCCGTTAAGGAGCTCCACATAGCCAAGTTACATGGCAGATGGAACCCAACTTGCTTCATCAATGTGCCACTATCTATTTCCATTTCCCTGGTCATCATTATAATGCACCTTGATTACAGCCCCAGCAACCTCATCTCAGCATCTAGATCTCTTAGTTTGCCATATATCTCATCAGATTGAGGGTGCTTTTGGTCTTTTGCCACAAACAAATGAACCCATCCCCCTACCTCAATCCAGCTACAGCCAGGTTCCTTTTTTAGCCCCATCTCCTTTATCCCTCTCCTCACCATGTCCACACTCTCCCACCTTCCCTTTAAAGCGTACATATTTGACAACAATACATGGTAGCCTACCAACCCTTTCTCCACCTCAAACAACCTCTTAGCAACTACCTTCCCTAACTCTAGTTCTCCATGGATCTTACAGGCCCCTAATAAAGAACCCCATATTCTCACATCAGCCTCTGCCCCCATATTTTCCACAAATTCATAGGCCTCTCTCACTCTACCTGCCCTACCCAACATATCCACAACACAACAGTGGTGTTCCATTCCAGGTTTTTTCTCACCCACCATTGAATCGAATATCTGCATCCCCTCATCCACAAGCCCAGAGAATGCACAAGCTGATAACACAGCTACATAAGTGATCCTATCCGGCTTTATCCCAAGTTTAGGCATATGATTGAAGAGTTCTAGAGCCCTTTGGCCATGCCCATGTAGGCCATAGCAAGATATCATAGTAGTATAAGAGATGGTGTTCTTTTGAGGCATTTGATTGAAGATCTTTTCTGATGAAGCTATAGAGCCACATTTGCCATACATATCAATTAATGCAGTATCCACAAACACGTTTTGATCAAGGAAGTGGCGAATTGCATAGCAATGGAGCTCACACCCATTTCGGATCGATGCTGTGAGGTTACAAACAGGGAGCAAAGAGGCAATTGTTACTGAGTTGGGTGTGCATCCTTGCTCTTGCATCTCCTGAAAGATGGCAAAGGCCTTATCGCCCACCCCATTTTGCACATAACCCGCAATCATGGCATTCCAAACCACTGTATCTCTCTCAATAATTTTATCAAAGACTAGCTCTGAAACCGTAATGAGACCGGATTTCGCATACATGTCAATCAAATAGCTTTCAAGCCCTAGAGGTTCAACTCCATTCCTTAAAATATAAGCATGGGTTTGCTTCCCAAGCCTTGAATCTCTTAAATTCGAGCTTGCAGACGCTAAGGCAGTGACAGTGATGGAGTCAGGATGGAACCCAAGCCTTAGCATTTCTCGAACAAGCTCTAAACCTTCCAGATCAAACCCATTTTGCACACATGCCGATACCATTGTGTTCCATGAAACCAAATCTCTTTCAACCATCCTATCGAAAATTTTCCTAGAAATTTCAATCCCGTCACACCTCGCGTACATAGCAATTAGCGCATTGGACAAGATCAATGGTGATTTCTCAACAGTCTTAATCAAATAAGCATGCAATTCTCTACCAAATTTTATAACTTGAGCTTGAGAAATGGTTGTTAATCCGACCAGTAGGGTCACAATGTCTGGTTTGAGTTTGGAAACAAGAATTAGCTGGAAGAGTTCTAGGGCTTCACCAGAAAAGTTATTTTGAAGATACCCATTGATCATGGTATTCCATACCTCTACATTCTTATCAGATAACCGATCAAAAATCTTCCTTGCTAAATCTATGGCTGAAATCTCACAATAGGCACATATCAAGGTGCTAACAGCAAAAGGGCAGTTATAATAGCTCGGCCCATGCTTTAGGATCAACCCATGGAGAGAGCCTAATGGTTTAAAACCCAATCCCAATAATGAGGAGGCTGGAAAAATGTTCACAAAACTCACAATAGTCGGCTGGATTCTTGCCATTAACATGAAATTAAAGAGCTCAAGAGCTTTTGAACCTTGCTCATTCCTAACAAACCAGGAAATCATGGTGTTATAAGTGATTGAGTTTTTTCTAGGCATTTTATCAAACAGTGACTGAACCGAATGAGAGTCCAGACAATTACAATACAAGCTTAGCAGAGAATTGTAGAGAATTTGATTTGGGTTCACCCCATTGAGTATAATCTGTGAGTGTATAGCCATACCTAATCTTAACTCCTGCAATTCAGTGCATGCTTTCATGGCCGCTGAGTAAGTATAATGGTCAGGTTTCAGGCCAGTGGAAACTAATTTAGAGTAGAACTCAAGAGCTTTTTTAGGCAATCTATTGCATATAAAGCCTACAATCAGTGTGTTATACGTGACAATGTTTGGCTTAGAGAGAGTGTAAAAGAGTTTCATGGCTTCATCTAACTGGCCTTCTTTACATAGCTGGCCTATTTGGGCACGAATTGATGACGCCTTTTCTTGGGTTTTCTCAGGCTGAGGTCTAGCTTGAATTTCACAATCTGGGTTAAGAGCATTTGAACGAAATCTTGAATTCGTTCCTGTGATTTTTTGGGCTCTTTTGGCAGGAGAATTGGCCTGAATTTCAAGATTTGTGTTTGAAGTGCTTTGAACTTCTCTTCTGAATTTTCCTTGGGGCAATTTGCTCGGAGTTTCCGAACATTGGTTGAAAAGGCTGATGAAATCCTCTGTTTTTTCAAAATTTTTTGATGCTCCAAGAACTTTTTCTGGATTTTTTTCATTGATTCCTGCCCCTAAATTTGCTCCAATCTTCAAAGAACAACCCCCATGTACAAAGGATCTAAGTGCACTCCCAGATGCTTCAGTTTTCAAGTTGAATTGTTTCGTGAAAGGAACATCGAAAGAAAGTCTAGTTCTTGATATTTTTTCTGGGTCTGAACAAAAGAGAATTACAGAGCTTTTATCCGGGTTTTCAACACTTTGGACCTGTAAATTCATTTGACTTCTAGTTGAGTAAGCTCGACCTACAGTAGCGTTTTGTGGTTTCCTGAGAGTTTTTTGGTGGGGAATTTCAGAGATTTGTAAATCATGGTTTGCAGAGGAATGAAGAAGGTGGGTACTAGTGAGAAGAAGAGGGTGAGTTTCCTGGAGGCGGAGAGAGTTGCACAGATGCAGGAGAAGGGGGGCCACCATTCTGAGGTTTGGGTGAGCTTTCATGGCGCGTCGAGAGCCATGAGAGAGTTGAGTTGTGGCCACCGGCCAATACGAGAGACGAGGCTAATGCATAATTTTGTCTGTCTATGGCGGGTTGATGACGTTTTGGGTTCTATTTCTGTGACTGACAGGTAACGGATCTAATCTCGAGTCTCTAAACTACTCGTAAGATTCACCTGCAGGAAGGATGTATTCAAATGTTACTTACACAAAGGGGTCGTATACAATGAGGCCATTTACCTTCACAAAGTTAGACGAATTTTTTTGTTGAACTCTAGGCTCGGTCAATGAAATTCAGAGCAATAATATAAAAGGTTGCGGTTTGTATAGAGGTGAGGCTATCAACCATCAAAGTAAGCCCGGCCCACCCTCAAATAATGTAGAGAAATATGGTTCCAATACTGGAAATATTTGTGATAACGTTAAAATATATTTTTATTTTTAATTATAAAATTTAAAGCTTCAAAATAGTGTTGATCGAACAGATCTATAAAAATTTGAAATTCTTGAAAATTGACAGTCCAAAAATACGTTGCAAAATGTACTATTTTCATAACTTGAAATCTATTTTTTTCTCATGCCCATGCATTTTGATGTCGAGATGATCAATTTGAATATCAATTTGATTGCTTAGAGCCTCAACAATATATAATTTTTTTCCTATGAGTAACCTTGTTAGCCATCTAAAAAAATTGAAAAAGAAAAAATCCTTCTAAAGCCTATATCTAAGCATCTTATCAAAATGGACGGCCTATGTTAATTGGATTAAAAAATTACTTGCTAGGTTGTATTTTCAAGTTTTTCTTTTTTTGTGATTGTTCATTACGATGAAAAGAATCTATATTTTAAATTTTGGATCAAACAAATAGCCTTAACCTAATTTTTGAAGGTTATTATATCATATTACTATACAACCGTTGCATGAAATCACTGCCAATATATATATATATATATATATATATATATATATGAAAATGAATGGTTCTTCAAAGAGTTTTTCTCCAATTAACATTTCATCTTCCTAAAACAGTTTTTATATATCCAACCACCTTACTACTTAGAGATAATATGCTCAAACGCTGATATATACTATCACCTTCCATTCAAACCAGTCGTCTTGTTATCTCTTATATATATATATATATATATATATATATATATATATATATATATATATATATATATATATATATATATATATATATATATATATATATATATATATATATATATATGTGATGCAGTTTGCATACGGACGCCTCTATAGGTGTAGAGGTAAGGTGCACCTTCAAATTTTATCATGGTATATAATTTTGATGTAAAATGTTTTTAAGATTATCTCAAAATCTATTTTTATATCTAATTATAAAATTTTAAATTTAAAAAATGGTTAAAATCAAATAGATCTATAAACATATAAAAATCTTGAAAGTGAACGGTGTAGATAATATGTTGTAAAATATATTATTTTTTATACTTAAAATCTTTTAATTTTTCATATTCATACGTCTTAATGTCGAGATGATCAATCAAAAGGTTTTTCAACATTACAACTACCTTTTCCGATAGATTTTTCATGGGCATCCGTAGTTCTACATTATAAGGTATAATGTAGCATCCTTATATAAACTTTTTTCATATATATATATAAAAAGTATAGAATGAGACCCTACGGTATAAGGCAGTTGCCTCTTTCAACCTTTTCCTTTTTATATAGATTACTCGTGCTTTGAGGAGAGAGAGGAAAGAGGAGAGAGGAGAGAGAGAGAGAGAGAGAGCAGAAGAAGAGATTGGAAATAACAGATGATATTAGGAATCGAGAGACTAGGATGGCCCTGGTTCCCTTTTTGAAAATCGAGATACGAGACACTAGGAAATCCCCCGGCCCCCTTTTGATTTGCGTGTTAAATCTGCTAGTTATTTTTAAAATAGAGAAATTATTATAGGACGTCTTCCTCCCTTGTAGGTAAAACTTCAAAAAAACACTATTAAATTTAATACAGATCTCTAAAAAAAGTCAAGTCCCACACCCATGTGAAAACTTTTTTAGATATCCGTATCAAATTTAATGGTGATCTTTTGAGGTCAAGGATCCTATAGGATCATTACTTTCTAATTACTCTTTAAAATATCTAATGGTGATCCATTACTCTCTAATTATTCTTTAAAATATCTAATGGTGATCCATCCAATCTTTTCTTTTCCCCCTCTCTCCCTTCAAATAAAAGAACTACCACAAAAGTGACGAACAAGGAAAACAACCATCTGAAGTGAGTGATCAGAAATAGATACAAGCCATAAGCAATCCCTCTCTATCAGGCCCGACTTAAAGCACTCCAAAATTCATGCCTGATATGCCACATAATAATATAGGCAATGACTTTTTTTTTTCTTCATTTGCATTCAAGAAATAGAAAAATTAACCAAAATAAGAGCCCCACACAAATTGCAACTTAACAGGTACTTCAGGCCAAACTTTTTTGAGAATGTTGACTTTTAATTATAGTAATAAAGGAGTATAGAGTTTAAAGAGAAGAGGAAGGTACTTCAGGGCAATTGTCAATGACTGTTAACAACTTCAAGCAATTTAGAATAGGAAAGTACATGACCATCCAAAAGACTGCGAAACTGTAATCCATTAAATTATCACCGTCAATTGGAATGACAACTGGTGATAAAGAGAGACAGAGGTCCCCACATCGGGATCATTCCCTATTGCTGAAGGCCCGTCAATCTTCATCATGCTCAATCATTTCAAAGGATAGTAAGGAC
Organism: Amborella trichopoda; assembly: GCF_054954075.1. Taxonomy (NCBI): domain Eukaryota; kingdom Viridiplantae; phylum Streptophyta; class Magnoliopsida; order Amborellales; family Amborellaceae; genus Amborella; species Amborella trichopoda. The sequence continues at coordinate 43,765,216 of NC_142338.1, forward strand.
TCAATGCAGTTGGGTCTTTCCATACCCCATAAGGTTTTTACTTACAATTTCCTTTCCAGGTAACAGAATGGACTTATCTGCCATGAACGAGAAGAAGAAGCAAAAAATTATGGCATGCTTTCATTTTCTAAAAGCCCCATTCCCCTCTCTTCTTTTTTGAAAGGAAACAAATAAATTAACAAAGGATTCTAAAAAAGTAGCAATCTAAGAGAAACACATACCACCCACTAACAGACCTTCTGAAGAGGGATCGGCTTCACGGCACTCTTGATCCTTCGAAGAGCAGTCCTCAACCTCTGCTTGAGACCCTCATTCTCGCACTCCACAACCCCACTTTTGCTATCAACAGTTGCAACCACCCCATCAACCGAAACCACCATCTTCCCTTCCTCTCCAGCCACCCTCTTCACATCACCAAAGAGTGAATTAAGAAGTGCCAAAACCACCTTCTCAGCTGTCCTCTCCATCTCTTCCTCGGTGACCCCCTCTCCCATTACCCCCACTCTTGCAATTCCTCTATTTATATTCAAAATGACAGTCACGACTGAGTCAGAGACCATATCGCTTATTGGGTCTGTGGACCACTGTATTGAGACACATTTAGTGTTTTCTTGCTTCACTGTAACTCGATCGTGGACAAGAAGAGCTGTGGGACTTTCAGTTGGGTCACCCAACGGCTCTACACTTTCATATATTTGCTTTAATCGGTGCCTTATCACACTGAATGCACCTTCATAAGGGACTGAGATCCTTTGGGCTATGTTTCCAGTTGATAACTGCGTAAATATGTGGAGGTCCTCTGGCGCAATTATCTGATATGTGAAGCCTTTCTTGACAAGCAACCCATTTACATGTTCACCTTTGGAAAAAAAAAAAGAAAATGAAATAAGGGCAAGAAAGGTGGTTATAATAGTATGACAAAGGAAGGTTGATTAGCACAGTTTGAATCATGGAGCTAGTTTGCAAGAAATAGATTTCCAATTGTGTTTTTTTTTTTATTAATCAGTCACAATTCAATATATGTTCAAATTAAAAAGGTCAAATAAAAGTAAAAGAAGAGGAGGAAGCAGGCAGATGATCACAAAAACTATCCACTCCCGATACCCCAACATTTCATACTATCCAAAATTCATTCTGATATTTATCATAAACCTACAATTTAATAAGCTGCATTTTACGGGACAAGCTTTTTTCACCTTCTTTTGGAATCTTTTCAGCTAACCGGCCTATTGCTTTTGCCATCTTCTCTGAATTGAAATGCATCTCAACAGTTTGGCAGTTCTTTGGAGTGAGGATTTTTGTGTTTTTATCAGGCAATTGTGCAAGGAGCTTTTGCTTCAGCCTCCCCATCTCATTTGCCTCACCATGAACGAGGATTATGTTTGGAGGCATGAGATCCTTTAAAAATTCAAAGGTCTGGCCATAATCAGCGTGTGCTGAGAAAGAAATGTAATGGACCTGAGCATCATTGAGAATGTCCATTAGTTGATGAGCCAAATGATAAAATTCAAGGAAACTGGCAGGTAAACTATTACATACTTTTATATCATGATGCATCTATTTACTTCCATGACTGAAAATAAACATAGATACTTCTTCAGATATGATAACAATACAATCCATCAAAAACAAGGGAAAAGGAAAATTCAATAGGTTATCTACCTTCGATTTTTAAGAAAAATTGACTTTGTATTAACATAGTAAAGAAGGATTTTCATGGTTGCATTACAGTAGGATCCGTTTAAAAAGGGATTATACATTTTGGGCAAGCATTCTTTTTCATTCTGATCATTGCATAATCTGACTCTTTTTTAGAACAAATCCAAAACAATATATCCTCCGTACAAAACTTCTATTCGATTTATGAACGCCTTTTCATAAAACAGACACGGGCCAAGGGAGTTATTTGTACAATGAACTACACAATGTTCTATTCAGGAATGAGCCCTTATTATAGCAAAACCATAGGCATTGGACCTTGCTTTGCAAATGCATCTGCAGCTGTGTTTGCCTGATGCCACATGCGCTTGACGGAGACTAGTGAAGTAGTAAAAATTTCAAAAATTCAGTCAAACAGTTATTCTCAGTGCCAAGAAGGCCCATCAAATAACACTCCTTGAATTCACTTCCACTTCAAGTGAGTGGACCCAATTCAAGTCAAAATATTTAAGACCCTCCAACAATCCCACAGCCTCCGCCTTGGTGGAGTTTGCTGCACTAATGGGACTTGTGTGGGACATTAAGAGTTCGGGCACATTCGATCTAAAGATCCCCCTAACAAGTGCTGGGCCCGAGTTGCCTAGGGAGCAATAATCAAGTTGAGCTAGATGGCACCAAGAGGTAGAGACAACCATCATCATCATCATCATCAAAGCCTCTCAACTAATTGGGATCGGCTACATGAATCTGGCCCGCTATTCTGCTCTATTAAGAGCCATACCCTCAATATGAGGCCAAAGTCCCCCATATCTTTTCTCACTACTTTCAACCATGTCCTTTTGGGCCTATCCCTTGCCATTTTTTAGCCTTACACTAACAGGTACTGGTTCTGCACTGCACATGATCAGCCCACCTAAGTCTACTTTTTCTCATCTAATCACCTATTGGTGTCACACCTAAATTCTCCCGAATATATTTATTTTGAATTCTATCCCTTCTTATCTTGCCACTCATCCATCTCAACATCGTCATCTCAAGTACACTCATTCTATGGATATGTTGTTTCTTGACCACCCAACATTCCGCCTCATAAAGCAAAGCTAATCTCACAGCTGTCCTATAGAACTTGCCCTTTAGCTTCATTGGTATGCGGCGATCACATAAAATTCCGGTTGCGGATCTTCATTTCGCCCACCCAGCTCTAAGTCTATTTGCGACATCTTCGTCAATCTCTCCATTTTCGTGGATTATCGACCCAAGATAGCAAAAGTGAGGTCATTTGGTATTTCTTGGTCGTCAATAGTAACTACTTCATCATCTCTACTCCAATTGTTAATAAACTTGCAGTCTATATACTTTGTCTTCGTCCGGCTAATTTTAAAACTTTTAGATTCTAGAGCATCCCTCAAAACTATGTCGTCGCAAACAATATACACCATGGTAGCTCATCTTGAAGATGCCTAGTTAAGGCATACATAACTAATACAAAGAGAGGTATAGGCTCAATGTTGACCAGACCTATTGTCGCTGAAAACCCACTCGTCTCTCCACTAGTTATTCACACACTAGTTAGCGCTCCCTAGATTAGAGGCAACCATATATTAGATCTGGAAATCTCCATGGGTCTTGTGTTTTGGATGAAGCCGAGACCAGCCAATGATGTCCTGCTTTCTAGCCCAAAAGGTCAATGTGGCTTTAATCTTGTCCTTAAGGCCCTCAATTACCTTTTTGCTCACAAAGATTCTAGAACTGCTTTCCAGCCATAATGGCCGAGTAGAGGCCAACACAGTGGCCCAGCAAAGGAAGAGCTCGTCGGCAGGAAATTGTGGACAGAAATATCAAGGGAATAGTTGTTAGACATTTTCAAGCCAAGCTCCCACCCAGTCAAAGAGGCCCAGGATAATAGCGCAGATCTTGGCAGCAATGGCAATGGATGAGCAAGTGGTCAAGAGCTTCCACTGATTGCTAGCACATAACATATCAGTTGGGAAGTGGGATGCCTCTCTTTAGGATTTGGTAAGAGCCTTCTTAGAGATAACCAATGTTCAAGAAGGCACAGGCGGCCACCTAGGCGGTGAGGGCTCTAGGCCACCTAGGCGCTAAGGCGAGCATCCAGACCCAAAGGTGGCCTGTATTGTCTTTTTTTTGTAAGTTGGATACCCACACCTCCTCCTATTTTATTGTATATAATATATAATAATAATTACGAATGAATGCTATTTTTATGTTTTACCAATAAATTAATAATTATTGTCCCATGTTACCAATAAATTAATTACTATCACATACAAAAAGCATTTTCGAGAAATTAATAATTACGAATTAATATTATCTTTTGGTCTACCAATAAATTAATAATTACTATCACATGCAAAAATATTTTTGATAAATTAATAATTACGAATTAATACTATCTTTTGGCCTAAATTAATAATTACTATCACATGCAAAATGCATTTTTGATAAAGTAATAATTACAAATTAATATTATCTTTTGGTTTACCAATAAATTAATAATTACCATCGCATGCAAAAAGCATTTTCGATAAATTAATAATTACAAATTAATATTATCTTTTGGTGTATCAATAAATTAATAATTATTGTTACATGCAAAAACCATATTCGAGAGACATTAATAATTATGAATTAAAAATATCTTTTGGTTTATCAATAAATTAATAATTACTGTTGCATGCAAAAAGCGTTTTTGAGAAATTAATAATACCTTTTGGTTTACCAATAAATTAATAATTCTTGTTACATGCAAAAAGCATTTTCGATAATTAATAATTTTGAATTAATACTATCTTTTGGTTTACCAATAAATTAATAATTACTATCACTCGCAAAAAGTATTTTTGATAAATTAATAATCAATAACTATCAATAAATTACTAAATATGAATTAATAAATTAATAATTACAAATTCATTATCATATTTTCAAGGCAGTCGTCTTGGGCACCTAGAGAATTCCGCCTAATTCTGCCTGCCTTACCCTCGCCTAGTTGTTTTTTTTTAAAAAGTCCACCTAGGCCGCCTGAAGGCCAACTATTCGAACACTGGAGATGACCAACAATGGAGACGCTCGAGAGACTGGAGTATGCCAAGCCTTATATGTTGGGAGAACTACATTGTTGGAGGGGTACAAATTGTTATGGATAGAAGATGATGCAGTGGGCTTTTTAATATTTATTTTTTAATTTTATTACTTTTAGATTTTTAGATTTAGGTTGGGTTTTTAGTTTTTCTTTAAGGTTATTCTAGTCTTTTTTATTTGTAGAGATTTTAGGGGTAAAATTCGAAGCTTAGTTTTTTTTTAAAAAAAGATGGATAAGGATAGGGATTAGTATGGTTGGGTTAGTTAGGATATGTTAGATTTGTTTTTAAGAGACAAAAGTGAGATAGAGTTTAGTTTGTTATTTTTATTCATTGTTTTTTTAAGTTTGCATTTAAGGGAAGAGGTCCCTTATTTGTAAGGAGAGTGATTGGAGAATAAACAAAGAGTTGATCTCGTGAAAAGATCTTGAGGTAGACTCTCTTGCAAACCCAAAGAGAGCGTATAATCTCTCAAATCTTTATTTTCTAGTTTATCTTTATAATCTCATGCAGACCTAGAGGTGGACTCTCTTGTAGACACTGCATCAGTTGGTATCAGAGCCTTGAGATGCCTGCTAATCACAAATAACTACTGATCTAGTTATGGAGCGCGTAGATCAAATATTTAAGCTATTAGATCAAAAACTTGAGACTCAAAGAAAACAAAATATATCGACAAAGTAATACAACAAAGTCTACAAGATTAGTTTAGTAGATTGCAGCAAGAGGAAGAAGAATATGAAGAGGTAAATCTCAACGCAAAAGATGATGTCAATAGCCCAAACGTGCAAGAAATTTTAAAAATCAATGGTGAAGAAAAAGATGTGTTACAGCTTGTGAAATACTACCCTGTTCGCCTGAAGGAGAAAGCAAGATTCAGTTTGGTATTCCAAAGCTCGGTGTCTCAGACTTCCACTACAAATCGTGTTGCATCATACTGTTTATTTGAAGAAAGAAAAGTACCTAGAAGAATGTTGGGACTGCATCACCAACTTTTGAAAAGGCTCCTAAAAGATTTGAGTTCAACAAGCTCGAGATCGAGCTTCTTCCAACACCGGGAGAATAACGTAGTGGGTTTTTATTTTTTATTTTTTAATGTTATTGGTTTTAGACTCTTAGATTTAGGTTGGGTTTTTAGTTTTTCTTTAGGGTTATTCTTGTCCTTTTTAGTTGTAGAGATTTTAGGAGTAAAATCAGACGCTCAGTTTTTTTTAAAGAAAGATGGATAGGGATAGGGACTAGTATAATTACTTTTTTTTAAAGAAAGATGGATAGGGATATGGATTAGTATAATTGGATTGGTTAGAATATGGTAGACTTGTTTTTAAGAGATAAGGAAGAGATACAGTTTAGTTTGATATTTTTATTTATTATTCTTTATAATAAATAAAAATGAGAGAAAGAGTAGACTTAGGTGGGCTGGCTATGTGTGGAACCGATCAAATACAACACATGTTAGGAGGTGTGAATTAGTTCAAGTGGAAGGACTGAAAAGGACAAGGGGTAGGCTCAAAAGGACGTGGTTGGAACTAGTCCGAAAAGGTATGTGGACTTATGGCCTCATTGAGGAGATGACCTTTAATATAGCCTAATAGAGAACCAGGATTCTTATAGCCGACCCCAATTAATTAGGTAAAGGCTAAAATGATGATGATGATGATGATTCCTCATAAATTTGTATTTAAAGTGAAGAGGTCCCTTCTTCGTAAGGAGAGTGATTGGAGAACAAAGAAAGAGTGATCTTGCAGAAAGATATTGGGGTGGACTCCCTTGCATACCCAGGGTGAGGGTATAATCTTTCAACCATTTTTTAATTTTATTTTATTTTTCTAGTTTAATTTTTTCCTTGCATTAGAATAGACTAAGAAGTTACTCGAGGAAGGGGTCCAAAGACAAACCATCTTGTCCCTGCCCAGCCTGAGGATAAATTGCTTGTTGAGAAGTTGAAGGAGAACCACAAGAGCAGGGATCTCCTAATAGTGAAGATTTCTCCTACAACTTGGTGACCAAATTAAATGTCGACCCAAACACATCATAACATTGTGCTATAAGAGCACCATGTTCAGAGGCTAAAACTAGAGGAAAGGCTTTTGAACTTTCTATAGTGCAATCCCCAACCCATAAGTCCCACCACAGTCTAATCATCTCACCAGTTTTCACCACTAACCCTGCTGATAAATTCCATATGAACAATGTCAACCCTCTTCCAAGCCCCTGAGGTGCCAGCACTCATGATAGCCTTTGTTAACCTGCTAACATATGTGACCGTTTGATTTGCAAAACACCACCACTACTTACATAGAAGGGAAGTATTGCCATCATTGAGTTTCTGATTTCCAGTGCAATATCCTTGGGTTTGCAAACCATATCCCAATTGGCTAAATGGAATTTATGTGTCCCTCCTGAGCCTAACCAAGTCTCTCATCTGGTGTTAAAGCCGCTGGAGAATGGACATGGGCATCATGAAGAGAGACATGTAAAACACCAGAATGTGATATAAGAAGATCATGATTCTGCCCCAAGGGACAAGTACCTGGCCTACCATGCCAACAATCGGGTATTGAACTTCTCCACCACCCCAGCCCATTGTGCCTTTCTAGCCTTGCCGGGGCACAAGGGAGACCAAGCTAAGTATTGCAGTCACGAAGCCCCGCCAGTGATTAGTCAATATTTTGACTAAGACAGACACCCATCATTTTGGACTTAAGTCACATCAGTCATCATGCCTATGGACAGTTCGAAGCATCGAAGCACCAGAGAAATGAAAACATAAGTTATCCACTTACTGAGGCTCCAGGTCACAAACAACAAGGGTGTCACTGGCATACTGCATGTGGGATATACAGGACTCCGATAAGGAGGGAAGCCATTGAGAAGGTTTGACTGTATAAGTTTGAGAATTGAGATCATGCAGAAAATTTCTCAAATTACAGCAAAGAGAAAAGGGATGAGAATTGAGATCATGCAGAAAATTTCTCAAATTACAGCAAGGAGAAAAGGGAAGAGGGGGTCACCCGGGTGGACAACCCCCACAGAGGGAAGGAAGACTCTTGGGAAGATGTTTATGAGTGTATGGGGACCATATACATCCAGAGATCCAGTATCTCCATTTCCTGCCAAAGCCCATACAGTCTAACACCTGGTCCAGAATATTCCCCTCTATGTGATCATAGGCCCTCTCCACTCCAACTTGAACAATAGTCCCGGAGATTTGGCTTGCGTTGGAGTGTGGATGCACTTGTGCTGTCAAATTTGTATTCAAGATCTATCGATCCCTCCCAAAAGTTCCCTGAGAAGGGGATGCCACGAAACCAGGGACTTGTCTCAGGCTGGAAGACCAATACCTTAAATAAAATCATGTAGGGGCATGAAGCAGACTTATAGACCTGAAGTCCTAGAGCTCTTCTGTCCCCTCGACCTGTGACCAGGGGAATGAATGTGACATTTATTCACCATTGGGATAATACCCGTATTGCAGAACTCTGAGAACATGACTAAGATGTCTACGGCTAGAGCATCCCAAAACTGGTGGAATAAAGCCATCGGAAAGCCATCCAGTCCTAGAGTCTTATCGTGACCAGGGTTAGTGATCACCTCTCATATGTCCTCTTCAAGAAAGGATGCTCTAACCACTCTGCCATATAATTGGGGATGGTTTTGAAACTTAGGTTGTGCATCCTTGGTATAATATGAGGCTATCTAGAAAACAGGTTGCCGAAGTAGTGTGTGATGACTTAGTACCCTTCAGGGGGCTCATCAAAATACTTAATCTCCTTCTCTAGTCTGCAAATCAGTGTGTTATTTGACAGTTCACAAACCTATGGAAGAAGGCCCTGTTGTGGTCTCCTTCCCTGAGAAACTTAATTTGGACCTCTGGTGCCAGGAAATTACCTCTTGCTTGAGGATCGATTCATAGTTGCCTTTGGCTCAGCGTTCATCACTCTTTCTTTTGGCAAAAGGACTCAACTCCTCCTTGAGATCCATAACACTAATCACTTATCTCACAAAGGAGTTCCTCCTACATTCCCAAAGTTGCCAAAATGTTCACTAGGCTTTTAGTTTATCCTTGAGGACTTGTGGCTTTTTGCGAAGCCCAAACCAATGCCCACCCATTGACCACAAAGGTCGACCACCACTGAGCTATAAGACTATGAATCTCCTTGTCCTCGAGCCACAACATCTTGAATCTAAAAGGCTTTTGACCACTCTGAATAGGAACAGTCCCTGACATATTAGGAGTATAATCCAAGGTAGGTTCCAAGAGGGATATAGAGCGAACTCCAGGAAACTTATCCATCCATTTAGGGGATACAAGAAAACAATCTAGTTTGGTCATGGTAGGACTATCAGCACAATTAGACTAGGTATAGGATGCACCATAAAGAGGTAGGTTGATGAGGCCACTTCCAAAAACAAAACCCCAAAACATTAACGTTGTGGATGTAATTCTACAGTCCTTGATTTTCTCAAACACCCACCTTGTGTTAAAATCCCCACCAAGCACCAAGGATTAGGGGCCTGTGATGCTACATCATCTAGCTCAGCCCAAAAAATATCTATTAGGTCCATAGATCCTTGTGAACTTTCCTTCAAAGTTATACAAAGGACAGAAGAAGAAAACTGAAACAAAAAAGCTACAAACTTGACCGAAGATTTCATAAAACATGAGGGGTCCCACAGGACCTAAATCCCACACAAAGCCCCATTTAGTAGGAAGAGCTACCCATTGGCTCTTCTGCCCCAAATTTGTTGGACCAAGCCCAAGTCAGGTGGACCTAGCTTAGTTTCAAGGATCACAAGGATCTTAGAAGAGAACTTGTGAGGAACTCTAGCATAATACTTCAAGATTAGGTGGTCGAGATCCCAAATATTCCATAATTATCTTTATTTTGGGGGAAAAAAAGGATAGTCAATGCATCTCTAGAAATGTCTACACATCTACTCTTCTGAGGAAGAAGAGAACAGAGGAGGCGGCCCAGGAGGTGGAACCTTTGACTTCTTATACCGAATGTTTCAAAAAGCGCTAGGCGGCACCTAGGCCATCGGGGGAGTCCAGTCCGCCCAGCACCTAGGCGGGCGCCCAGACCCTGAGCGGCCCAGTAGAAGTTTTTTTTTGGGTTTTTCTCTCTCTAAAATAGGCTCTAATGGGTTTTAGGCTTCAAATGAACCTAAAACCCACAATTTTGCACCATTGGTATTAAAAAAATGACCTAAAAATACCCTCAAGGAGGGGCATTTCCGCCCCTAGGCAAGGATATCCGCTTTTGTTTTGTGCCTAGGCCTGGGTGATGCACCCAGGCCCCCAGAACTGCCTAGGCAGCTGCCTAGGCGCTGGGCGGTTCGCTTTTTGAAACACTGCTTACACTTAATAAAACAGGAAACGCCTCTTAGTTGTCTACTACCCCTCCCTTTGCCTTTGCTCAGGGCATCACTAATATCACTAGTAGGGCCGTCATAGACAAAGCCTGTGATCCTCAATGTGTGGTCAATATTACCTTCTGCTCAATCTATCTATTTGATCACTTCTGAATCCACTGATGTAAATGAAGCCCCCCCTTCGAACGAGTTAGAGCTTACCAATGAGGAGGATTCAGAAACTAATGTGCGGCAAGCAAGGAAACCCCATAGGCAGGAAATAATAAGAACAATAATCAATCTATTTGATCTCTTCTGAATCCATTGATGTAAAGGAAGCCTTCCAACGAGGTAGAGCTTGCAAATAAGGAGGATTCAAGAATTAAAGTGTGGCGAGTAAGGAAACCCAAGAGGCAGGAATTAATTAGAACAAGAACAGGTATAATGGCATTAGCAGAAAGTGAGATCAAAGGGCTTTTTGTCAAGGGACAAGGGCAAAGAGAGCCATTAGGATTATAGGGAACTGAGGAGGAGCTAGAAGGTTGTGGAAATAGCCTTTTCTACGAAACTTTTGGATGTCCAGGCGAACTCAAGGTATATTCTGACTGAGAAGCATGAGGGGGAGTTTGGGCTCTGAGGGGTTAGAATCAAAACTCCTGGCAATAAACAGATTTTTAGCACGAAAGCAACAGGCATCATTGTTTGAAGGTGACGACTTACCCCGGACTGAAGGCAAGGGACTACAATTACTGACAAAAATAGGAGGCATGACATGAGGGAGATTGAAAGAGAAGAATAAACCTCGGGTTTAGAGTCCATACTCCATAGTGGAAGAGGAACAAGTCAATGGAATGAGAAAGCATACTGGGATAAGGTATAACACGGCTAACCCAAACGACTTAGACGGAAGGATATGGGATAAGAGGATGGGAGGGCAAAGGGAGGGGCAGAAGCAGTGTTTCAAAAAGCGGACCACCCAGCGCCTAAAAGGCCGCCTAGGCAGTTTTGGGGCTTTAGTGCATCGCCCAGATCTAGGCGACCAAAAAAAGCGGATATCCCTGAGCGCCCGCCTAGGCGCCCGGGAACCCGCCTTGGCGGCCACCCAGGGCCTGCACCCAACTCAGGGGCGGAAATGCCCATCATTGAAGGTACTTTTTGGTCATTTTTTTAATACTGAAGGTGCAAAATTGTGGGTTTTAGGTTCATTTGAAACCTAAAATCCACTAGAGCCTATTTTAGAGAGAGAAAAACCCAAAAAATAAAATTCCTACTAGGCCACCTAGGTTCTGAGCGTCTGCCTAAGCGTTGGGCGGCCTGGGCCCCCCCCTCCCCCCTACCGCCTAGGTGCCGCCTAGCGCTTTTTGAAACACTAAGGAGAAGAATAAGAGAGAGTACATATGGGGTAGAAAGTGTTAGACACATGGGAATGGGGGAGGAGGGGACGGGTTGAGAAATAAAAAGAACATGAGGAGAGGGGAGATGGAGAGAGAGAGAGAGAGAGAGAGAAAGCATCATTATGAGGACCTATCACAATACGTGGCAAGCTACAATGGCCTATCTTGTCCGTTGTACATGGAACCTTGGACTTCATCGTGGCACGATGGTGGGCACCCATATGTCTTTGATGGGGAATGGGAACTGCTGATTTGTCAAGCACGAGGCTGGTAATCCTAAGGGTCATGGACTTCGTCGTGGCACGATGATGGGCACCCATCTGTCTTTGATGGGGATTGGGAACTGCTGATTTGTCAAGCACGAGGCTGGTAATCCTAAGGGTCTCTAATGGCGTGGATGTGGCACAGTCATGACTTCTCATCAATGGGGATGGTGAGGAGCATTTTTGGGATAAAAATAATATGCCCGGAGTGGGGTGCCACAGAATGGTAGGATTGATCTTGGCCATTGGTAGTTAAGTGGATGTTATAGTCTTGATCTCAGCCTTAGTCAAAGCTATGGATTTGATCTTGGCTGTCCGTTTACTCCGAGTCTTCGGTGGGAGAGGGGCTAGAGCGCAAGTTACGTCTAGAACAATCTGAGCCATTGATGGGAAGGGTACCTGGGGATGGGCAGCTGAAGTCATCTGGGCCATCCATTTGTCAAATGGCAACCTGAGATGAAGCAGAGGGCAATGATGTTACTAGGACTCTCGCTGACAACACACCAGTTGGATCTTGATGCTGACAGATGGATGACCGACACGATTTTTGGATTGAACTAGTCAGGATTTGGCATTGGGCAAGGGTGGACTTCATTTGAATCTGATTTTAAATTTGAACTTGGGATAGAAGGCATTAATTTGAGCACATGGATGGTTGGGATTTGCTTATGTGGCAATCGTAAGGCAAGACGACTGGTTTGGCGGGTAACACCTGCATAGGTCTCCAAGCTCAACGATGGCTATGGTAGCAAGGAGGGAGTATGACAGATGGGAGTAGGGAGTACATCCTATGGCATATGAGATGGGTAAAACGACAATCATCCTGAGTTTGGAGATCCATGAACTGGATTGAACTCTTATGAAGCCAGGGTTCAATTGGACTTCGATTTTTGGATAAGATCAAAGTTTGGGAAATGGGCCTGCAGGGAGTGATATTTTTTGTTTGCGGATGTGTCCCAAGCTGGTCAGATGCGGCCATGTGCTGGATTACACCCGCTTCCCCAAGTCCATCTCCATCTATTCCATTTGTGTGCCAGAAACTCCATTCCAACAGTCACTTCTGTTTTTTGGTTTTTCGAACGTTTGACTACTTGCCACCCAACATCTTCAATCCTTTTGAGCTGTCCTTGATCTGCACTATCTTTTGCTGCGATATTTGCATGCTGAGTCGAACTTTGCTACCATGGTTGTGTTTGATAAGAACGAAAAACTTAACTAAGCAAACTGTGCAGACTGAATCGAGGATCAAATCTTGATCGATGATATCTACCAGAATTTGGAGGACACCTAAGGCAGGACCTCAACCAACTTCCAATTCAGCTTTAAGAAGTAAACACAGTGCGACCTCTGATTTCCTCCAAAAATGGCTTGCTGCCATGGAAAGTAAGTCAGCCCAATTCCCTTGGTCTTCCATTTAGCTTCCACTAGAGCAAGAAAGCTTCAAGCTCAACTTCGATGCTTGCTCTCTTGGCAACCCTGGCCTAGCTCGCTTTGGTGGACACTTCAGGGACCATAATGGCAACAAGCAACTCTCCTTGGGATTCACTGGAGTGACTCATTCCACTACAGCAGAGGCAATTGCCCTTTCGGAAGGGATCAAAAGTTTCTGTCCGGATTGGTCTGATGCCCTTATCATTGAGGGCGACTCCAAAAATGTACTCACTTGGGCTGCACAGCCTTCTCCTTGTCCGTGGCATCTACTACAAGTATTTGATCAGCTTTTAGGCGTATGCATCTCTTATCAACATACGTGGCAGGAAGCAAACTACAAAGCTGATGCCCTTGTTAAAGTTGGAGATAACTCAGGAGCCACCGTCGAGACTCCTCACTAAGGACTGTCTCGGTTTTGTTAGCTGCTCCACCTTTTTTGCTTAATGGGCCAGCTGGGTTATCCTTTTTTGTTTTATGTGGTGTGCAGATATACCACCATCTTGTATAGAGTGAGATAACCCCATTTTTTGAGAGCTGTTTAGAACACCCAACCTGTGGGTGACCAATACTCTTTTCTGTAACTCTTATTTTTTTCTTATACAAAACAGTGAACTTCATTTTGAAAAACCAAAAAAAAAGAAAAAGAAAAGAAGAAAAAAGTAAGAACGCACCTCTAGGTTACTTATCCCCTTGAATACCTCTAAGTTCCTTTGGAGAGGGATAGGGCCTAGCTCACATTTTGCGGGGTCTTGAGGCACCTAAAGGCGGGTGCCAGGGTTCCAGACGAAGGAGGGCACCATGAAAAGAAGGGGCAGGGAGACTTCAAAACCCATAAGGCTTCTTCTTGAGATGAGAAGGAATGAAAGTTAACTCCTGCACTAATCTTAAACATAGTTTTGGTAGGAACCAAGTTCTCTTCATCCAAGCATTGATCCTCTTCAGGTCATTCCTCCATGGATTAAGGCCCCCATTTGAGAGGTGTAAGAGACCATCCCTTTCACTGGCTCATGTTCTCCTGCACCTAGATGTAAAAGATATCCCCAATACTGAAAGAATGGGTTACGGCTGCTAGGGAGAATGAAAGGTCTGAGAAAGGCAAGTAGATTGGCTGGTCTAAAAGCTACCTCTGGGAGCATTTGTTTCCCAATGGTTTTTGCTTAGGTTGATAAAGGTTCAGAGAGTTGATTCTATTAGAAACGGTGCATTTTGAGATAGCTTTGCAAGGAAGAGCAGCAGACTATGGGTTCGATTGACCGGTGGGTAGGGTAGATTGTGAGATAGATTTGCAAGGAAAAGCAGCAGAGTGGGTTCGATTGATGAAGGAGGCACTGTGAAAAGAAGGCCGGGAGACTTCAAAATCCATAAGGCTTCTTTTTCAGATGAGGGGGAAAGAACGCTATACTCCCGCACTAATCTTAAACACAGTTTTGGTACGAACCAAGTTTTTCTTCATACAAGCATTGATCCACTTAGGTCAGTCCTACGTAAAGAACCCAAGAGAGCTGGAGAAGACCCTTCTTTCACCAGCTCATGTTCTCCCGCACCTAGATGTAGAAGATACCTCCACAAAATAATGGGTTAAGGTCGGTACGGAGAATGGAAGTCTGGGAAGAGGCAAGTGGATTGGCTGGCCTAACAGCTGCTGCTAGGGGTATTTGTTTTCATACAGATTTTGCTTAGGTTGATAAAGGTTCAGAGAGTTGATTCTATTAAGAAAGGTCCATTGTGAGATAGCTTTGCAAGGAAGAGCAACAGACTGTGGGTTTGATTGACCAAGCGGGTAAGATAGATTGGGTGTTTCGAACCTTCTTCTAGATGAATGAACTGGGAATAGTAGTTGTAGATTTTTGGTGGCCGCAGGGTAAGGTAGGTTGCAGGCAGGTTTCCATTGTTCACTGGAGTACTGAAAAGGAATTGTGTGCAGGGTGGGAGCAGTGTTCAAAAAATAGGACTGCCCTGCACCTAGGCGCACAAGGGGCTTCAGGCCTCATGCTTAGGCCTGTGTGCCCTGTTCTGGGCAGCTGTACCTGGGCGTGTGTGCCTAAGGTAGTGACCCCTTTTTTCATTTCTAAAAAAGCCCAAAAGGGCAAAGGGGTAATTTTGACCTCACTTAAAAGCTCGAATAGATTATGGGGGTTATTTTCAACCCCCCAAAGTAAAATAAAATAAACTAAAATAAAAACACTTTCTTAAACCCTAAATCTCTTAGCCATACCTATTTCTAAGAATCGAAAACTTTGACTTTTAACTTTTTTAAATTTACTAATACATAATCTATTAGACTATTACTAATACATAGCCTATTAGACTTTTAACCTTTTTTAAATTTTGTATGATTTAAATTTTGATATGTTGAACAAGTTTATTCTTAGCATGTGATATGTAATATGTTTATATATAAAAAAAATATGTTACAATACATACAAATGCAATAAATTACAAAATTGACACAAATATATGTATATATGTGCGTTTCAACAGAACATATACGTAGATATCTAAAAACTTTGTCCTACAGGGAGCCTGAGGTTTCGGGCGCCCGCCTAGGCGCTGGGCACTAAGCAACAGGCCGGTTGCTTAGCATTTTTTGAAACCTTGGGTGGGAAGTTCTGGAGAATTGCAAGACAAGGCTATTGATGGGATAGGTTACTGTGGCAGGGAGAGACTGAAGGCAGAGTTAATATGGGGATGGGTTGGGTGATGGGAAGGTGAGGGCACATATTACTGCATCGGAGGTCATCTTCTCCCTCACACCATTATTTTTGTTGCTAGACTATCAATTTTATCTGCCCCTTCAATCTCCATTACCTGAAATCAAACAATTCTTGATCCACGTCAACTCTCTATCAAGAAAAACCATGGCAAGTTTCCAACATCAAAATTCGAGATCCCATGAAACTGGCCTAATGGCTTCCTTGCCAGCAAGGCTGCAGATATTCGCACTCCTCTTGCTAAATTCCCTTCACAAGATTGGCCATGAGCACGCCTGCGAGCAAAAGAGCAGCGGGGAGAAGAGAGAGAGAGCAGGGTGGAGATGTGAAGATGGGGAGTGAGAAAGGGTGGCCGGAGATGACGTAGGTATTGAAAAGAGTGTTTGGCAGAGATCCATTGTGCCATTACTAGCCAATACATGCCACTAATGCAACGAGGTAGCAGTCCAACTCTTTTGAAGTTGGAGGATCTTAGTTGCTGGGCCCCAAAAACTTCACTCCATCAAGGGGAAGACTGATGAAAATGCGATATCAGGCAGTCACACCTCCCTACCTCACTCTATCAACCCCTTCCCACTTCCCCCTTATGTCTTACAATGGGGACAGGTTCGGTATGCCCATATGCACAAGCAATTGACTAGCATATATGATTTGCGCTTGTTCAAAAATCAAATCCAAATAACAAGTTGACATGCTCCATACAATGGATGATAATTAACAGAATCAAATAACAATGACTTAAACAGATCTTAATTGGTACAAAGTACGAGACAAAATAGAGAAAAAAAATTATCAACAAATATTGCTAACCCAAATTGCCAACCAAACACAAAAAACATTAGAACTAGTTAATGAATAACTAAGTGAATATAGAAGCTAAGAAGTGTTAGAGATCTTTATCCACTCCTTTTTTTTTTGGGGATAATTACATACCTGCATGTTCAAAGGCACTGTAAGCCCATTACTAAGTGTCACATCCTTGGGCTCATTGATGATGGTCTTAGCCAGGGTCCCTTCAACAACATAACCAGGTATAACACAGGCATTCTTCTTGTCCTGGCACCACATATCAAACAACTGCCTAGAGAGGCCACTCTGCAATCCACTTGGGCTGGCCATGACAACCGAAGGCCCAACATCATCAAAGTTCTCAATGCTCTTGAGTGACGAGATGTGCTTGAAATCAAAGGGGTTGGAAACCTCGAATTGCGCCCTCACCCTTTCATTCATTGCATTAATGTAGGTTTGGTACACTGCCATGCAACGCTTAGCAAGTGGCGAAGCATAATATATAGGGATGTTATGGAGTTCAGGGTGGGCTGACCAATACTCATCAAGTATAAGCAGAAGTTCTTGAGCTCGTCCGAGGGCAAAGGCAGGTATAAGGACCCGACCACCTTGAGCTACAGTATTATGAATGACATCAGTGAAACGTTTTTCACGGACAACACGTGGTTGATGGAGCTGTACACCATAGGTTGACTCTATGACGCACACGTCAGGTGAGAATTGTGGGAGCTCAGCAGCACGGAGGTGGCGGTCCTCCTCTCTCGAGTAGTCACCTGTGTAAAGAACACGAACCCCGGCGATGTCAACCATGAACATTGCAGCACCGAGTACATGTCCAGCAGTATAGCACCAGAAGCGAATACCATTCACTTCCAGTGTCTGGTGGAAATCGATCACCTGCAAGTATGCATTTTCACGAGATTCAAGTACGCATAGATATCTGAATCTAGTGCTATTGAATCATAAAGGAACAGCCTATTTAACCATTTCCCATTTGTATCAAACAAGGGTGAATCCAAACAAAGTAAACGAAGCAATCAGGTTGAAAAGGCTGACCAGTGGATTGCGTATTAGCCAATTTAGACAAACCTGGACTATTTTCAGCCCACTTTAGACAAACTTGGACTAACTTTCCCATTATTATAACGACACGTAAAAGCTAAATTTCAGTTTTGTCACCTTATTTTCTGAAATAAAAATTTGGTCATTTGCAAAATTTTCTAACTATTCAAAAGCTCATTGATATTTTAACATAAGAAATCCAAAAAATCAGCTCCATCCAGAAGTAGCATAAAGTTTCAGACCATTAATTTACACTCACAAAAATTGAGGAAAAACAAAAAAGGAGTTGGATGAAAAGCTTCAGTAGCTTGTAGACTCATGATCTACCCAGACACAGAGGATAGCTCAGATTTAGTAATGGGTGGCTGGATTGTGGCCCAACAGTTACCAAAAACACTTGCATGTCCAAAAGGAAAAAAAAGAAAACAATTTACCCCAATGAACATATGATTAGAGACTGCAGAAAACGCACCTCAATTTTATCCATGGATTGTATTATATCTTGCTCATTATACAACATGTCCTCAACAGAACCTTTGCTAACTTTCACATAATCTGATAAAATCAGCCTGTAAATAGCCTTTGTAGCATGGGTCATAAAAACCCGGCCCTTGAATGTGGTCTGCAAATTCACATCATCATCTACATCAGCCCATGATCTAACTGAATCTCAATAACTTAGGGGTTGGAGAGGTATGGTCTAGTGGTATAAAGTTATCTACCTCAACTTTAAATTGGACTCGACTCCCATACTTGGATAAACTAGAAATTGGAAATCTTTCAATAACATAGCTGTGGAATCCATATAGCTGAGGGATTCCTTACCTTCTCTAGGAAATATGGAAGTGAAGCTGCATGGTCCAGGTGAAAACTGTCAAAATGAAATGACAAAAATTCAGGTAAGTGCCAGAATAAAACAAAAAATAAAACACAACCACACACATGGACCAACAAATACAAAACACCCACAAATACATTCTTGAGGTCTATAGTGTATACTCAATGAAGATAAAATGTTGTACTGGTTAAACCATGAAAGTGCTAAAGGAAAAGAAAGCGCATCAACACAGTACAAAATGGACCATTCTTTCATCATAAATAATGAGCTTCTAAACCATATACACTATCAATCACGTGAAAATCATTGAACACGAATATCTGGATATCGTCAAGTACTTGAATTCTGATTTAGCATGTGATCATGTGTTGCATGTCTATTTGTGTATGAGTATTAAGAATGACATGAGAGAACTATTAATGACATAGAGAATGATCATTGTTAGTTGCTGTGATTGGGAGCGAGACCGGAAACGGGATTGGGATCAAGAGCGGGGGACATGAAATGCCAGATGATCCCTATGGTTGGGAGCGTCGTCTATACAATACATACGTTAGAGATCTGGATACCCAAATGTTAGGTATCAAGATCCCAATCTTTTGGAGATCTTGATCCCAACCTTTTAAGTGCTTGATCCCAACCTTTTGGGGATCTTGCTCCTAATATGTATAATCTACAACTATATAAACTCTTTAAAGTAGGGATCTCTTTATTTACAATGAGCAAGCAATGCAATTATATTAAAAATATAGTTGAGTTGCTAGTTAGCTATAAATAAAAAAAACATTAATTTAGTTGTCATTTGGGTCTTTAAGGTTGGAATCAAGATCCCTAAAATTAGGAATCAGGATCCCTAACAATGAGGTTCAACATCCCAAAATTTAAAAATCGAAATCACTTGAAGATCCCTTTTTAGGAGCGATTGAGAAAGATTCCAAAGCAGGGTCGCTGTCTATGTTGGTAGATCTCGGCAATTGTGGATCATCCTCGTGAACTTTTCCCTTTTTTCACAAGAAGCACTTAGTCCACAGTCTTTGGTGAGCCAACTACTAACATGGTTCTTCAAACTTTCTCTTAAAGACACTACTAAACACACTCTCTCAAGGCATATGATATGCCACTAGGGACTTGATGAAATAGCTGGTTTCAAGGGACAAGACTCGTTCTAGCAATAACCTTTGGCAAATCCCTGGCTAAGAAATCACCCTTAAACTTTTAGAATAGGGAAAATACTCCACACTCCATACAATTTGGGGAAAAGACCCAACATAGTAAATCATCATCATCAGAGTCTTATCCCAATTATCTGGGGTTGGTTATATGAATCGTGTTCTGTCATTCAACTCTATCAAGGGCTATAGCCTCAGTTAGATAGGTCATTGTATATTTTCTCACTTCTTCCATGCATGTCCTTTTGGCATTTCCCCTTGCCCTTTTACAGCATTTTACTTGAACCAAATCATCCATATCATGTTCTAAGTCGACGCTGCATATTGTTAGACCACCTAAGTCTACTTTCCGTATCTTATCGCCTAGTAGAGTCACCCCCAACTCCCCTCGAATATATTCATTCTAAATTCCATCCTTTCTTATTTTACCACTCATCCATCTTAACATCCTTATCTCAGTTATACTCATTTTACGAATATGTTATTTCTTTACCGTCCAACATTCCATCACGTAAAGTATGACTGGTCTTACAACGGTCCTATAGAACATCACGTGTAGTTTCATTGGTATGCAATGATCACATAAGACTCCAAAAGTACATCTTCACTTCGTCCACCCAGCTATAATTCTATGCGAGACATCTTCCTCAATCTCTCCATTTTCATGGATCATTGACCCAAGATATCGAAAATAATCTCTTTTAAGTACTTCTAGGCCATCAATCTTAAGTAATTCCTCGTTTCTACTTCTTTTATTACTAAACTTACATTCTATACATTCTATTTTTTGGTCCAGTTAATCTTAAAACCTTTTGATTCTAAAGCATCCCTCCAAAGTTCTAACTTTGCATTAACACCATCTCTAGTCTAATCAATCAAAACTATCATTCGCAAACAACATAAACAACGTACATGATCCTGTAGATGTATAGTTAGCTCATCCATAACCAAAACAAAGATATATGGGCTCAATGCTGACCCTGATGCAGTGAAAACTCCCTTGTCTCTCCACTAGTTGTCCTCATAATAAATAGCAATCCCTTGTACATATCTCTCACTGTGTCAGTATATCCTCTAGATACTCCTTTCTTTTCCAACATCCAAGAAATTACCTATTTAGGTACCCTTTTCTCTAAAGCAATAAAGATCATATGGAGGCAAGGCTAGCAAAGGGCCAAACCAGCCCAGTCCCCAGCCTTGTCGTAGACCCCATAAGACTAGCCCAGGCCCAAAACAGCCCTAATCGCGACAAAGAGACCCTAGCCTAGAGACGGCGCTAGCCCTATCATTGCCTGGCCAGACCGAGTTGGGCCAAGTAAAATAAAAAAAATAAAAGAAAAAAATAAAGAAAAAGAGGGTCGGGTTGCTCCGAGACAAAGCGCACCGTCCTTGGCCCACAATGGGCCTGGCGCTGCCCTTGGGCCACACTTTGTGGCCCAAGCCCTAGTTTTTTAGTGCTGGCCACCCAGCCCATTGTCACCCCTATATGGAGGTCTTTTCTCTTCTCCCTAAACTTCTCAATCAATTGTCTAAATAGGAAAATAGCCTCAATTGTTGACCTCCCTAGAATAAAATTTAACTGATTTTCTGATACACTCGTTTAATGTCGTAGTCGTTGATTAATCAGTCTTTCCCACAGCTTCATAGTGCGGCTCATAGTTTGATCTTTTGATAGTTCGTACAATTATGTATACTTCCTTTGCTCTGGTAAATAAGTAGCATGGTATTTTTTCTCCATTCGTCTGGTATTTTCTTTGTTCTCAAAATCTTATTGAACAGCTTAGTCAACTAAAATATGTCAATCTCTCTAAAGCACTTCCAAACCTCTAATGGGATACAATCTGGTCTTAAAGCCTTATTATCTTCATCTATCTCAAAGTTTCTATTACTTTAAATATCCTAATCCTACGATGTACATATAACCTCCAACCTCAATTATTTCAAAAGTTCATCCTAATGCTATGCTCTCAGAGTAGTTGTCATTTCGCAATTTTTGAAAATAAATTCTCCACCTTTCATTGACTTCGTCATCCTCCACCAAAACACTCTGATCCTCACTCTTAATGCATTTAACATAATTTAGGCCCCTACATTTCCTCTATCTAATTTTTGCTAGTTTTAAAATATCATTTTCACTTTCTCTTGTCCTCAATTTATTGTCTAGATCATCACATGCCATAAGCTTAGCCTTACATAGTCTTCCATTGCCAGGCTTTGTAAAACAATCGTTTTTTGTTACTAGCCTTTTTAACATCATCACTCTACCACCAAGTTTCCTTATTTAAATATCTTTACCCTCTATATTCTCCTAAAATTTATTTTGCCACTTTCTTAATACAATCAGTCATCTCATTCCATATAACATTAACTTCATCCTTAGAATTTTATTTTCCTTCTTTTATCAATTGATTCCTAAATAAATCTATTTTCTCCCTTTTTAAATTCCACCACCTAGTTCTGGGGCACCTATTAATTTCACTCATCTTCCATCTGCTTATGAAAATATCCATAATCATGAGTTTATGTTGTGTGGCAAATCTCTCTCCTAGGATAACTTAACAGTCTTTACAAGATAGTCGACTGCCTTCATGACTAGAAATAAGTCTATCGAGCATTTATATGTTCCACTTGTGTAAGCTATTAAATGTTCATCTTGCTCAATGTTCAAAAATGCGGATTTAGGCGCCTAGGCACTCGCCTAGTGACAGGGTGCCCTCACCAAAATTGAAACCCCCCACCCCAAACAAAAAAAACAAGGAAGTTCTTAGGGCATGGTTTTAAGTCTTTGGGAGTTTTTAGGGAAATTTTAGAGCCCCAAACTCCTTGAGAAATAGATGAAAATGTAATAGTACAATCACATAACAGATTTACGGATACAAGTCTCAAAGAGATTGTAACTTGTAAGACATTAAAATGCTTGAAATCCCAAATACCATTGCAGGAAACTAGAAGTCTAGACTAGAAACGATACACGAAGTCAAAACAAGCAGTCTAGACTAGAAACGATACACAAAGTCAACAAGGCAAAATAAAAAAACAACTACATCAAGTCATCAACCAAATATATAAATATATCATAAAAGAAAAAAAAAAGGTAAAAGAAAAACACATGATTCGCAACATAATATGTTGTAGCAAATTAAAACCAAAGCCCTCCTTCAAATATGATAATACTTTAAAAATATCAAAATCAAATTGATGTCGATGCAAACTTCGTCTATTGGGTCGCCAAAAGTTCTCAAAATCAACTACTAGAACCTCTAAATCCACCCACGAACTATTACCTTTGTTTTGGAAAGAAATCGCAAAAATCATAACTTTATCAATCTTTCGATAAATCACAAAAGAGTAGTTTTGGGGGAGCTTTTCTCACCCTAAAAGCCACGGTTTTTGTTTTGGAGGCTTAGAATACCCCCAAAACCCTTTTCCCCCTTTTTAGGGGGAAAATGACATGTTTTTTACCCTCGTCGAGGGTTTTTTTTTACCTGCCGCAAATTGTCACTGGGCGATGCCTAGGAGGGGGCACAGACTACAGCACCTAGGTTGCACCTTGCACGCCTAGGCGGCGCCACGGGTGACTGGAGACAAGCCGCATAATTCCACCGTCCAGACAGCGCCTCGACGTTTTTTTTAATTTTTCACCTAGGCGGTCGGGCAGCCCAATTTTCAAACACTGATCTCACTTTTTAAAGTAAGAGTCCGCTATTGCTAGGTTGTAAGCCATAGCAAAGTCAAGAATAGTATTATCCATCTCATTTTTTTCCCCAAATCCATAACCTCCATTTCATATCCTCTATTGTCTTTTCCTAAATGACCATTTAAGTCCCATCCTAAAAGAATTCGCTCTCCATTTGGAATTCCTTAAACTAGTCCAACCATATCCTCCCAAAATTGTCTTGTAATTCTATCCTTCAGTCCTAACTGTGGCGCATAAGCATTAATCACATTGATTATCCCATCCCCTAGCACAAGTTTATTTAACAGAGCCTATCACCTACTCTCTTTACATATACTACTTTATCCTTTAAATTTTCAGTTACTATCATGCCTCCGTCAATTCTGTTAGTATCCTTTTCTATATATCAAAGTTTATTGTATCCATCAATTTCTTTAGTTTTTTCCCTTAGTTTCCTGTAAGCAAGCTATGTTAACTCTTTTTTCTCTCATTGTAGTTACTTACTCCACACTCTTAAATACTAGAGTCCCTATATTTCATGTGACTAGACGAATCATATTCTCTTGGACTAGCTTATTTACTAGTGCTCATCAAAAATAGAACCCTTGCCTGACAATGTTCAAAAAGGTGGAGGTGGCCACCTAGGCAGCCAAGGGTCCTGATCACCTAGGTGGTCAGGCGGACAAGAGTCCTAACCACCTAGGCAACTGGGCGGTCGCCTAGGTGGGCGAGCCAAATACTTGGGCAGCCATAAAGTTTCCAAGGTAGGGGGTGGGGGACAGGGTTTAGGGTTTAGGGTTTAGGGTATTTTCCCAACTATTTGGGGTTGACTACATGAATTCCAGTTCGTCATTTTGCTCTATCATGGAGCCATAGCCTCAATGAGGCCACAAGTCCCATGTCTTTTCTCACTACTTTTAACCATGTCCTTTTTGGCCTACCTTGGCTCTTTTTTATCCTTCTACTTAAACCAACTCGCTCCTCCTAACAAGTGTTGTACTGGACCTATGTTGCACATGACCAACCCCCTAAGTCTACTTTCTCCCATCTTATCGCCTATTGGATCCACACCTAAGTTCTCCCAAATGTATTTATTTCGATCTATCCCTTCTTGTCTTGCCATTCATCCATCTTAATATCCTCATCTCAGCTTCATCCTATGGCCATGTTGTTTCTTAACTGCCCAACATTCCTCCCCACAAAGCAAAGATGGTCTCACAACAATCTTATAGAACTGCCCCTTCAGCTTCAATAGTATGCAGCGATCACATAAAACTCTGATTGCACATCTCTACTTCGCCCATCCAGCTCTAATTCTATGTGCGACATCTTCCTCAATCTCTCTATTTTCCTGGATTATCGACCGAAGATATCGAAATTGTGCTCTTTTAGGTATTTCTTCACAGTCAATCTTAACTACTTTCTCATCTCTATTCCTGTTATTGCTAAGCTTGCATTCCATATACTCTGTCTTTGTCCAGCTGATTTTCAAACCTTGAAATTCTAGAGTATCCCTCCAAAGTTCTAGCTTTGTGCTGACACCGCTTCGGGTCTCATCAATCAAAACTATATCGTCCACGAACAACACAGATCATGGTACCTCATCTTATAGGTGCCTAGTTAAGTCATCCATAACTAAGACAAAGAGATATAGGCTCAACGCTGACCCTGTGATGTAGACCTATTATCACCAAAAACTCACTTGTCTCTCCACTAGTTATTCACACACTAGTTAACGCTCTCTCGTACATATCTCTCACCAAGTCTATGTAGTATCTGGAGGTTCCTTTCTTTTCCAACACCCGGCAAAATAAATCTCATCTAAATTTCTCAATCAGTTGCCTAACTAAAAAAATAGCCTCAATTGTTGACCTCCCTAACATAAACCAAATTAATTTTCTGATACACTTTGCATCCCACATCTTCATAGCGTAGCACATAAATTTGATACCTAAATAGTTCACACAATTCTATGCCTCCTTTGTTCTTGTAAATAGGTTACCACAATACTTTTCCTCCATTCATTTGGCATCTTCTTTGTTTTTAACACCTTGTTGAACAGCTTGATCAGCCAATCAATGCCGATCTCCCCTAGGCACTTCAACAATTCGTTCTACTACTTTGTTCCAATTGCGTTAGTCATTTAATAATTTATGAAAATTGTCCACCTTTCGTTGACTTTTGTATCCTTAACAAGACCCTTTGGTCCTCACTCTTACTGCATTTAATATGGTTTAAATCCCTATATTTTTTCTCTCTCATTTTTGCTAATTTGAAAACATTTTTTCCATCTTATGTTGTTCCCATTTTACTGTATAGATTATTATATGCCTTAAATTTACCTTCCTATTTGTTTAGTGTTTTTCTGAGTATTTTTATATTCTTCTAAGTTTTGATCATTTCGATTGCATTGCCAAATTATATATATTTGGAGTTAACCACTCAAATGCAAAGATTAATGTTAGACTGGGTTGTCATTGGTGTATTTACAAAAATACTACATTTTGTTTAAAAAGGTATAGCACAGGGGTAATCATATTCTTTTTCTTCTTATATGATGAGATATAGCATAGGGGTCCATGTGTGTTTTTGTGTTGTATTCGTGAAAGAGAGAGGCCCCACATCAAACACTTGGAGGCCATCTTCTTTTTCTGCTACGTATATGTAGAAAGAGAGAGCAGATGGGCCCGTGAACTAAAGAAAGAAGGGCCTTGACCATTTTTATAGGTCTAACTTATTTGTTATTTTTTCAAAAGGGCTTTACATGTTGTTTTTCCCGCTTAGGCTATTGGGCGGGCAAATTTTTGAACATTGCCTAACTCATCACAGCAACACGGGGTGGTTGCAGCGCGTTGCTTCTAGGGAACACCCTAGCTAACCCTTGTTCATTTCTTTCTGCACTAGGTTGCCACTACAGCCTATCGCTTGTAGAGAAACTCTCTAACATGCACATATAACATTGGATCATGATTAATGAAATGGCACATATGCCGTCCATATTTATCCAAGGGCAATGAATGATGAGTTAGCTCTCCACTTTTATAACCACCAATTCTTTTGGCGGGAACAATTACTCAACTACACCACCCCTAGAAGTATGGACAGTGGATGTTGGATATGATTACCCAAATGCTACACTCTTAAAAAGTATAGTTTAAAGTACGTTTAGCATATGTCCCATAGTTTACAGAAGTTGATATTCACATAAACAATGCAATTGTATTCCAGAAACTTTAATATTTTGAACCCCTAAGTCAGCACGCACATAAAGGTATAAGTAAATACTGAAATACATACTGTGTGACCAAAAGTACATCAATGGTTGAAGGGTCTATTTCATCGAAGTAAGGCAAAGCAGCCATGCCTGAATATGCAGGATGGATACCACAGTCAAACTGTCAACAAGAAACAGAAGAACGACCACAAGAGTCAAAATCAAAACACTATTCCAAAACCAAAAAATATGCTCAAATGGGAAACCAATCCCAATACTACAAAGATAACTCATATACAAATGAGAAAACTTACAAGAACAGTCTTGTTCTTGTAAGACATGAAAACACAGGAACGACCCACTTCATTGCCTGCGCCCAATGGTGTGATGATTAGCTGATCCCCTTCTCTCGATCCAGAAGATTCCCTTTTTTTCATAGATGGAGCTGGACCATTTGAAGCCATTTTGGCGACAAGATTCTATGCAATCAGATCATTACCTTACTGTAGATTGAAGCCCTGATTGCAGGTTGATACCCTAATATCTGAGTGTAAAACAAACATACGAGTGTAGTACTTTTGCAGCTACTTGTAGTGACACCTGCTATTGCAATTTTTTCCAAAAACAATTAATAACTTATTGCATTGTGGAGCCTGAAGTTCCCTATTTCAGAGTATCTAGCTTTCATTTTAAGTTGAAACTTTTTTTTTTTTTTCCTTTTAATCACGGGAAGGGAAATCCACATATCCCTACAAATATGGTCTCAAACCCTCTTAAAACTGATAGCAGGAACTACAAATGCCAAACACTAGTTATTAAACTGGAAAAGCTTATTAAGGTGCGGCCGTTCTATTTCTTATTTTAATACTCACAAATATTTTAAGAATAATGGAGTAAAAAAGCAGTTAACAGCTTCAAAAAAAAATAATGGAGTAAAAGAGAAACCCTAAAAACGAACTCGATAACAAAATGACTACTGAACAGCAGGAACAGAAAATGAACTTCCAAGAGATATTAAGCCACCCATTATTGAAAAGATATTTTCTTCCTTGGGAAATTGTTTCTAGAATAAAAACGCGTATTCAACCCTTAAGGTAGCTGAATCACCAAAGTTATCGGCAAGAAAATGACTATTGAATGTAGAAACCACAAAACCCTATTTGACAAATGATAGCCATGAAAAGCTCCAACCTGCGTTATTTGCACGCTGTTCAAGAGTAATGGCGCATTAAGCGTAAACCCTAAGAAACAAGAGAAACAATCAAGACTAAGCAAGAATGCAGCCAAATGGGAAAAGTTGGAACATAAATTAAAAAGCTTCAGCTCTCAAATCAATGCTGAGCAAGAAAAAATGAAACCCTAATTGTAGATGAAAATTTAATTAGTGATCAAATTATAGAAAACTATAGACCAAGAAAACCATAAAGCGACCAAAAGCCTATTTCAGAAAGAACTGTAAATAAGAAATTGAAAACTAACTCATTACACAGCTTTCAAATCTATGGGGATTGAAGAAAATTGGATGGATGCAGGGGCTCGCTGCTCACCTCTAAAATTGCTCTGCCTCACGATGTTGCAAGCTTCAGAGCGGGAAAAGGGTTCGTTTAGGAATACGTATTAACACAGTTGTAACAACGCTTCATTTCTGAGACTGGTTGCGGCCGCGGTGGTAGGAACATTTGTGTAGAGCGCAGGTCTAGGATTCCACTGTGACCAGACTGTCTTAAAAAGACCGCTGACGATTTTAAAAACGGGCGTGGGACTCGTTATCCCCATTCAATTACTCCAAATAAAAAATAAGAAAAAGAGCTCCTCATCTCCATTGAATTACTCAAAAAAAACAATACTTCATTTGTGCCATGGGTGAAACACTGGTCCCCCCATGGGTGAAATGCTCGTTATCCCCCATTTGAATTTCTCCAAAAAAAAAAAAAAAAAATGCTTGTCATCCTCATTGAATTACTCAAAAAAAACAATTCTTCATTTGTGCCCATGGGTGAAACACTACATTGGTCCGCCCTCTCCCCTCATGGGCAAAATGCTACTACATTAGTCCTACATTGGTCCGCCCTCTCCCCATGGGCAAAATGCTACTACATTAGTCCGCCCTCTCCCCATGGGCAAAATGCTACTACATTAGTCCGCCCTCTCCCAAATACATTCATCTTTGAAACCCTTGGAGGAAACTACCTCTCCATTTCTCAAGAAGACCATAAGTTCCTATCGGACTACTTCAAACCACCTCAGTTTTGAGCCTATCTTTTTCCTTTTTCAGTACTTCTACTTGAACTAACTCGTCTAAATTCTTTATAATATTTATTCAAATTTCATCATTTCTTATCTTACTACTCATCCATTTCAATATCTCCATCTCGAGTATACTCATTCTATGGGTATACAAGTTTTTGTCCACCCAACATTATGTCCCATAGAACAAAGCTAGTATCACCATTGTTCTATAGAACCTACCTTTCAGCCTCATTAGTATGCAGCAATCACATAAAATTCCAATTGCATATCTCCATTTCGCCTATCCAGCTCTAATTTTATGTGCGACATCATCCTCAATCTCTCTATTTTCCTAAATTATTGACCGAATATATCAAAAATGCAGTCTTTTTTTTACTTCACTGCAGTCAATCTTAACTATTTTCTCATCTCTACTTCTATTATTAATAAAATTGCAAATTAGGCGGTTGTTTTGTCTATTAGATTTCAAATCAGGAAGAAACCATGTACTTTTAATAGAAGTCCACAATTATTTTTGTCTATCAAATTTCAAATCTAGTGGTTGTGATGGTGTCGTTGGCTAGAATCAAAATTCAAACAAAAATGTGAACTTCCCAATACATCCAAACCATCCTAGACATCAAATAGCCTAGGAATAATTGTTAGTATTTTAGTGTAAGTTAAATATTATAGGGCAGTGATTTCATACAACGGTTGTATATTAATGTAATGCAACAATCTTCAAAACCCATGTTAGAGACTTTTGTTTGATCCAAAATTTGAAATATACACTCTTTTCATTCTAATGAACAAGTACAAAAAAAAAAAAAAGCTAGAGAAAAGTTGTTGATCTGTGAAGAAAGTGCAAAAAATTTGACAGCGTCGTGCCTCTCTCGAGTGGCCAAATCACGCCGCTCACAAGCCCGATCGACGCGAGACCAATTCCATTACGAGCGTAAGGTATCGGGCCATCTCTGATCCAAACCCGTACATGATTAATGGTCGGATTCTACACACGAAACCGACGAACAGACTGCAAATTCCGTCATCGAAATCCTTGATTCCGGCAAAAATTCCAAACTTGCAAAATCTTCGTTCGGCCACGAAATCGAGCTGTGTTTGGTGCCTCGTGATCATAGTGGCATACTCACTGTGATTCAATGAAGAAAACATATAATAACATCAAGGAACGAGCACACTATTGATCCAAAGTTTCAAGACATACTCAAATTTCAAGTCACATGATCATACACCAAAAACACGATCTATGGCTTGAAGTTGGTATCAAATCGATCGTCATGTCGAGCCCTTCAAGAAAACAATCATCTTATGATCAACCAGGCATCAGAAGGACCTCAGATCAGCCATGCAAGATCACACAAGTTCTAAGGCAACATAGGGACTATTCTGGAATTCTACAACTTGTTAGGAAGGGCCAAATCTGTCATTTTGCACCCAATTTGTTTTAATTCAATTTAATCTTAATTTTCAGTAATTAGGGTTACTTTTGATCATCGACCCATGTTTGGGCACACTTATATATATACATACCATCATTGTACGTAGAAAAAAAGAAGATATAGAGGTATACACACACAAGAGAGACTTTTCACTTAATATAAGTTTCGCTTTCTTACCATTGTTGTGTCACGCTTGAGAAAGGGAGTGAGGTGAGAGAAACTTTTGACCGATACCCCTAGGTTTGAGGTAAACTTTCTTTCTCTTCTTTTATTTTCTTCTTCTCTCTCTTCTTTTTCTTTTCTTCTTGTCTCTCCCTTTTACCCTCTCTTCTCCTTCTTCTTCGTCTGAGTTCCTTGCAGGGGTCATGCATGGCAGTGTCGTGCATGCCTCTCTCTTGGTTTCACAGGGCATGCATGGCGATTGTAGCGCCATGCGCGAGTCTCCTTCCACTTCTACTCGTCTGTTTCTTCCTTCAAGTGTGGTCTGTAGACGGCGTTGCCCATCGCCGCCCACAGACGTAGCTTTGACATCTCGATGAAGAACCCAGATGACAAGGTTTGTTGCCACCTGCAAGGGTCTCTCCCGTCATGCATCTAGTGTAGATGGCGATACCTATCACCGCCCGTTAGGGGCTGGCAACACCTATCGCCGTCCGCGACCCTCCTCCACGTGCTCGGTGCTCGTCGTCGTTCTCCCTACGTCCCGCGCCTATCGCCGTGCGACCTAGGAGAAACTATCGTCGTGTGCCTCGTCAGGAGCTAGCGCCATCCACAAGGGATGCATCGTCTCCTTGCATTGCCCACCGCGATGCCTATTGACGTTCGGATTTCCCCTTCTCTTTGTCGTCTCGTTCTTTATTCTTCACCTCTTTCTCCTCTCACTTGCCTGAGGGTAGACCTAGCCTATCACCGATACGTCGACCTCGATTTCGAGTAGTATTGCCACCGTGCTGGTCTTGAGAACTATGCCCGTCTTGCTACCACTCCGAGTAGGTAATTTATGGTCGTCATGCTAGTCTCACCCTACGTCAAGCTCTCTTCCCTTTTCTATCTTTCACTGAACCTTACACTTCATCGCCTTCTCATGTGAACGTGCATTGCCCTGAGACAAGGGTGGGTCCCTTCGACCCACTTATCTTGCAAATTAACTATAGAAGTGTTGTACAGAAAAACAAGAGGATTATAGGTTAAGGGAAGCGATTTTGAACCAGCTCAAGTAGTTGGGGGCTTTCTTCATGATCTAAGAGCACGCCCACGCGAGCTAGCTCAAGTAAGTCTCGAACCCACCTAAATTCATCTATCATTGGTTGGTATACCTGCCTTTGCCCTCGAGCAAGATTTCAAGAGAGCAATCTCAAATCCCGGGTTCACCAGAAACCCGAGACACGTGCCGCCAGATCACCTAGATTCGGACGGCGAGATCGAGGCACCTAACCAGCTTGGCGACTCCACTGGGGACTTACTACCCCCTTGTCTGTTCACTCTTGTTTGACCATTTTCCTTTTTACTTTTTACACCTATTTCTATGGCACTTGGGTTGTTCAACCCGTTCATCCGGGTCGGAGACTTCCTTATCCTTGCGCTTATGGCTGTCCTAAGGAAGCGAGTCGCATAAGCCTCCTTCCCTACTCTCCTTCTGAGCCAGGATTCACGATCCGACTCCCAGGTTCTCACCTGGATCAGTGCGAGACGGGACTTAAAGGTCCTTGCCTCCCGGCTTTCTCGCCCTGGTGGACTCTCCACCAAG
Source organism: Amborella trichopoda (assembly GCF_054954075.1). Lineage (NCBI taxonomy): Eukaryota > Viridiplantae > Streptophyta > Magnoliopsida > Amborellales > Amborellaceae > Amborella > Amborella trichopoda. The sequence goes on from NC_142338.1 coordinate 43,797,314, forward strand.
GGCCACTCCTGCTGCCCCACACCCTGCTACTGGCAAATCTCCTGCCAGTCATACTGCTGCGGCATGCCAGAAGGGTGCCCCATCCATCCCTGCGAAAGGCAAGCAAACTACCGTTGCTCCTGAGGTTCATCACAAGGCAACCCCCTGTGCTCCTTCACTACTCTGAGCCTCCACACCTAAAGGGTCGGTACACAGAGGCGGAGGTCCTCAGGTCTTCATCCCTCGCACACACTCAAAGGCTCATGGTCTATCCACTCGAGCCACACCTCAGGGCAACCCTCATGTTGCCTTGAGCTCGCATCCAGAGCCAGGCCTTCTCGGGCCAAACCCTACATGAGCCATGCATTCGCTTTCCACAGCTCGAGGCAGCATTAGCTCTATGCCACCTCGAGCACATGAGGGTCGACCATTCCATCTTCCCTCTCGACACACACAGCTTCACCTTGTGGGAGACAAGTTCCCTCCTCGTCCCCCACAAACATAAGCTCGCGGGTCTCGGCCTCTTCAGGTCAAAACCATTGACCGAGCCCGGGCTGACCCCCAAGTCACCCGGATGGCAACCCTAAAGGTGCACACACATCATCTTTACAGGTCCCTTCCGGATCCAAACTCAGGTGGAGTCACGAACTAGCTTCTTCCTTTCCCACTTCCCTGACGCTAGGCAAGCACCTCGAGCCCTGGTACTCAAAGGTCTTCCCTAAGAGTAGCATCTTGAGCCAGCCCTGGTCAACTGAACACCCAGGCCTCACGAAGGAATTCGGGGCAACGACTTGATGTCAGACAGAGGCCTCCAGCCTCCAAGACAAGAACCCAAGCTGCCCTCAATCCTTGGGCCCCACTCCCTGCTCCAGCTCATAGACATGGCCCTCGCCTGTTTGAAGAAAATGGAGCAGTCCAGGTCTCAGGCTCAGTTCTAGAATGAGGTCCACAACCGCCTCAAGATCAAGCAGAAAAGAGGCATGCAGATCCTGACCAGGGAAACCTCCAAGGCAGTCGAGTTCACCACCCCTGACGACCTCTTGCCTTGTAAGCCCTTCTTCCCTCTTCAAACTCCGGAGCCTGAGCAACTCGAGGAACATTGTTCGGTGATCACCACCTAGAAGTCACGGTCCCAAGACCGTCAAGAACCGATCCTCACAAGATCGACATACAAAGCTTGAGTCCAGTCGGTGCAAGCTAAGCCCCACCAGGCTGGCTTGCCACGCACAACTCGCCAGCATCGGCAGTCCGCTGCATCACCTGAATTTGACCTCCCAGAAGAAACGGTCAGTGTCATGGTGATCAATGACCCAAACGATGCTCAGGAGGAGCAGATGAACAAGTTCGAGGAAATGATGCAAGCCATCATCGGAAAGATGGAGCGCCTAGAGGCCTCCAAGTCCCCTTCTTTATCTGATTCCCTGACCGGTGAGGACACAGCTCCTAGGCAGACTCTCCCTCCGGTCTCCCAAGACAACTCCTCTTCTCGTGGGGTCTCCCAAACTGACATAGATGCTATGGTGGCCCATAGCTTCAAGAACAAGGTCCCGAACATGCAGGAGACGCCACTCTACCAAAAGCCGTATCCTGCTTACATTGACCAGGTGTCATTTCCCCCGAACTACTAAAAAGGGAAACTCCCCTTGTTCAATGGTACCACATCTCCTCACCAGCATACAGCCCACTTCCAAGTGGCCTGCCGGGAGACAACAACTGACCGATGTCTCCTCCTTCGCCAGTTCGTCGAGACTCTCGAAGGACCAGCCTTCCAGTGGCATGCTCGGCTGCCGCCAAACTCGGTGTACACTTGGCAAGAAATGGAGCAGTTGTTCTACCAACGCTTCTACGAAGTCCAAAGGAACGTGAAAACAATCGAGCTCCTCACCGTGATGCAAGACCCTGGTGAGCCAATTGACAAGTTCATCACCCGATGGAGAGAGTTGGCGACCTTTCACGCCACTTCTATGATCGAGAGGGAAGCAGTCCAGACCTGCATACGAAACATGCTTCCTGACATTGCCCTACATGTCAAGGCATCCAATCCACCCTCCATGTTAGAGCTCATCTCTAAGGCAGTTCGTATAGAGGGATTGTTCAAGCACCACAACAGCCCTTGTCAGAAATCCTCCCGTACAAATTCTCGCTCCAGCAGTCGGGGCAATCAAAAGGCAATGATCAGCGTGGTCATCACCGTGACTGACACCAAAAGCGTGGCTCCCCAAACTCTCAACCTCTCTAAAGCACAGACGCCTTAGACCTAGGGCAAGTAACAATCCTACAATGCGGTCCTGCCTCCTAAAAACAGTAAGCAGAACGACTACTGGACCCAGCACCAGAACAAGGCTTACCCTCACTACTTCAACTGCTATTAGAACAAAACATGATCCAGCTGCCAAAGGTCACCACTGTAGAGTCACCGGGGCAGGAGTCGAATGAGAAGTATTGTGCATATCATAGGAGAGTAGCCCACCCCACTCACGACTACTACAAGCTCAACGACACTATCGAGGCCCTTATCAACAAGGGCTAGATAAAGCTAGAAGAGTTGAAAAAGGCATCCGGGGCAGCTGAGGCATCTCCCATAGTCACAATTCAAGAGGACAACGGGCACTTGCTATCCTTCGTGCATTTTTCTCTATAATGCTCGAAGAAGGGATCGCCACCCCAAAGCCGACAAGGCAGCCCAAGTTCCTGCCTCCAGGGACAGAGAACCTCTAACGAGGTCATGACATCATCGAGTGCACTGGCTTCCATAAACTCTTGGCAAAAAAGATGCAGCAGTGTCAAGAGGTTCAGGGCGACCCGGCAAGACACCCTCGGGTCCCTCTTCGGCCTATGCAAGAAGACCCCCTGATGCAAGCCCAGCAAAATACGGAGCAAGATCCCCTACATGCCCTCTTTGAGGTAATGCTCTAGCAAGGTCTTGTCACCCCAAGTCAGCCAGACAGCCTAAGCGTCCAGCTCAGGGCACAGAAAAACTCTGGTGCCCCTATCACCAAGGGTAGGGTCACGAGCTCAAGGAGTACACTGGGTTCGAGGCCAAAGTCATAGAGAAAGTCCAGCAAGGCCACATCATCTGTGTGGTTCTCTCAGGGTGCGTCCAAGCCCTCGCTCTCGTTCAAGAGGAAGCCCCGCTACAAGCCCTTCATGAGCATGCACTGGACCTTTCAGAGCCCTTGACCTCTCAGCCATAGGAAGTTTACCATGGGCGAAGTAGGCTCAAATCCCTGAAATGTGAGGTAGTCAACCAAGCTAGGGCCACTCACCAGCCTGATAGAGCGGTCCAAACACTCCCTCAAGGATCCCGAAGGAGACGACGAGTACCTAGGTCAGCCCATCGAAGGAATCATCTTCCTCAGCCACTAGTCGAGGAAGAATTCCTCAGGCCCTGCCAACCTTGCGGGACTTCATCCCAGGCGCAGCTCGCCTCATCTTATCATCCAATCAAGCAGATGGCCTTGAGTTATCAATATCTCAGGAGTCGGCCAAAATGGGTGACGATATTAAAAGCACCCCACAACGGTCAAAGCCGGGGCATGACCTTAAATACCCCTTGCAAACGCCCAATTCCAGTGATGACGTAAAAAGCTGCTCGGAACGTTCTAACTCTTCTTCTCCCCCCCTTTCTATTCATTTTGAAGGTACAACTCGATGGTACCCAGATTTTGACACTTTAAACAAAGAGTTCGGAGGCACCAGCCTCACCATGCCGCAGCGAAAGCGCCTCAGAGAAATACTGGCCCAGGCGGCAGGATTCTCGACAGCCGCCGACGCCCTGGCAACATAGGCCAAAACGGAACCACCTTCGAGCTCCTGCTCTCACGAGGCATGTCATATGATCAAGTACGTGAGGTGTCGCTCAGCTTGGGGCAAGTACCTAGTGAGCCCAATCATGAGGTCATGGACCTCCCGCTTTAAGCCGGCCCTTCTATCGCCTAGACCAGCCAGAGACCAGTCGTCTCCTACATTGTGCCCCTCCTAAAGGCTGAGATGTCAGGATCATGGGTGGCCACATTCGAGATCAAAGAAAACCCTTGTGAGTCCCCCGATGAGGAACTCCAAGAAGCTCCTGAAGAATGGGAAGAGGGCATCAAGCTACGATTGATGAGCTTGAAGAGATCAACCTGGGGGATGAGGCCGACCCAAGGCCAACCTTCATCTCAGTGAAGATGTTCCTTGAAAAGAAAGAAAGCTATATCTCCCTCCTTCGAGCAAATCGGGATGTCTTCGCCTGACATTATCATGAGATGCTTGGTCTAGACCCCCGGATTGTTGTCCATCGCCTTGGTATTGATCCAACCATCAAACCCATGAAGCATAAATCAAGAAGGTTTAGGCCCGAACTTGAGATGCAGATCGATGCTGAGGTAAACAAGCTTAGGCAAGCTGAATTCATACGTGAAGTTAAATACCCAAGATGGCTGGCGAATGTCGTCCCAGTCAAGAAGAAAAATGACCAAATCAGAGTCTGCATTGACTTTTGTGTCTTGAACACTGCTTGTCCCAAGAACGATTTCCCCCTATCATTCACCGAGATGCTGGTTGACTCCACGGCTCATTGCCAAATCTTCTACTTTATGAACGGCTATTCTGGTTACAACCAAATTAGGATGACGCTAGAGGATAAGGAGGCCACTGTGTTCTTGACTCCAAAAGGTATATTTTGCTACACTATGATGCCTTTTGTGCTAAATAATGTTGGCTCCATGTACCAGCTAGCCATGGCAACCATCTTCAAGGACATGACTGCTACGTGGATGACTTGGTGGTAACGTCTGAAACAAAAGCCACGCATGTGCAAGACCTTAAAAAGGTGTTTGAGCTGTTGCGGCGTCACTAGCTCAAGATGAACCCCTTGAAATGTGCCTTCATCATACGCTCAAGAAAATTCTTAGGGTTTATCGTGAGATACTGTGGGTTGGAGATCGAGCCAGTCAAAATCAAGGCAATTCATGGCATGTCGTTGCCTACAACCCTCCATGAATTGCAGTCTCTTCAAGGACAACTCGCCTACATTCGAAGGTTCAATTCAAACCTTTCAGGGCGATGTAGAACCTTTTCACACCTCCTGAAGAAGGACACTCCCTTCATATGGGATGAAGCGTGCCAAGTTGCGCTCAAGGACATCAAGCAGTACTTGTTGAATCCACCAGTACTCTCTACTCCAGTGTTAGGAAGGCCTCTCATCCTATATGTGATCGCCCTCGACAAGTCACTCGGGGAACTCCTGGTGCAGAACAATGATGGAGGGAAAGAGACAGCGCTCTATTATCTCAGCCGCAGGGGGCCAAGAAGAATTACCCTCCCATCAAAAAAATGTGCCTAGCCTTGATCTTTGTGGTACAGAAGCTCTGTCATTACTTTCTTGGACACAAGGTCAAGTTAATCTCCAAGGCAGCCCCGGTCAAGTTCCTTATGACCCGGCCATGCTTGTCAGAACGTTTGGCCAAGTGGGCACTATTACTGATGGAGTTCGACATCACGTATGTACCACAGAAGGCAGTTAAAGGTCAAGCCCTAGCAGACTTCCTTGCGGCTCACTCAGTCCCTTCTAAATCTCCCTTGTCAAGCGATCTCCCAGATGAAGAAGTTTTCTGTACGACGCTAACTCGACCGTGGGAGATGTACTTTAACGGAGCATTCTAGTATGATAGAGGGGGCACCAGAGTTGTGTTCCTGACTCCCGATGGAGGAATACTTTCTCTATCCTTCTCACTTGCAGAGGCGTTTTCTAATAATGAAGCCTAGTAGCAAGCCCTCATAATCGGACTAGAGATCGCCTAGAAGTTAGACTTAGAGCAGCTAAATATCTTCGGCAACTCTGAGCTGGACATCCTGCAGCTAAAGGGGATTTATGACGCAAGGAAGGATACTCTCAAGCCTATCATGCCACAACCAAATGGCTCAATTCGATGACTTTCCCTTGAGTCATATCCCTATAAGGCTAAACTCGCATGCTGATGTGCTCTCAAAGCCTGGTGCCACCATCCAATTGTCTTCAACGGGGCCCACTTCAGTTTGGGTAACCGAATGAAGACACGTTGACTTGAGAACTGAAGTTGACGCGGACGATGAGAGGAATGTCTTCCCTGAGTATCCGCCTTACCCATTCGGGGCACTTCTCACAGCTAGGGATGTCATCAAGACAAAGCAGGAAATTTCTCAAGGAAATGAATCCAAGGCCAGGGAGCAGGAGCCCGGATTCTTCGACTCGATGTGTGCAGAGGTTGAACAAGTAGAAGATTGGAGGGAGCCTATCATGGACTTCATAAAACATGGGAGGTTGCCTCAAGATCGGGCAGAACGCAACGGCGTACGACGGATGTCCACCAAGTACACCCTTCTCGATGGGGATGTCCTCTTTCGTCGGTCATTTGACGGAATCCTCCTTAGATGCGTCGATACAAAAGAGGGAAGCAAAATACTTGAAGAAATACACTAGAGCATCTGCGGGCTGCATAAGTCCGGCCCCAAGCTCTACAAGCGCATACGCAAAGTCAGCTATTACTGGCCTTCCATGGTAGCTGACGCCCAAAACTACACCAAAAGATGCTAAGTGTTCCAAATTCACTCGAATCTCATTCATCAGCCCCCAAAGCCTCTCCATCCTACAGTGACAGCATGGCCCTCTTCCCAGTGGGGCATGGACATTGTAGGACCCATCGACCCTCCTTTTACTTTGGGTCATGCCTTCATTCTGATGGCGACAGACTACTTTTCCAAATGGGTTGAGGCAGTCCCTTTCAAACAGGTTCCAGGGACCACTATGGCTAACTTCGTGCGGCACCACAGCATCTACCGGTTTGGGGTCCCAGACCGAATAATTTCTGATAATGACCCTCAGTTCAGAAGCCAGCATGTGGATCGCCTAGTCAACCAGTTCGGTATTGAGTGGAAGTACTCGACTATGTACTACCCTCGAGCCAATGAGTTAGCTGAGGCATTCAACAAGACTTTGTGCGGGGTGCTCCAGAAGTCGGTGTCAAAGTCAAAGAATAACTGGCATAAGAAGTTGCTTGAGGCTCTGTGGGCCTATCACACTATCACTCGCAATGCTACGAATTCCACCGCTTATTCCCAGGTCTATAGGGGTGAGACAGTCCTATCCCTCGAAATTCAAATGCCCTCACTCTGTGTTACTATACATCAGGGACTAACTGAGGACAAGAGCGTCAGGCTCCGCTACCAAGAGCTGGATGCCCTTGATGAAAAGAAACTAGAGGCCCAACAGAACCTCGAGCTCAATCAAGGAAGAATGAAGAGGGCCTTTGACAAGTCTATCAAGGTTTGTTCATTCGTTCGTGGGGACCTGGTCCTAACAGTCAAGAGACCGATCATCATGCACGAATGTCGCAAAGGAAATTCCGAGCCTAAGTGGGAAGGTCGATTTGTAATCAAGAAGGTTACACCAAGTGGGGCCTATATACTAACGAACTCTGATGAAGAAGAGGCGATGCCTCCTATTAATGGGCGATATTTAAAGAAGTATTATCCCTAACATGGCAATAATGTGTGGTGTGTGCAATAAAAAGATAGAAATGAAGATGGGAAACATCAAACCAACTCAAAGGAAATTCATTTATTTTATTGCATTAGAAAAAGTTACAAGTTACAACCGAAGGCCTATTGTCAAGGAAGTTACAAAGCTCTTGCATCTGAGGATAAGAGGATAGTTACACGCCAAGATAAATGCCCTCCTTGTATAGAAGAAGCAAACCCACCAACGAAATGCCTGCCCCATGGGGAAGTGGCAAAACCACTTGAAGAAGTTAACCTCGATCTCGCCAAGGAGAGTGATTACAGGCCAAAAGAAAAAGCCAACCACTTCCAAGTCAGCTTCAATTCATCTGACGAGTATTTCAAACATACAAGGCAGACTTCTCTAGCAAGGAACTGACCTATGATGAAGAGCATACCCTGTTCACAATGGACACCCTTCCACAGAACAATATGGGCTTCACGGTTGTGTTGGAGGACTTGGCTTTCAACACACTGCGGTGGCAAGGCCTCCCCGTTTGCCATCACTCTTGATCCCCGCAAGACACTACCGTTCAAGGTTATCGTCGTGCGCAACACAATGCCACGTCCTATCAACACCACGGGCAAGAAAACGCCACACGGGACTATCGCCGCTAGCCTCATGCCCCCAAGTGTGGCTATCGTCGTACCCAGAGATGTACGAAGGCGGAGCTGCATGTGACTTAATGGCATGCGTGACTTTGAAGCACCCCAGTTCCCAATGTTCCCTATTTTCGAGAGGCATTGACGCCTCTTCAGTTCCCCCAATAGTCACCCCTCTCTGACGGTCCACCTTCATGCGACTTTTCGCCTTCCCCGCAATCCTTCGGGTTTCACTAGAAACATACCTCCAATCGCTGGGAATCCTCCCATCTGACCATGTTTTTCCCCTTTTTCGATGGTTGTAAATATCGTAAAAAACACCGGGAAAACCCTTCCCACTTTTTGCTCGTTGCTGAAGTTAGCGAAAGACCACCGGAAGTCCCCAGAAAAAGCTCCCCTAAGTCCTTACGACCTTGCGGATTGCCCTTCTCCCTGGTTTCCCACTTCAGCAATTCACCAAAGCTCACCAAAATTCCACTAAGTTTCCAGTGAGCTCAATGCAGCCCCTTCTCCTTCTCCTCCAACAACCAGGGAGCTAACAAAACCCTCTAAACTCTCTGCGACCTCGACTTTAGCAGGTGGATGGCCGGAACAGCACTCGAACCCTGACAAGGCACCTCTGCAAATCCAGCCACTTGTCTTACAAATTAACCATAGAAGTGTTGTGCAGAGAAACAAGAGGATTATAGGTCAAGGGAGGCGATTTCGAACCAGCTCATGTAGCTGGGGGGCTTTCTTCGTGATCTAAGAGGGCGCCCTCGCGAGTCAACCCGAGTAAGTCCCGATCCCATCTAAAATTCCTCTTTCATTGGTTGGTATACCTGCCCTTGCCCTCGAGCAAGGTTCCGAGAGAGCGATCTCAAATCCCGGGGTCACTAGAAACCCAAGACACGTGCCACCAGATCACCTAGATCGGGAGGACGAGATCGAGGCACCTAACCAATGTTTATGATTATTTAGTGATCCAACAATTAATAATCATTGGATGATGACTATTGGAAACCTAACAGTCACTTGTCCTATGAACAGTCACATTACCAACTACTATTCACTCTTTAGAAGGAACTTTTTAATCCCATTTTTATACCTAACTTTTACTAAATTCAAATTATCTCTCACTGGATATTTTCTTATTGTCTTTATCTCTCTAAACACACAAAAACTAGTCACTTTCTCTCTTTAATTCAGATAACTCTAGTGCTAAGTATACTTGTTTATACTGCGCAAAATTAGGCGAGTATCATTGTGATTTTTTATTTACATGTAGCCTGATGATTAATTTGCCCGGGTTACCTTTTTGTGTATTACTATTCTATAGTAAGGAGGTAAATTACAGTCTTGAGAGAGAGTGTTGCTGTAAATAGGAAAATCCTTCTCCTATTTATTTATTTCATTCCTTTAATTGCTACAAATTCCAGCCCTGTTTCAGTCAACACCAATTTTAAAAAAAATTGTTGTGACCTCTTTGTAATGAAGATAAACGGTCTCATAGAATACAATCCCATTAGAAAATGAGATTATATCCTATGGAACTATTTTATTCAGATGGAGCAAGGTCACAATCTTTTTAGCCTTCATATTTAAATTCAGGTGGCTAGGGGTGTATTATAAACTTGGAGAAATGCTCAATAGTCGGGTTTCCCACTTAGACAAAGGTGTGGTCATGGCATCAACCTTATACAATTAAAGTAAGGTGGATCTCTAAATATTGCCGAAAGACATAGTGTCGGTGCTAGAAACCCTTACGATGGCCTAAAAATCAATTTTTACACCTAATTATAAAATTTAAAGTTTTGAAAATGGTTTAGGTCAAACAGATCTATAAACACTCAAAGTTTTTGAAAACGAACCGTTTCAATAACATGTTACAAAATGCACTATTTTTAGATCCAAAATCCTTTTTTTTTTTTGGCATATCCATTCATATCAAGGTCGACATGATAAAATGTAGAGTTTTTCTACACTAAAACAACCTTTTTGGGTGGATTTTAAAGTGCACCTTACTTCTACAATATAAGGGTGTTATGTGACTTTCCTATACAAATATACATAGTCTTTGATGCAACCTTGGAAGATGCATTTCTACCTCGAGGTTAAATGCAACGAATTACTAGTGAGAGGTGGGTTAGCAAGGAGAGAAAGAGAGATGGGAAAAGGGTGAGAAGGGAAAATATTAGGGTTGGCAATGGAGCGGACCCGACTTGGGACCCAGTGGTAATATCCGACTTGGGTCCGAGTATGGGTCCAAGTTTTGGACCCACGGTAGGGTCTCGGACAACATATCATACCTGATGTTCTCGGATCCAGGTACAGGTCCTGCCATACCCGATCCATAGTTTTATTAATACATTAACAACCAAAGCCCCAACCCCTTATCCCTAAAATTATTTAGATCATTTTCATTTTTCATCTACGGCCAAACCCCAAATCCTAGCCTCCCTCTCTGCAACTCTCCCGCTTTGCAACCCCATTGCCAAGCCAACCAAACCCTGGCCTCCCTCTCTGCAGCTCTCCCCTTCTCGGAGTCTTAGTTTCTCCCTCTCTCGGTCTTAGCCTCAGCTTCTGAGCTGCAACTCTCGGAGGCTCGATCCTAGCCTTTCCTCTACAACACTCGCCGGATGTGCAGGTCTTGGCCGGAAAAACAAAGAGAAATATCCAGTTTTTGTCAAAGTTGGTTTTTTTCTCTAACTCGGGGATTGGTTTCTCTCTTTAGCTTAGTGGTTTTGAGAGCTTTCTTGATTTAGGTTTCTCAGTATTTTAAACCTTAGTTTCTCTCTCTAGATATTTTGAGAGTTTTTTTTTTTTTTTTGTTGTTTGTTGATAGGTTTTGTGAGGAAGAATGAAGCCACGGGTGGTCGTAGGCCACGTGACATATGATTTGAAGGAGATTGCCTTCCTTTCTTTTTTCCCTGATCCTCCTTGTATAAAAAAGAGAAGGATATTTTAATACCCAAAAATCATTTTCTGTCTAGATATTGTATCATTTTTTTTTCCTTTTAGAGAGAATAAAATTTGGGTATAAGTTTCGGCTTCTGAAGCTGGCATATGGGTCGGGTACGGGTTCGGGTATTTTTCAGGTACAGGTTCGGGTATGTTAATTTTGGACCTGTTGGATCCGAATCCAAATCCGGGTACACATGGTAAATTTCAAGTCCATTTACATCGGGACCTGGCCCATACCCAGACCCCTTGCCAACTCTAGAAAAGACTGTCCTTTTTTTGTTGAGGCCATGTCCAGCTATGCACTCATTTCAAAAAAAAAAAATTCCTCCATATGAAATCTAACATAAATTAATTTTTTAACGCTTGGGGAGAAAAACAATTTCTCTAAAATTGAGAAAATTGTTTTTAATAACAATAAAAAAAAATGTATCCCTGATTTTGGATTCAAGAAGCTGAATGAACATTCTTCCTGAAAAATCATGATTTCCATAATCTTTTTTTGCCCCTCACCAAAGGCAATGAAAATCAATTAAAAATGGCATTCAATGAGAAATCCCATGGCCTATAGTCCTTACCAAAAGGTGTACGTACATGCTGGCCCCGTGATTTCACCGGGAACGCATGTTCCTTGCATGGTTGGGATTTTTTTATGACAAATTTTCAAACAAATTCTGCAATGTGAGCAATTTGAATAGTAATAAATTAATTTTGGTCGCTTAAACCTCTAAATCTGATTGTCTCAAAAATGGACCACCAAAAGTCAATTAGAAATTGATTTGGAGCAATTTTTCAGCTCCCTCCTAGCCAAATTATTTACCAAGATTATCTGAACGTTTCTGGATATAAAAGATCTTGTGTTAGGAGGAAACATATCATTAATGGTGGGCTTCAGGGACCACAAATCATTTTCTGACATGTTATTCATGTGTACTCACCTGTATAGTATAGAGAAAGCTTTCTTTGTTCCCCTACAACATAGAAGTTCTATCTTCCCTTACCATCCAGCTTCTATTTTTTTATCAAAAGAGCCACTCACCGTTTGATCTTGATCCGATGTCTCAAAGTATTTTATTTTTAGTTTTTTTAATACAATTTTTCTGAATATGAAATTTGGAACGTGCCATCTTCTCATTGGGGCGCACCTATAAAAATATTAACAATAATTTTTTGATAAAATATAATGATCAAAATACCCCTTGAAACTCTCAAAAATATTTTGGTCATTTTATTTTATTGAATATATATATATATATATATATATATATATATATATATATATATATATATATATATATATATATATATATATATATATATATATTGTTAGTGCAAGTTTAATAAAGGAATGGACGTCCAAAATTGGTATCAAAACAATTTATAGAAAAAACTTAAAAATAAAATAATATAGAGACGTGACATTGTGATTGAGGCAATCTTCGCCTTCCATTAAAAAATGAACGGTTGGATAAGGGGGAGGATAGAACTTCTATGTTATAGGGGAACATAGAAAGCTTTTCCATACAATATATATAGTGCAAAAGTATGTTGTAGGGGAACATAAAAAGCTTTTCCATACAGTATATATAGTGCAAAAGTCAAACTTATTGAGCTCCTATATAGCCTACTACCTCTGGAGCACATTGTGCAACTATTCCCCAAGCAAACATCCTACTTCGTCGGTTTTTTTTCATCCTTAAATTTTGATATTATTTTCAGAAAAAATAAATCTTGAGTTGTTCAATCTTAGAACGTTGCCTTTTTAAACGTATGTCGTGCATAACATTTTATTCTATTTATTTATTTAATTTTATGTTGATCATTGGGTTGAGGTGGTAAGATCTCGAAAAGTTGATGTGCTTAAATTATTCCTAGATGAAATTTACCTGGAGACAGTAAATGTGCGCCATGTTGAAGAGCACTTAAATTTTTGGCAAACTTATATGCTCCTTATTTTTATATTAAGGTTTGTATACTATAAGGCTATTTATTTTTTGGTACAAAAAGGTCACAATTAACTATGGCTATGGGATTTGAAATTTGAATGCTAAATACAAGTCACGGTTTGAAAAAAAATTCTTGAACATCGTGTGGTCGGGGCAAGGATACTCCATTAACATCTCAGGATCGAATCTGCCTAACCGGGTCCACCGTACAATCCAATTTGTGCTATGTGGCCCCGACTTTCTCCATCACCGTCCAACTCATTGATATAAGGTTGGATGAGAAGCCAAAGGTTTTGTGATATGGAAAAACATGCATCTGCATAGACATATCCATCTGTTTCAGGGTTTACTAGGTTCTTTTTCTTTCTCCTTTTTTACAACAATTGGTGGACAAAATTCAAAAAATATTATAGGCTCTTAGAGGAGCAAATTGTACGTTTGCTCCCTTAAGGCAAATCCCTAGATAATAATGCTTTTTAAGGACCTTAAATTTTGGGGATGTGGAGCACTAAACCTGACAACAAAGTTAAATTTTTTTTTGCATACAATCTAAAGGTGCCCGAACAAAAAAATCAAGCCCTAGAATTGAACAAATTGTGTATGTTTGAAATGTCATGTGTAGGCATATACTTCTTTTTTTTTTTCTTTTTTCTTTGTGAATTGCTTTATCTAGTCATTTAAAGTGGAACCCAAAAATTGGGATCAAGAAAGGGTCTTTGGCACGAGGGAACAAATGTAACCAATTTGCTCCCACAGGAGCACATCGACAACTCATACAAATGAAATAAGAAGTTGAAAATTTGGGGCTAAAATTTCCAAAGAAAAACTTTAGTTTTATTTATTCTCCATGATATACTTTCCGTCTATTTCACAACTTGCTCATAATTCTTTTATCAGACCTTTTTATTTTCTCGTGTGCCCGTGTTCGTAAGCATCGAATACAGCATTGGAATCGTTAGCAGTAGCACTATGACAAATCAAGCCCATGGCCTGATCCCAAAAAGTGCCAATAGTGGAGCTTGTGTAATACTACATTAGTAGGTGATTAAGACCATTGGCGATGTTTTTCTGAAGCTTACTTATTTGGAACTTTTTGCTAAGATTTCGCAACTCAATGCTTAAGGTTTTAGATATGATTGAAGTGAGTGGTTTTTGTGCTGCTTGAAGTATTAATTTCCCGTATAATAGGCTAAGTGAAAATACTTATCTTCAATAGAAAGATTCGATGGGTATTTTGGATTCGGTTTATATTTCCCAAGGGGTTATGGATGAAGTGATTTGGGAAGTTGAATATGATGAGGTCTTCTCAGTCAAGTCTTGTTATTTCAAGATATATGGGGATGGTCTTTACCTGATGTAACCAAAGTGTAGAAATGACATGTTCCCCATAAGGTGGGGGTGTTTTTATGGTTAGTTATCCGAAATAAAGCTTTGACGGTGAATAATTTGATTAAAAGGGGTAAAGTTTTACTTAATATTTGTTTGCTGTGCAAAGTAGATGACGAAAATAGAGATCATCTATTCATCCGTGTGCAAAGCGGATGAGGAAACTGGAGATCATCTATTAATCCACTGCCACGTTGCCTCTAAAATTTGGTATTGGTTATTTAGTTTACTTGAGGTTCATGTTTCACTGTCCCATTTCGTGATGAGTATAATGTCACAGTTAGCCTTTAATTATTTACTTTATGTGGGTAGTTTGGTTTCACAAATAGTGAGAGGGATTATGTTATGTGAAATTTGGAAGGAAAGAAATAAGTGGGCTTTTGAGAGAGAGAGTCTATCTTTTGATAGATTCTTGAATAAAGTCAAATTGTATATTTGGTCATGTTTCTCGGTTACCAATGAGGGTTGGGATTTTAACAACCAAATGTTATGTTGAACTTATCAATTTGTTTTTGATGGGTAGAGTAAAGATGAGACCGAGGAGTATTTGGATGGCACCAGAGAATGGGATTTTTAAGTTAAATTTTGACGAGAGTTCTTTGAGTAATCCATATTTGGCGGGCATTGAGGGTATATTATGTGATTGTTTTGGAGATGTCATCTTCTCATATGTTGGCCCTATTGGTTTAACCACGGCTAACCAATCGGAGTTATTGGCTTTGCTCTAAAGAATTACAATTTTTATCTCTAGAAACCTTGGGAGTAGCTGCATTATTGAAGGCGACTCTTTGAATTGAATTAGATGGTGTAAAAAGGAGCTGCGTAGCTTTTGGAAACTGAGGTCTAATTGGTTGCTTGCTTCTTATGTAATTTTTTTTTAGTATATTTGTTTAATAAAGTAAAAAATATTTAGCAAAAAAAAGAAAAAAAAGATCAATGGCAATGTCTATTTTCACAATTGCCATAAAGGCAAGTGCCATAAAGGCATGACTAATATTACCAGGTAGGGATGGCAACAGGGTCAAGGCAAGTCGATCTGAACCTGAACTAAGACCGGGACAGGGACCAAGACCGGGGCCGAGACCGGGACCGGGTCTTGGTCAAGTCTGGGTCCATATTTTGGACCTGGTAGATCAGGTTTGGGTCCAAATGAGTTGGAACTGACCTGAACCATGACCCGATCAGACCCGTTGCCAACCCCATTACCAGGCATCCAAACATGGCTTAGATTTGAATAAATTGAAATCCCGAGGTCAACCGGCTAAATGTTCCTCCAGTAATAAATGTGAGACAACTGAACGCCTTTGCTGAAATATCACGCTGTGACAATTTTTGCATTAACCATGGATTGCTGGATTTCACTCTAGCTACACTTTTAAGTGGGGTGGGAAGAAAAAGGGCTAGTTTGGATTTGGGATAATTTGGTGTTTTATTTTCAAGGATTAAGAGCATAAAATGCCAAAAAAAAAAAACAAAAAAACAAAAATGGTCTTTTGACTTAAATAAGACCCAACTGAGAGAGAGAGAGAGAGAGCCTTTTTTTCCCCGTATTTGGATGCAATATTATTTAAAATACAAATAATCTTAAAATGAACTAAACTGACACCCAACCAATAGAATAGATATGACATTTAGATGATATGTTAAAAAGGGAATAAGTGAATAGCATGCTTCTCTAATAAAGAAAATACAATGCTCACTTTTATTGCATTAATAAATGTCAAATACAACACAATATATCAATACAGCAGCACTGAAGGCCCATGAACACTTCTTCATGGACCAAGAACCTTGGACCTGCGAATTACAATGATTATAAATTTTAAAGATTTGAAATCATAAATATTTAATATTGAATAGATTTATTTAATTCATTTTGATATTATTTGCATCAATAATATATGGCTTTGCAAGGAATTTCACTACACAACTGGCAATTCATTGGGGTCGAAGATACGATTGTGGCAGCTTGAGTCACAGGGATAAGCACAATCGATCTTTTGAAAAGGACTACGATCATAGAACCAGTCCCCAACTGCTTTGGCAATGGACTGCAAAAATAATTTTAAAAGATTACCAAAACTGAGCCTCTCATTTTTTAGAACAGCACAAAATTTTAGTTCAACTTTTTATATAACGCTGCACATTCTCTCTCTCATTTCGGAAGTTTTATGATATTACAATATCACTTAAGGTAGCCCAAGTTTTTATTATGATAGTTGAGCTTCATAAGAAAATCAGTAGTGATAAGAATATAAACTTCATCACTTACCGTACCACCCAGTACTGGCGAGTCGTCCCTTAGCCATGTTTCTTGCACCTCAGATTGGCAATGTGCATAACAAGAATTTATAAACTTGCCTATAGATGGAGAACTCCCCACTCCTTTCAAGGCACTAAGGAATTCCAACCTAAAATCTGTAACACACAAATGTAATATATACATAAGAAATGTATTATGTATTACCATGTGGGAGGTGTGTATGTGTGGGAGAGAGAGAGAGAGAGAGAGAGAGAGAGTCATAACAATAACCTTGAAGGGTTTGTAGTTGACTAGCAGTGCATTTTTTTATATCAAGCTTGCAATTGTGCCATGTGCCATGAGGATCAGCCACTCCTGGGGCAAGGGTGTTTTTTACCTAGAAAATAAAATTTGGATAAAAAGAAGTACTCATGAGATGATATACACTCATCCAGGACTGCACTATGTGAGACCAGTAAAGAGAAAGGGAAGTATACACTACATAATAACCAGCTGGTGCATGGGTGTATGGTACACAGCCAGTGTGAGCCAGCACATCCTCTGTTGTTTCTCAACAATGGACAGTGGAGATTAACCACACACAGGTGGCCACTTGCCATAGGGAACCACAATTGATCTCAGCAGTCTGTCCTTGAGAATAGGCTGGGGCGACCCAGCTGTGTGCCATACACCATACACAAGCTGTGAATGGAATGCTTTCTCTAAGGAAAGTATTTACTACCTGCCATGAGTCATAAGCTGCGTTCAACAGAAAGAAGGGTGTACGGATACCTTGTGCCATGTATTGTGGGAAGAAGCACTGCATGTAGCTTAATTCTCTTCATCAGTAAGATGTATGAAATGCAAGGAGTGTTTTGGGGAAAAGAAAACCCAAACGCCCCTTGTTGGCTAAGTAATCAACTGAAGCAATGAGAAGAAGAAAGGGGCATTTGGCTTACCAGACTTGGTTTCAACCTTGAAGTGCATGATTGTGGCAGATTCTTAGCTGAATCCTGATAAGCAAAATAAAAAGCTTAGAATCGAAATTCATGGACAATAAATTTTTTCCATTTTTCTTTTTCTTTTTTCTGGAGATATCTAATGGATTGTTAATAAGATTATTTAACTTTCCCATAACAACAACATGCAAATGTAGAATCTCACACGACATAAATGCACATGGATTAACCCACAGGGAAATTGATCCATTCCTCATTTAAGCTTACATGAATGTGTCACAAAAATCCACATGTGTATGTGTGGCAGAAAGAGAATTTGACAATGAGAAAGAAAGCTATCAAAAACTTCACAAGTAAATCATATTTGTCCTTTCCAAGGGAATTATTCTATGAAAAAATATCTGGTGACTTCGGTCACCATGACAGTGTGTGTCTCCAAACTCCTGAACCTTTCAAACATATTCTGAGGAGTTTTATGTTTCTTTACATGCTGCTCCAATTCATCTAAATGTGGCTAATGTGATGCACACTTTGTAGACATGTACGGTGAGATTTCTAGGTTTCAAGATAAATAGCATGTGGGGTCTCCAAGTGTTTGCTAGTAATGCAGAGCAGACGATTAAATGTCAATGAAGAGCCATATCAAGAACAAAATCATCAACATGATTAGACTACTCATCGTTGGACACAAGTAAAAATCCAATTTCACCACACTAATTTGGGTTCTGGTTATAAGCGCATGGTATACATATCCTCTGCCCTAGAACATGGACACCACATTATTAGTAACCTCTAAAAGGAGCTCCTGAGCTCACTGCTCTCACACCTGTCAAAATATTTGATGTACTCATCGGGGTACTCACTTGTAACTCCAAATGCTTATTCTTCAAAAAAGATAAGGTTGCCTAGTTAACAAGAATATCAACATATGATGTGTATTATTGTATTCAAGATATGTACAACCGCAAACAACACAGATTCATGAATGCATGTAAAAAAATATGGAAACACTAGTTTATTCTTCAAGAATTATTGTTTCCACATTTTGCATGTTACTATTAAAGAAATCATCAAAATAAACTATAAATATGATGGGCATTACTCCATCCATGTGTACAAGTGTTTTCCATACCTTGGAAACAGAAGAAGAAACTTACATGTAATGTTACCACATCATCAAAGAAAGATTGTATGTGATCTGCTTGTGAAACATCCTTTCTGTACCATAGAACTCAGAAGCTTTAATTTTAAGATTCAATCATCATCGGTACCATCATATTCTTGGTTGGTACATATTGGTAGAAACATTTGAGTCTTGAGTCTGAAGAGGTTCCAAAAGAAAGAAAAGGCTAAGAACTTACGCATTGATAAAGTAACCAGCATCAGCAACGCATTTTACTTTCGCACCTATAGGGAGAAGAGCACGAAAACTGTCACAGTGGAGTATGGAAGTCAATCCACCAGCAGAGCAGCCAGAAAGAATAGCCTGTAACCAATTCTTGTGATTAGCCATAGAGGGGTAGTGGATCATAGTCATAGTCGTATTGTGTTTGGGAGATATACATTTTCAGCATTACGCATTCCTTTTGCTAATAGGTCTTCAATAACAGCAAGCCATATCCTTCCTCCCCTGAAATGAAGCTTAGTGGCCTGATTGGAAAGATACATATCAGCAAATACAAAATATCCGTATAATTGGAGAAATAGTACAGTAGCACAATATTTTCTCTTAGAACATATTTCATGACATCAACTTGAAGGGAAATGATACTATATATATTATATGGATGGTACTTTTTCCATAGCCCATTGCATTATCATTATAGTATGCTTTCCCATACTAAAAGTTATGACATTTCTCAGGCAGCTGGGGATTCAGATTACTCACTGGGTCCACTTCCTCCACATCGCCAGTAAATGATGCTCCATCACAATATCGGACCTTGACCCTATTCCAATTATAAAAGTCTGGAAATGGTACCATGATCAGTTTGGAAGAAATAGGTTGCAAACAATTGCACTTGAATGAAAATACACCACCCTAAACCAAAACCTTGAACTGACTAACAAAGAAAATATAACTAACATAATTGTGAGACCTTCCTGATTCCCAGAAATTGATGAAGACATCCACACTTTCAAAAGGTAAATGAGATATCCTAGATAGTTTCTCTCTTTATTTCAGAAGATCAACATACAAGCATTTTGTAACAAAATCAGACGGCCACTAAATTACAACACATCATTTCCAATGGCTTGCAAAATTTAGAGACATGAATAGTTTTCTTGTCTTTTAATATGGGACTTGGAATAAGTTCAGATACATAGCAGCTCTTAAATTATGCAATACTCATCCAAAAGTAATATAAAACTCTCATCACAACTTCTTCGAAAGCAGACTTATAGAGACAAGGGGATACCAAATAGAAATTATCGAAAGAAGGGAAACTTATAAAACTATAAGGGAAGCAAAGTCCCTATACCTGGATTCATTGATGCTTTGTTGCCTAAGAGCCCTGAAAATGCAAGTTGCTTCACCATTTGGTTAGACGAACCCAAACGTGTGTTTTTGCGTGAGAAGCAAGTTGTAACATTGCTACACCATCCCCCTCCCTGAAAATTGAAAACCCTATGCATACATAAGCCATTTATGATAAGAATACTCCTATCAACATTAAATGGATCAAAAAAAGTAAGAAGCCTTGAGAAAACTCCTAACAAAGAAAGGATCTCTGAAAAACAATAGGTAAATCATAAAGGGAGGCCCTCCCATGCTCATTAATAAAAGGAAAAGAATAAGAAGAAGGATTTGCTAGCTAGCAAAAGTGTGAAAAGAAAATGGTTCACCTCGACATGAACAAGCCAATTGTTAATTCCAGAGCCAGAGCCCTTGTCAAGATGATAAGCAGGAGGGCTCCCATCCAAGCAAACTGCATCAAAATTCAGACGCAAATTGAAATCATAATAAGACCAAACAAATTATCGTCTACAGAAAGGGGAACAAAAAAAATTTGCTTAGTTAAACATGAAGAGCTCAATCATGACTTTATTCCAATTTTCAATATGAGAATAATGAAGAATAATAAATCACAATTGGAAGAGATAATTAACATAAGAGCATGATATACCTGCTCCTTTTGCTACTGCAGTTGTGACGTAAGTAATGTCCACAAAGAATCCATCTGCTTTGAGTGAAATTACTAAAAATACCAGGAGCTTTAGGCATCCATTACGTTGTCGATCCATCTCACAGATTGTCTATCAAAAATTTTTTAATGCAGTTATACACTTCCATTGCCCTTCTTTATTAGAAGGCCTAAAATGTACTGATAAAAATCTTCTATTTCACACAGATTCACTTCAAGGTTCCTTTCTATTTATTAATAAAAAATATAGGTTCAAGATTCATATGAAAAATAATCTTTCACACAAATTACTAATAAATAGATAATATTACCATAAAAATAATAGAATCAATAAGCAATTCTAGCTAAATTGCCGATAAAATTCTTCACTTTGAATTACAAAAAATAATCAACAAAAAATAATCAACATCCATGGCCAAAAGAGGCACCTTGTACAGAGAAAAATGTTTATATATCTAAATCTACGGAGAAATCCTAATGGTATATAGATACATGTCAATAAATAGTTCAAATAAACTGATAATATTCTCTATTCTATTCTGATAATAATAGTTGAGTGCATTGTCAAAAAAAGATAAGAATATTTGAGTGTTTTATCGTGGCAAAAGAAAATTTATTCACATAAATGCATTTATACGACTAAATATAATCCTATATTTCACACTCCAGAAGCTTAACTTAATAGTTTCCATTGAAACGATTATTGAATAATTAATTGAGTATTACCTCTCTCTACTCCGAAATTGCTGAAATAAAACATTTGCCAAATAGTCGATTCAGGGAAGTTTCCGCCAATGATTTTCTTATAGTCTTTCAAAAAAAAAAAAAAAATTGAAACTTCAACAATTTTCTGCAAATAATGAAGTTCTTAAAATCTCTTAAAGGTTAAAATTCAGAATTTCGTCCAAACACATCAGAAAAAAGAAATAAATTAAAGGACAAAAATGCAAAAATCCGCATTCAATGAGAAAAATTCGCCACACATTAAGGTACCTGCTGGGGACTTTTCAGCTGAATACAAAATAAAAACATTTCAGAGTAGAAAAGGGAAGTACAAAAAGAAATTTAGCTCAAATTATAAATTTTTAAATAAAAACAAACAAATACTAGCTTAAAAAGACTCCTGCACTGAAAACCGAAATTCACCTGAAACATTTTTTCCTTTGGGTAAATTACCTGAAACAGCTAAATTAAGAGGCCCAATCTTCGCCGGAAAACTCCCTGTAAAATATGCAGACAAATCTCTATCTAGGCCAGAAAATTCTCAGGAATCTCGCCGGGAAAACCAGTGGCCCGGAAAATGAAAGAAAAAATACATAGAAGAATCACAGATGGGCATGGAATTTATAGCGGTTTGATTAAGAGATCGAAGTACAGAGGTGCTCATTAATTATTCTGAAACTTATTACGCAGAGTAAATTTTTTTCAGTCGAAATATGGGTGAAAACAACGGTGAAAATAAAAAAAATAAATAAATAAATAAATAAATAAATAAATAAAAATAAAAATAAAAATAAAAAATAAAAAATAAAAAATAAAAAATAAAAATAAAAAAGATATGAAAATGGAATATGGAAAATGGTGTTTTACAGTTGCCGTAAAAAGTTGTTGCCGTGGTGTCTTTTGCGACATTGATCGCTTTGGGTTCATAAATTACTAATAAATTGTTAAAATAATGTTTTGCAAGATCTGGACTAATATTGTCCCTGTAGATTCTGAAAATGCCAAGTAAGGCATTTTTCTTATCTATCAGTAGTTAATTAGTTAAGTTTGTTTTTGCACAACTTTAAACAATCCAATTAAGAAACACATCTAAATTTTATCATAAAATGTAATTTTTATATAAA
Organism: Amborella trichopoda; assembly: GCF_054954075.1. Taxonomy (NCBI): domain Eukaryota; kingdom Viridiplantae; phylum Streptophyta; class Magnoliopsida; order Amborellales; family Amborellaceae; genus Amborella; species Amborella trichopoda. The sequence goes on from NC_142338.1 coordinate 43,819,880, forward strand.
AAATTCTTATGATGGATTGAGAATCTATTTTCATTTCTAATTATAAAATTTCAAACTTTAAATATGGTTCAAATCAAGTAGATCTATAAACACATGAAAATGTTGAAAATGAACTTGAAATCTTTTTCTTTTCTTTTCATATCAATTAGAGGGTTTTCCAACATCCAAACAATATGTTATGGTGGATTTTTGAGGTGCATCTTTAATTTCTATATTTTAAGATTGCAATGTTATTTAAACTTTTCCTATTAATTAATGACTTTTAGTGGATAATAAAATAAGGGTATGGTTTCTATAAAGTTGCAACCTTAAACAATAGAATTGAGACGCACCTCTAAATTTTATGATGACATGGAATTTTGGTGTAAAAAATTCTTAAGATTATCTCAAAATCTATTTTTATAGCTAATTATAAAATTTTAAACTCCAAAAATGGTTAAAGTCAAGTAGATCTATAAACATATGAAAATCTTGAAAGTAGAGGGTCTAGATCATGTGTTACAAGATACACTATTTCTGGAACTCAATATATATATATATATATATATATATATATATATATATATATATATATATATATATATATATATATTTCCTATATGCATATATCTTGTTGTCGAGATAATCAATTGAAGGGTTTTTCAATATTAAAATAATATTTTTTAATGGATTTTTTAGGTGCATTTGTAATTCTATATTTTAAGGTTGCAACCTTATATAAACTTTTTTCATAAAATAAGCGGAAAGCTCACCGTGCTTGTGTCATTAAAGGAAAAAGAAAAAGAAAAATAAGAGCCCATGTTTTCCACAAGTATAAATTTGCATTAAAGAAAATGGTTAAATAAGACATCAATCTTCTATTTTTGAAGTAAGGTACACATGAAAAACCTATATGAAAAGACTGTTTCTGTATTAGAAAATCCTCAAATTGATTATCTAGATCTCTCGAGATACATGAATATAAAAAGAAAAATAATTTAAAATAACAAAAATAATGTATCTTATAGTATATTATCTAGACCATCACTTTTTAAAATTTTAGTAGTTTATAGATTTGAACAATCTATATTTTTCTTTTTTAGAATTTTAGATTTCATAGTTAAAAGTAAAAATAGACTTTCATCCCAGGCTTTCCAACACAGAAACTACATCTTTTAACATAGTTTTGAGGTGCGCCTTACTTTAATTATTTAAAAGTAATGCCTTATACAAGCTTCATTCTTGGATTACGCCCCGTTCACCATTAAACGGAACAAGACATAACAAACACATTGATATTAGAAGTATATAACATGACGGACCTGCTTTTTATGAGTCCCCCCACTCATACTATTTTCATGCAGGCTCCCTTGAACACCCATTATTTCTATTGATCTTGGATCCAAATTTATAGTGATTCATGATCAACACTATAATGATCATGAATATAAAAAATAAAACAAATAAAATAGAATTTTAAAATATTTTTATTATAATTATTTGCTATCCATTGGATAGGAATCTTTAGTTGTCGAAGTTATATTAAAAATGGACGTTTATGATTGTGCGGGCTACTGAATCCCCCGACTCACAAAACATTTTTCATAACTTAAATCAATTCATATTAGTCAAACATACGAACAATAAAATGACGCATCCTATGCAAAACTTCACTGTTTATTTTTATCCTACAAAACCCCAATATTACCAATATAGTAGACCCGATTCCCTCCTGAGCAAGCTCAGGACTCCATTTTTTTTTTTTTTTTTGGGGTGAGGTAGTGGGGAGAAGGCCCTTACTCTAAGTAAGAATTGACCTTAAGACTTAGCATTGCAAATTATCAAGTGTTAACCAATTAAGCCCGAGCTCTTTTTTTAAAATGTGGTAGGACAAGTCAGTGAAGATTTGGCCCTGACCCTTTGATAAAAATAGAGTTAGAGGCTTCATCACGAGACTCAACAGTATTACCACCCAAACCCCAATCTCATGACTCATCACAACTGAGGATTACCCTTTAAGTTTAGTGAAATAGAATATTGGAAACTCGCTATCTTCCTTGATTTAATAATATAAAGTTTTGTAAACAAAATTAAAATCAATTTAACTTGTCATTCATTTTCACAATTATGAGGAAAAAGATGCATGTTGCATTGTCATGTGTCTGTGTCTCAATGTGGAACAAGGGTATGGGGTGTTAGATTCTTCGAGCTTAGTGTGTGACGCCGGTAGAACGTGTCTGATTCCTAGTGCCATGAAGAAGAGACTTCCAAGTATTTTTTCTCACATGTATCTTGTGGATTCAATCTGTTTCCGGCATTTGTAATTTTTATGATCTTAATAAAGCTCACACTTACTCAAAAAATAGTATAATGAAGAAGAGGATTTGGCTATATGGCTATATTACGAGAAAACAATTAAATTCAATAATATTTTACTAATATATTATTTTGTGATAAGTACCAAGAAATAAACAATTACAACTTAGTTGGCAGAATCCATCTATTGTTTTAACACTTCATAAACATTTTTCATAGTTCCACCCTTCTACTCAAAACATAAAGGGCGTGGATTGTATAGGGCTGAGGCCCCAAACAATCAAAGTAAGTCGCACTTTTAAATAGTGTCGGAAAATATTTTTTGGTACCAGAAATCTTTATGATGGCTTGAAACTTTATTTTCATATCTAATTATAAAATTCAAAGCTTCAAAGATAGTGTACATCAAACAGACCTATGAACACTTTAAATTTCTTGAAAATTGATAGTCAAAAAATACAATACACGATGGACTGTTTCCATGACTTGAAATCTATTTTTTCTTATATCTATACATTTTGAGCCCGAGATGATCAATTTGAGGATTTTTTGACATCAAAATAACCATTTATATTGGATTTTGGAGGTGCACCTTAATTTAATTGTTTAGGGCCTCACCCTTATATAAACGTTTTCCAAACATGAAAGACGATCAAGTCTCCGAATGTAATTAATTAACAAACAACCATGAAAATTTAGGAAAAATTGAATATGTTTATCTGTACGTGTGTCAATATGTGTCAAACACAAGTACTTCATAGGAACATATATGTAATGCATGTAAAAGGGGAAGAAAATGGGGAGGAGGAATGAAAGAGTAGCTAATATTTAACGAAAATTGTTTCATGTGGGTTGGACCACATTTCTATATATGTGGTTCAGAAAGTGTAAAGCATCCATCTTAAAGATAGATGCAAGTTGATGTTCCATCTAAAAACAATGGAAACTAACGATCCAAATGTTTTCTTACTAGAATTAGTATTTTTAATTTTTAAAATTTATTTATTACATGTCTTTAAAAGTTAAGTCTTAAAATCCATCTCAAAAATAGATTCATTCATAGGCCCGCATTTCTACATATACGAACTTGGCCGCATAGAAACGGGGTCCAATATTTAATACTCATTCTTATTTATTATATGGCGGCCTTGTGATGGGTAGGTTTCAGGTGAAACAAACATAAGAGAATGAATGTTATACAAATAATATTGAATAAGGTTGAGCGGAAGAGGAAAATCGGATTTCCTTGTTAGCTATTATTACCCTCCTGAACAACATAAAGAGGAAGATGCCATTTTGAGCATGACTTTTAAGGAGCCATAAAGGATCTAGAAAGAAAGGTTTAGGCTTTCCTGGTTCATCTTTTGATGTAAAAAGGTTTGGTGGTGCTGTGGGAGCATATTGTGTATTTGGTTCTTTAGTTAAAAACTTAATTCTCATGTTATGACTATCTTTTTGGAACCTAAATTTTGAGGATGCAGCATCTAGAACCTAATAACTGACCTCAACGAAAGAAAAAAATAAATAAGGCCTCTAATGCCACAAAATATTTTAACGTTCCAAGATTTAACAAGAGCTGTCCAATTTTCGGAGTGCAAGATCACTTAAAATCGAAAAGGTTCTGGAAAATAATCATCTGATGATACTTTCATAGATGCCAAAATTTTGGATCAATAGAATCCTCCCAATTTATGTCTTTTGCTCGAAGGAGTTTTTCTACAGAATGCTCCCGAGGGAGCATGCTACAAATTCAGGAAAACTTATATAATGGGAAAATAACTAAACAATTATTTCATCAAAACAAGAGTCCGATTGAAATTTGGGTCAAATAGATAATTTAATTTATCAAGTAATATAGAAAGATATAGACAGTTTGCTATTGATTATGACATGAACAAGGGGCCAACAGACTACTATTGATTTGGGTACTTTATATGTTTTGCTGTAAAATAGATTATATACATATGGATAAGGAAAATCTAGAAAGATTCGATTAGCGAATTGTTTAATCCCACACATATATTCTTTCATGCCTTATTTAATAAGACATATAATTGTACATTATACTTTACTGTGTAAATAGTTGGAATAAAACTCGGACTCTACGGTGCAAATAGTTGGAATAAAACTCGGATGATGATCTGTTTGAGATGCATGCACCATTGAACTCCGTCGTGGTACCCCAAAATTAAAAATACATCTCACTAGACGTAGACATATTTTTACTTGAGAATGCCTCATTAAATTTGAGCCATCCATAATGCAAATATAAACATATTCTTGACATGACGCGTACTTTGTTCTTGACCGGAAAATAAAATTAAAACATATTTGTGGTGGACATCATGAATCCATACTTTGCTGTACACTCTTAAAAAAAATAAAAAAATCAGAGTGCATATAATATGCTCCTGCGGGAGCAATACTGCATATATAATCCCTCGGTCAAAACACCTAACCAGGTTGATTTTTTTTAGTCTAAAAAACTGTAACCATGTAAATAAGGAAATGTTTATATAGAGCCGAGGCTCTAAACAATCAAATTAGAGCCCACCTCAAAAATCGTCCAATTGATGCTCAAATATCGTTCAATTGATCATCTCGACATCAAGATGCATGGACATGAGAAGAAAATATAGATTTCAAGTTTTGGAAATGGTGCATCTTGTAACTCATTTCCGGACCGTCAATTTTCAAGATTTTCAAGTTTTCATAGTTCTGCTCGATCAACACTATTTTTGAAGCTTTAAATTTTTTTAATTAAAGATGAAAATATATTTTAAGGCTATCACAAAGATTTCTAATATTAAAACCACATTTCTCGACACTATTTGAAGATACATTTTACTTTGATTGTTTAGAGCCTCGGCTCCATACAAACCGCATCCTATAAATAATTACTAGATCATTATCTAGAAAAGATTAGGAATTTTGAGTTTTTGTAACACTAAGATCTAGCCCTTCAAAAATTGTCCAGTCTCTATTCAATCTCGAGGCATCAATTTTTTTCTAGTACATAGGGAGTTTACTTTTGACACATTTTTTGTTACACCCTCAAAATTCGAGATCTTAAAAGTACCAATAGTATATGTTTTTGCTAAGTAGAGTAAATAAATAGTATACTCCGACGCGAGTTGGAAATTTTTTGGCAAGAAAAAGATCCATACTTAGCTGGAGAAGTACAACTGGTATGAACACAACCAGTGGGTCATTGGAAATTTAGTGCTGGACAGTCCATGTGCACGAAAGCGCGTTGCACCACCCAGTCTCCGTACGTTGATGCCATGAAGTCTAGAATATAATAGGTTCCTAAAAGAACATAGAAACACAAAAGATCTTCACTTTTTTTTCTTTTTTTTTTGAAAAGAATATCATCAAAATAGTAGTCAAAAAAATCATTGTCGCCAAATTTTTTGTCGAGTGGTCACCCTAATAGCATCATTTCACTTAGGTATCTCATCATATATTTCATTAAGCATCCCAAAATGCGTGTTTTGGGTGCAAAAACATTGAACAAATGTGAGCAGAATCTAGCTCATATGCAAACCAAAATGCCTCTGCTTGTTTCGGATTCCAAAACGGGAGGTCATGGGAAAACAGATTGTGTTTCAATCCCGGATATCAACATCATTTGTTTTGGGCACTTGAGTGGGGCAAAATGATCAAAATATCACTACTTATGCAGAATTCTAAATCCAATGCAGTTCTGGACATTCTATTAAAATAGTTACTATAAGTACTAAAGTGAAATCATCTTTTCAAAGTATCATTGATACATTGGTTGATTTAACTAGCGCACCCCACAATGATTTTTTAAATTGATTTAACTGTTTTCCTTTAGAAAAATATCATTTAAGGGGTCAAAATCCTTTACAAAATTATTAAAATGGTCAAATGATCTCTACTAAATCTGAGGGATTAATTATTCTTTTTCATTTCATTTAGGTACTTCAAAAAAAAAATATCCAAATTGCATATGCTCAAGATTGGGAAGGAGAACCATTAGAGGCATTTCAATAATTTGACCCCCAAGAGAACCTATCTGAATGATAAAAGTATCCCTTGTTTTTCCTGGTCAAAAATAAGGAACACATGCTTTATGGTTACTAATGAAGAACAATTAGGGATATTTTTATCATTTGGCACTCAAATTCCTTGCACATATGAAATGACAAAATAGTAATAATATATAGATATATAATTTTTCTTCAATATTGTTTAAGTGTGTTCCTTTTGTGTAATGAAGAACAATTAGGGGCATTTTTTCTGTCATTTGGTTACAGCCTATTGGGATAAAATTATTGAAATACCCATGATTGATCCTTCTTCTTAATCCTGAATAAGAGTAATTCAATTCAGGATTTTTTTTAGAGAGATACCCAAGTGAAATGAATAAAAAAATAACCCCTCAAATTTTAATTCGACCCCTTCAATGATTGTTTAAACGATTTTAACCCCTAAATGATATTCCCAGGACTGTAAAACCATCAAGTTCGAATTTTTTTTACTTTCATCCACATTACGGGGAGAAATATCCTGGTCTTTCTTTTATGAACAAATATATCGGGGCCAAGCCTAGCCCAAAATTTCATGGCTAGGCCAGGGCCTGAATTTGCTAAACTCAGCCAGGCCTAAGCCCGGCTCAACTCAACTCATCCCATCTGATTGGCAGCACCTAGACCTGATTCAGGAAGAGCTTTTGGAGTCCTACGTAGGTCCAGCCTGGTCCCAAACTTTGCAGTAAAAAATATCCTATGATCCCATCCATGTGATGTGGACGGGCTAATGGTTGAGATTTCACAAGGTCATATAAACTGACCAATAATTTATTTAATATATTTTTATAATAAAATATATATCTAAATTTTATGGAGTAGATTTATTTTTATAAATATAATAAAATAAAAATAATTAAAAAGAATATTAAATAAAACACAACCAAAATACTTCTAATTTTATTTTGATCAATATTTTTACTAAAAAAACATTGTATTATATTTGTTTAATTTTACTTATAAAAAAGATTCTAAAGCCCAAATTTCAGATAAATGTAAATTTTAAAAAAAAAGTTAAAAAAGAAATTTTACTTTTAACCCTTGGATGAGGATGGTTCAATCTGAACCATAAAAGGTGCTTGTGCACCACCGTCTACATGCTATTTACGCAATACCCACCCCACTGTAATGGCCCGTTTGCGTCCCTGGATGCCCAAATTGTGGATGTGTCTCAAAACCTAGTTATGTAAATTCTAGTATATGTTAAGGTTGAGGCTGCTAAAAAAACCCAGTATATGAAAAATACCTCCATGAAGATGAAAACGAGGTTTTGGTTGTTTGTTGTTAAAGCAGTTCAGCTGTTCATTGCATAAGCTGATGATTCCATAAAAATATATGACTAATCAAAAAGATTTTCTGGGAAGAAGTTACCAACAGTATAACAAACACATTTGACGGTTTTGATCATATTTTTTTTTTATCGTGTTGTAGGTCCCTCTCTCTCTCCCTACAAGACCCATTATAAGTTATTCCCAAAGCATGTCAATTTTTAGAAGATTCAAAATACATATCCCACGTTCACGTTTGAAAACGAAGCAAACAGAAAAAGCAATATTGTGAAACTACATGTAAAATAAATAGGAGATACCATAGAAGCAAAAAGCAATATCGACATCTCATTGCAAAGTGGAAAGAATAGTTGGTGTAAATCTTACAACAGTTGGCCAGAACGATAATATAGGTGGAATGGGAAATGTCAAATTTTTATTATGTGGTTTAGAATGCATATCACTATATGAATTTTAATTTTTTTTTATAAATATGATGAAGATGAAATTTTGGATGTACTAGATTTTAACCATTTTTATAGATCTACTTGATTTTAACCATTTTTGTAATTTTAAAATTTATAGTTGGATATAAAAATAGATTTTGAGATAATACTAAGAATATTTTACGTCAAAATTATATGTTATGTCAATATTTGAAGGTGCACCTTAATTGGATTGTTTAAAGTTGCAACTTTATGGAAACCATACTTTAGAGGTTGTTTTGATGCCCTAATATCCTCAAATTGATCATCTCGACATCAAAATGAGTGGACATGAGAAAAAAAATAGATTTCAAGTTTTGAAAATTGTGTATTTTGAAACACATTTTTGGACCATCAATTTTCAAGATTTTCATATATCTTTCGATCTACACTATTTTTGAAGCTTTAAATTTATAAATAAAGATGAAAATATATTTTAAGGCTATCACAAAGATTTCTAGTATTGAAACTACATTTCTCAATACTATTTGAAGGTAGGCTCTAATTTTGATTGTTTAGAGCCTGGCTCTATACAGACCACACCTATATATATATATATATATATATATATATATATATATATATATATATATATAACTCATGTCTCTTATTTATTTGCTTCTATTCATATTTGCAAATAATAATCTAGAATAGCATTGAATCAACTGAAGATACACACTTGCCAAGAGCAACATGGAAAAAAGAAAAAAAAAAAACTATGATTTACAGGAAAGAAAAATGAAATACAACATGTCCAAATCATGACTAACCAGTAGATGTAAAATTACAAAAACAGGCCACAAAAACGAAAATCAGAGAAGGATATGTACTTACCGATCCTCAAAAGTCACACAAATGAGTCTTCTTGATGGAGGCTTTTTTCTTCAAAAAAACCCAGCAACAATGGAGTGAGAAATGTTAATGGCTGATCAATTTCTGGAGTTGGTTGAGCATCTCGCGGGGCAGTGATCAAGGGTGGTGCAAAGGTGCAGGCTGGGTGCTGCAATGGCTTGGGGAAGAAATGGAGGTGGAGAGATAGGATGATAAGGGCCAAGTGGATGTCAACGGGTGACGTGAATCGCGAGGCCAATGTTAGGTTTTGGCAATTCTCGGATATGCGCATTCCAGGTTTTTTCTAGAATAAGTGTATGCTCATTTTTATGGCTTTTGAAGATTAGCAAATACAGGTTTTAATTGGTCAAAATAAATCCAAACAACCCAACTGGTGTCAAAACCTAAATGTCCAACTAGTGTCTAAACCTGGATATCTAAAAGCCCATGAATGGATTGGCATGTAACCCCTCAAACCTCACAACTCACACACACACCAAAATGACAGGGTTTGGGTTGCATGTGTAGTCCATCTGGCCACCCCTCATTTGGGAATAACTATAGCAACAAATTATAACACACATGCGTATAATTAAAAGAACTGTTTATTAGAAACAAAATTAAGGATTTTTTTTTTTTTTTTTGGCATCTTTTAGTGTCTATGTATTTATAAGCTTCCCACCTTGTATTACATAAGTAAGGCGAACCTTTAAATTTTTACTAGAAGATGTAGTTCTAGTTTTGGAAACCTTACACAATGACTTGAAAATCTACATTCAACTTTAATTATGAAATTTAAAATTAAAAAAAAAGTGCAAATTGAGCAGATTTACAAATATTTAAAAATCTAAAAATTAGACGGTTCATATAACTTTTTATCAAATGCACTATTTTAGGACTTAAAAAATCTTTTTTTTTTTCTTAATATCTATACATCTCGAGTTCGAGATGATCAATTAGAATGTTTTTGAATTTCGTAACACTTTTTATTGGATTTTTTAAGTGCAACTTACTTCTACAGTATAAAGTTACAACCTTATATGAACTTCTTATGCGCACATACATAGATAGATAAAGAGGACGTTGAGGGGGGGAGGACTGCCAGGGTGAGGAGGAGGGGAGGGGGGTTGCTGATATTCCATTGGGAGCCATTTGGTAGCCACAAATGCATGCACATTTATTAAAAAAATTCTCTTAGTTTGATGAACCATTTATAGAGGAACTAAAAACAATTGTTTATAAAGAGACCGTTTCTCTTTATTACAAGGAGAACATAATTGTTCTACTCATTAAATGTCAAATTGGATGGCTTGAGGTGAGGTCACAAAGTCTGATAACTTTTTATTGAAATTTTGTGTCTATTCAATTACACTCTTACAACCACCCATTTTGATATTTAAAGAACAATAATGATTGTCTCCTCTTTATATAAAAAGTAAATAATCTCTTTGTAGACAACATCAAACTAAAAGCATTGGGGAAATGTTTCTATACTTTCCCAACAACATAGAAGATCTATACTTCCCCTAAAATCCAGCCATCCAATTTTGATCAAGAGAGTCACTCATAGTTTGATCTTAGATCCGACGTCTCAAAGTATTTTATTTTTAGTTTTTTTTCTACAAACTGTATGAATATAAAATTTTGTATGTGTCATCTTATCATTGGGGCACACTTATAAAAAATATTAAAATTAATTTTTCGATAAAATACAATGACCAAAATACACCTTGAACCTTTCAAAGGTATTTTGGTCATTTTATTTTATTGAAATATTTTTTTAATATTTTCACTAGTGTGAATTTAATAGAGGATTGGACATCCAAAATTTGGTGTCAAAATAGTTTATAGAGAAAAAATAAAAAATAAAATAGTGTAGAGATATGACATTGTGATTGGAACAATCTTAACCCTCCCCTCCATTCAAAATGGATGGCTGGATAAGGGGAAGTATATAAGTTTTATGTTGTAGGGAAAGAATAGAAAGCTTGCCCAAAACAAAAAACTTGAAAAAGTAGTGCATGAAAATACCCGACCACGCTCATCCTCAAGGGTAGGGGTATTTTGGTTTTTATTTTTATTTTTATTTGTTTGTGTATAACGGACATGCATACAAGCTCTCAAAATTTTAAATCCACTAGATTTCTAAGTAAAATAAAAAATAAAATAGTTCCCATACACACTAGTGGTCAGTTTGTGCTATATTCAGTTTGGGCCAGTATTTTAGAACCCGACGAGTTGGACCAAGATCAATGACCAAACCCCGAATCAACGGGGATGGAATTGTGCAGTGAATGTTACGGCTACCTCACTACTCCCTCCGCAAAAAAAAAAAAAAAAAGGGAAAAAAAAAACCTTTCATATTTTTTTTTGTCTTTTTTTTATAAGATTATCTAATGTTATATTTGTTCCCTCTTAAATATCCACCCCATAAACACTATTGTAATTTTTATTTTTATATTTTTTGGATCATCAATTCATATTTGTTCTGGACCGTTTTGGATAGCAAATCCTGCTATCCAACATGCTATGCAGTGTTTAAAAAAACGCCGAGTCAAACCGTATTTCCCCGGTTCGACTCAGGAATCGCCATGGACAGATCGCATCGGTGAAAAAAACGGGAATCGTCCGATTCTAGAGAGAACCAGACGATTCTGCACAGTGACTAGCCGATTCACTGTACGGAATCGACGAGTCCCGTACAGTGAATCGGCAAGTCCCGTACGGAAGAACATAATTTTTTTTTTTTTTTTGTAATCCATGATCGAATTGTTTTTTTTTTTTTTTGTAATCCATGATCGAATTTTTTGTTTTTTTTTTTTTTTGTAACCCATGATAGAATTTTTTGTAATCCATGATCGAATTGTTTTTTTTTTTTTTGTAATCCATGATCGAATTTTTTGTTTTTTTTTTTTTTTGTAACCCATGATAGAATTTTTTGTAATCCATGATCGAATTTTTTGTAATCCATGATCGAAATGTTTGTTTTTTTTTCTTGTAATCCATGATCGAATTTTTTGTTTTTTTTTTTTTTTTTGTAACCCATGATAGAATTTTTTGTAATCCATGATCGAATGTTTTGTAATCCATGATCAAAATGTTTGTTTTTTTTTTGTAATCCATGATCAAAATGTTTGTTTTTTTTTTGTAATCCATGATTAAATTTTTTGTTTTTTGTTTTTTTGTAACCCATGATAGAGTTTTTTGTAATCCATGATTGAATTTTTTGTAATCCATGATCGAATTGTTTTTTTCTTTTTTTGTAATCCACGATCGAATTTTTTGTTTTTTTTTGTTTGTTTTTTTGTTGTAATCCATGATCGAATTTTATGTAATCCATGATCGAATTTTATGTAATCCATGATCAATTTTTTTGTGATCCATGATAGAATTTTTTGTAATCCATGATCGAATTTTCATTAATCCATGATCGAAATGTTTGTTTTTTTTTCTTGTAATCCATGATTGAACTTTTTCTTTTTTTTTTTTTTTTGTAACCCATGATAGAATTTTTTGTAATCCATGATTGAATTTTTTGTAATCCATGATCGAATTGTTTTTTTCTTTTTTTGTAATCCACGATGGAATTTTTTGTTTTTTTATGTTTTTTTTTTTTTTGTAATCCATGATCAAAATTTATGTAATCCATGATCGAAATTTTTGTAATCCATGATCGAATTTTTTGTAATCCATGATCGAATTTTTTGTAATCCATGATTGAATTTTTTGAAAATTTGTGATTTTTTTTTTTTAATCCATAATTGAATTTTTTTTTGTAATCCATGATAGAATTTTTTGAAAATTTGTGATTTTTTTTTTTTAATCCATGATCGAATTTTTTTTTGTAATCCATGATAGAATTTTTTGAAAATTTGTGATTTTTTTTTTTAATCCATGATCGATTTTTTTGAAATTTTTTTTTTTTTTTTTTAATCCATATTATTCAAAGAGAAAATGAGACAGATGATGATTTTGAGGCCACCCTATCCCAGCCATATTATTCACATATCGAGTCCCAACAGCAACAGTGTAGGGATGAGCACGACAGTGCAGGTGAGCATGAAAGATGGACAAGCTTCGGGGATTTTGGATTGGGAACACAACAAAACACTAACACTCAGGGATTTGGGAATAATCAGACGCCAGCTAATATCGATGATTCGTTTTTAGATCGAATCAATGAATTGTTAAACGAATTCAATCATTGGCAACAGCGTGACCAAGAAGAGCAATAACGTCGTCTATCATTTTATTTTTAGATCGTATGTTACTAATTTTATGCTTTATTGTAGTCCATGTATGTTGATATACTTATTCTATGATAATTCTATGTTTATCCTTTTATGTGATGTAAATTAAATGGTGAATGACAGTTCATGCAGGGAAATAACATATCAGTATTCGCATATTCATTCAAAAACATTAAAATTTTTAATGGAGTACCCTCATTTCTTATTGAATTCCTAAAAAATAATATTTATAATGAATTTTAATAATTTTTTCGGATTTTTTTTAAGCCTTATTCTAACCGATTCACCTGATTTTCGATCTGAATCGCCGATTCGCCGATCCAGATCGATTTTTTAGGTGCCCGATCCGAATCACCGATCCATTTTTTAAACCATTGATGCTATGGGATAGACGATCCGGCCCATCAATCTAGGTTTAAAATTATTGTTTTAAGCGGTTGGATCCTATCAACCTGCGCGCAAACAAACTCTCTCTCTCTATGTATGTGTGTGCGATAAATAGAGAGATGTACTACGAGTTTTGCAACAAGAATTAAAAAAACAAGATATCATATACGTCGGGCAAGATTGATAATGCGTTTTTGTTTTTCATTAAACTGTGAAGATGCTTGTTTCATCCAAACTTGCTCTCTTCACTCATGAGTTTGTTCGCACCAAGAACTTTTTGTCTCATCAGAAAGCGACGTTATATCTAAACCTTGCATCCTGTTTAGATTACTGTTGAAAAATTCGAACCGAAACGGTTAATCAGACATGATCAGAAGTGGTTGTTCGATACTAATAGGTAAATCAATTTAATTAGGCAAGTCTTGAACGGTCAAAAAAGTATTTAAAACAATAAAAAATACAAAATATATATATAAAAAAATATAAAAAAAATATTTTTAAAATATTATTAAACAGAGCACATCCAAATGAAGTTGAAACATAATGGAAAAAAAAATAATCGATATGTACACAGGGATATTTTTAAATTTTTAAAAATTGATAGGAAAGTATAAAAATAAGTATTAATGACCAAAACAATTTCCAATCTTTACCAAAATGATGAAAACCATTAAAAATGCATTACAAACAAAATCTTTTATTTTTTGAAATTTTATATATTTGTATTTTTAAAATACCTAGATGGTTCTCCAACATCAGTCGAAATCGGAACTGGCCTGTGGCTGCTTCTGATCTAACTGGTCGGTTCCAATTTGAACCATCCGATTTTCCTACATTGGTCTAGACTCTAAAACTTCCAAATATTATCCTCATGACCGAAATAAGTTTTCAAGTTGTCTTATATTTTCAATTTTAATAAATGTTCAAACATGGTTTTTGAGACTTTTACTCAAGTCCATACTAGTGGCAATGTTAAATTGCACGAACCGGCCTTAGAACCATCCCAGGTCTATGTAACCCGGAGCTGGCCTGGGTAACCAGCCCCAGTAGGACAAGTCTCGACCGTGCTAAAAGGAGTCAAAAAAAAAAAATCTCAAAAAATTCTAAAAGTTGTGGAAAGTATAACTACACAAAATACGCATGAGGTTAAAAAAACAGTGAAAAAAAATCAATTTGTATCAAGGGTATTTTAAAAATATACATTTTTTAAAAATAATGTATTAATGATCAAAATATTTCTCAATATTTTCAAAATAATAGAAAATAGCAAAAACAAATTTCCCTTTTTTTAGATTTTTTAATTTTTTAAAATTTTTTAAATTATGAGGGTCAAGATGGTTAACCACTCTAACCGCCCGCCGCCAGTGCTGGTTTGATATTCGGACCGAATCCGGTTCACCCGACGGGGTTGTCGAACGGCTACTTGCACCCTTTTTGAGAATAAATATGAAAAAGATCAACGCGGGATGGGCATGGTATTGTCAGGTTTTTGTGGGGTCCCCTAATTAAAGACATTTTGACCCTTATTTATTCTCACCCTCTTGTTTTTGGAAGACAGTTTTGAGCGGCGGAGATCTTGTTTCGGGAGTTGGACTATGATTGAGGTGGTCCCCAAGGCTTCTCTGACTACTCGATAGCTGCCACGTGTCATTTGTCTGGACCTGTCCTTTACTTTCTGAGTGAATACGACACAAAGTGACATAAATAATCACCTCACCGACACCTTAACTAAGTAAAAACGGTAATGATTATTAAAACGTAAATAGATGTTCCATACTGCGTTAAACTGGACTAAGTGTCATGTCCACAAAATCCAACCGGAACGGTGAACGCCGGGAAGTAGTTTAATAGGCTTAATCGGTAAATCGTATGATTCAACCGTTTTAATTAGGCAATTTTTGAACGGTTAAAAAAGTATTGAAAAATACAAAAATATATAGAAAAAAATCTACTAAATTATAAAAAAATATATAAAGAATGATTAAAATAAAACACAGAAGTTGAAAATTAATGAAAAAATAGATTTTAACGAATCAATTTGTGCCTCGG
Source organism: Amborella trichopoda (assembly GCF_054954075.1). NCBI lineage: Eukaryota > Viridiplantae > Streptophyta > Magnoliopsida > Amborellales > Amborellaceae > Amborella > Amborella trichopoda. The sequence continues at coordinate 43,835,500 of NC_142338.1, forward strand.
GGTATTTTTAAAATTTTCTGAAAAATATGAAAAAAATATAAAAGTGAGTATTAATGACCAAAATATTTTTTAATCTTTATCATAATGTAAAACATATTAAAAAATACATTACAAATCAAATTCCTTATTTTTTGAAAATTTATATACATTTTTTTTATTTTTTTTCTAAATACTGGTTAATCACCAAAACAGCCCAAAACTGGTAATGGTCGGTTCCGATCTAATTGGGAGGTTAGTAGTTAGATCGCCATGTTTTGCAAATACTACTCAGTGTCCAATGTTCAATAATGCAATAAACTAGACTTAATGCCCATTAATCAATATTAATATACAAGATTGTCTTACCTATACTACATCCAAACTTACCATAAATACGAGATCTTGTACGTACCCTTCTAATGTATATTGATTACAATATATATCTTCTATATTAACTTGGTAGACAACATGTCTTTTTGCACTACCCCTCGAACTCAATATATTATGAAAGAGAGCAGCTACAGTTTGAACACTAAATTACGGAAATAAGTTGTTACATCTTTAAGTGCATACTTAGATTGTTTGATCAACAAACACAAAGGGACAACAGAACATAACAAGCTTAAACAACGATAGATCAGTAAGCCATAAAAACAGAAGGCTCGAATAAAGCATGTTTGAGCAACAAATGAAAACTTCATATCTTCTCAAGAGACAAAAAAATATTTGAGATATCTGAGAAAACAGAGTGGCACCTAGAAGAGCTAATATAACTCAGTGCATATCCGATACCGATTTAGCAACTCACAAACATACATACATGATTGAGTAACAAGAAAACGTACTCGATCATATAGAAAAGAACAAGATCTAATAACATACTCGATCGTACAAGAATTGACATATCGAAAATAAATCTGGCTCTGATACCATGTACAGAAGTCTTAGATTTATCTGAAGAGACTCAATGTCCATTATACCTACTTTTTTTACATATATTAATTATAATATACATATTTCATATATCATTATGCATCTAGCATCATCAAAATCTCATAGTTTATGTTTTATAATTACTTACCGTTGAAGTCAATGAGGATCTCATAACTACCAAAGCCATTGAGTTCTAACTGAGTTTAGTGCCCCATGCATTTGTGCTTAGTGGTTAGATTGTCATGATGATTATTTGAAATTACTTTTAAATCGAAGTCTATACCTTTCAAGTAAAGTGGACGATATAGAATATCCCAACTTTATTTTTATAAATAGGATGGCAGCTTTATAAAGTGCACCATTTAAATGAAGAGTCTCTTTTCTCAACACTTGATCACATATTAAAATTAGATAAATTTATTAAAAATATATTTATATTAAAAAATTTACAAAAAATCACAAATTATACTTTTGCTTTTTTAACTTTGAAAACACACTAGTAGAAAAAGTAAATGGTTTTAAATGGGCGAGCCCTCTAGCCAATATAAAATCTCCAATCAAAATTGCACGGTCCTTACAAGTGTTTAATTGGAATCGGTTCGAGTAGTCGGATTGGACAGGACCAATTAGTCGCCCCCCATCCACTGGAGATTCAACCCAATATTCGTAAAATCGAACCGCTACGGGTAACTGGTCATGAGGTTGGGAGTGGTTTGAATCGGAATTGGACTAACAGGGCAAATAGATTTTTTTTAAAAAAAAAAGGGTCAAAACCTCCCAAAAAAATAAAAAAATTTAGATTAAGTATACACTATCATATTACATACATTTATCTTATAAAAAAAATTAAAACAACTTTTTATATAATTTAATATTTAAATATTATGGAGATATGCGAGACAATTTATAATTTCACAAAAATTAATTTGAGGAAGTTACAAAGTCCATCTAACAATGGATCATGCAACAATATATGCTTCTATATCGTTTTAATGTTGATGTTGAAAAATGTTGTTTTGATATTGAAAAATCTTTTAATACGGTTTAGAATTGGATTTTAGAACGTATTTTTTTTGTAGCATGATGTTCCCAAATTTTCGAAAGGTTGTGAGTCAAGGTAGTAAGAGAGAGCACCTTATTTACTCAGTAACTTGGTTATCAAATCCTAGGTGTGAGTCAAGGTGTTAAGTGTTGCTTCAAATGGTCAAATCACATATTTTAAAAAAATATGGCCAAGTCGATTTTCGAACGGCCAAATCGATTATAAATTGGCCAAACCTCATTTACTCAGTGACCTTTTGAGTTAGGTTTTAACATGAAAAAAAAAAAAATTTTATTTAAGATGACAACTTTAAAATGTACAATTAAGATGCATATTAATAAATAAATAAAAAAGGTTAATTTTTTATCCATTTCGGCATGTGGAACCATGAGAGATGAGTAAAACACTTTTTAGTTTCTACCTCTTTTCTTCAAGGCTAATAAACAGATTTAAGGAGTATGAAGTTCCAAAAAGTGATTAATAGCTTGTAACAAATAAAAAACAATTCAAAATAAAATGTCACAACTAAACAAGAAGTTGAGAACTAAGACAACAATAACATGCACCAAAAATAACCTTAAAAATAAATAAATTTATTTCATATTCATCACAAAAAAAAATATTTTTATGAAAAAAAAATATGACATTAAAACCAATCCAACAACCTCACAAAAAATATATAACATTAAAAAGAAGGAAATATTTTTTTCTCATATTCATTAAAAAAAAAACATATTTTTGTAAAAAACATAAATAACATAAAAAACGATCCAAAAAGCTCACCAAAAATATATAATTTTTTTTAAAAAAGAATATATTATTTTTTTCTCATATTCATCACAAATAACATATTTTTATAAAAACAAAACGTATTTTTATTAAAAAACATTTTTTTTTTTAAGAACCCTAAAATCGAGCCCAAGAACGCAGAAACTTTAGAGTCAAAATCAACCTCAAATATTTCATTATTTGAACAAATTGACATGGGGATATGATAGATACTTTAATTAATATTCATATGCCTCGAATTTCATAAAGTTTCATTCGCTGTTGAGATGTTTATTCAAAAAATTGCGGATTTTTCACTTCACGAAAATTTCAAGAAAAAACGCAACAAAAAAAAATCGATATCAAAACATTTAGTCAATAGTAAATCAAAATAATTAGTTCATTTGATATACGAGGCCTTTATGATCAAACTTCAATGATCAATTCAATAAAAATCGATCAGAAATCAATTTGTTTGGATAAAAAACTGTTCTTCAAGTAGTAGTACTTCAGGCTCAAAAGCCCTCAAATCTTCATCATTTTGGAAATTTTGAAATATGTTTACGTTGAACCCTTCAACAATGAATCAAAGCCCTCTATTTTTATGAAAATTTATGAGGTATTGAAACTGCATTTGATAGAATGGCGGAAATTTCTAATTTTAAAAAATCCTCATTTCAATCCACCAAGTACTCTTTGTTTTTTGAATTTTGATTCAATAATCGACTATTTGTAGAAAATTTTCGGTGTATAACATCAATAGTTGACCAAAAAAACCAAAAGATATAAAAAAAAAAGCTACAAAGTCTTGTTATGTAAAAAATAATGGGCACGTATCAAATAATGGCCGTTATTTGATGCGTTGAAAACGCCTTCATATCGGGCGTTAAAATGGTAAACCAAACCTGTTAGAAAAAACCGCCAGATTTATATTAAAAACCATTGGTTCAACCTCAAACCGGCCGATTTTGGTGCCGGTTTTTTTTAGAGAGTGTCAACTTATGAGGTGTGCCGTAAAATCGGCCCTAACCAGATTCATCACCTCACTGATAACGACCTAACCGGCCACTTCCGATTCTAACCGGCCAGTTATGCGAATCAACCGGATGAAAATCGTATCGTCCGCTTTACTTGTGAAGAATGGGGCTTCGGAAAAAGAGACTGGGAAGGTTGGTTTGTTATGGCGCGGAAATTGTGAGGCTCCTTTTTGTTCGTCTCCCAAAAGCTCACGTGAAGTATCATCACGAGTCAAAACGAAGAGTTGCGGTGCGGTCTACTCTAATTGAAGTGAGAGAAACTATAATGACGAGAGAGAGAGGGACGTGCCAAGTGTTGCGATGTCGTCTACTCTAATTGAAGTGAGAGAAACTCAATGACGAGAGAGAGAGGGACGTGCCAAGTGTCGCGTTCTATCGGATCGTTTTCTAAAACGCTATAAGCGGTTGGACAGCTCTTTGCAGCTGTCGGACCGACTTTTGCAATGGACCGTGGGAACTACCGTATTTTATACAATAGAGCGTGTTGAACCGTCATTTATAATTGTCAAATTGTCATTTTTACGACCGTCGAACTGTCTTTTTATAGCTGTAGCGGTAGGATTTATTGTACTTATAGAACCGTCATTTACAACTTTCAAACTGCCCTTCACAATTGTCCAACGCACTTTATACAGTAGCTCTTATTTTGGTGGTATAGAGGGGAAAGAAAACATAGATAAAATAAAACTAAAAAAAGTTCTTTAGGTTTTTTTTTTAATTGGAGGTTTTGGTATAAGAAACATATTTTGAAAAAAATAAAATAATAATAATAATAACTTGGGGCTAAGTTATATAGCAAGTATAATTTTGAGTTTTTTTTTTTTTTTTTATAATTTTACCGAAGACTGTATCCTCGGCTTTCCTTGTTCTGGTGAAGTATGATCATTCGGAAAGAAGGTGGGAAGGTTGGTTTGTCATGGCGCGGAAATTGTGAGGCTACTTTTTGTCTGTCTCCCAAAAGCTCACGTGAAGCATCATCACGAGTCAAAGAAAGAGTTCCGGTGCGGTCTACTCTAACTGAAGTTAGAGAAACTCAAGAGGGTGAAATGACGAGAGAGAGACGTGCACTGAATGCGTCGTCATAAAAGCGTGATAGTGGCCCGCAATCAATGTTGCCGGATTCTTTTCGGGATTTTTTTTTTCGTTTGGAATAGAAAAGTTAAGACTTCAATTTTTTATTTAATATAAATAAATAAGTTAATTATATATAAAATAGATATAAGTAATAATAATAATTAAAAATAAAAATTTTAAAAATATTTATATAGTTATTTTTTTGCTGGTAGAAGCAAACCCGAAGCCCCACCTGCAATGGGCCAAATTTGATCGAAGCGGTAGCATTAAGCTGTGCTTCGCTTCGATTTAGCCTAAATTCTAAAAGCTTCGGCCTCTTCGGTCGAAGAGAAGAGAATTTGATAACATTGCTGGAAATGGATGGGATGGCCCGACGGGTTTCACTACCCTAATAAATATGGCCCTGTTGCATTTGATAAATCGGCCGGGTTAGCTCAAACTCAGACAAATGGTCGAGCAAGAGTTGGCCCAACTCCTAATTTGGGTTCCAACTCAAGGATATTAGAAGAAATTAAAAAACTAATAAAAAAATCCCAAAAAATATGAATTCTATTTTTAACAAGTTTAATTTTTATCATTTTGGCAAAAATTAGAAAGTATTTTGGCCATGAATATTTATTTTATATTTTCCCATTTTTTTTGAAATTTTTTAAAAATACGTCCAATTTTTTAAAGTCTATTGTTTTTGTTGCTATTCTTTTACCACATTTAGATATATTTAGTTTAATTTTACTTTAAATGCATCTTTTCCTATATATTTTGGAATTTTAAATATTTCATTTGTCTTTTTTAACATTTTTTTGTTGCTAAGTACTCATTACTCTGGCTGAGTTACTCGGACTCGGGCTAAGTACTTAACCCGAGCATAGGCCAATTACTTAGCTTGAATAGTGGTTTCGACTTTCAAACACTGGCCTAGCCCGTGTGCCAAACAACCACTGCCTAATGGCATATCTGGTATGTGTAAATAAACTTTTATAAAAGTATTTTTACATGCAAGAATTCTCTATTAGGAGTAAATTTTTTCCGCACCGGTTGGTTGTCATGGTATGAAAAAATATGTTGGGATCAATTGGTGTGAAAAACTTCCGTACCTTAGCCCATGAGGGAGTTCCTTAATATGAAAATGCTTTAAAAAGAGTTCAAAAAAGTATTTTCACATGTGCCATTTTGGCCGGGCCCTCTTTGGCACGGGCCCAGGCCATTTTTTAATTAGAATTTGAATTTTTAGTTCTTTTTTTTCTGTCAAATTCATTCTATTTTGTCATAAATTGTTTCTTTTTATCGATCTACGATATTTTTAACCAACTTTTGTGCATTAGAACTAAAATTATCTGAAATCTCATGATTGAATTTGGGTACTTTTCCTACTTAGAGACTAGAACCGATTCTTGACACGCCTCTAATTTTTCAGTTTGATTCTTTGAAACTTACCGCATTTTGCTTCCTCGTTGACATGTAATATTCCTACATTGGCGGCTCAAATGGGAGAATCACTCATTTGAAATATGATATCCGACTAAAATCCAGGGTTTGAGGCGAGCTTTTAATATTGAAGTTTCAAGTAATTCGTAAAAAGATTGTAATTTTTTTTTTTATATTTGGGGTTTTGATATTTTAATCATAATTGATATAAAAAATCAAAATCAAACAATATTTCCACAAATCCATTTGAATCTCAATGGGTTTTGAATTTTTGATATGGGATTCTCAAATCAATCCGTTTTATTTCAAAAACAAATTGGAATGATTTGAATCAATGTCACGGGACTCACCTCGGCCAAAGGGTTGATTCCCTTGGTAGGCAAATTGCTAGTTGTCTGATGTGGAAGATAAAAATCAAGGTTTGAACAAAAATAAAAAGAAAAAAAATAATGCAAAAAATTAAAAGAATAAAACACCAAAATTTATAGGATTTGGCATGTACCTATGTTCACGGGGTAGCAAACTTCTCTTTCACTAATTAGAAAAACAATATGCAAGCATAAAAAAATACAAAGAGTTTTCAAGCTCTATTTCACAAACCCTAAAGTAAGTTTTTTTTTTCCCTCTCCCTAGAACACCTACCGAAAGACTATAGGAGCTCACTCAGTCTGACCATTTTTCTTATAGACTCTATATTTCTTGGTGCAAAACCTTTTTTTATAAGGATTTTATAAATGTTAAGGTCTCTGTAGGGCCTAAGCATTATGGAAACAAAATAAAGCTTCACCTCATATCCTCATCCGGAAAGCACTTTCGGTGAAGGAAGTCTCCATGATGGATCTAAAATCAATTTCCAACACCAACAATTAAATCTGAAACTAAAAAAATGGCAGATCTTGCGGATATGTGAATACTTATTTTTAAGGCGAAATAGACGGTCTAGATAATTTAAACACTATTCACTATTTTTAGATTTTGAAATCCTAGAGTTTTTTCATAACAATACTGTCCAAGTCAAGATGATTCATGTAAAGGTTTTCTAATGGTTGAATTATAAATTTAGATGAGTTAGGAGATGAGTGATGCATATTTTTAGGAAAAGGTGGCGTGAGATAGTTTTTCTTTTAAGCTTATCTTATTTGAAAGTTGCTTAAAATATTTAGTTAGATTTAGTGAAATATTTAAGGGATATTTAAATAGGAGAAAGATAAGGGGGTTAGATATGGGGAAGATAATGATAAAGATTGAGAAATATGGGTGGTACAGAGAGAGAAAAAGTAAGAGAGAAAATAGGAAAAAGTTTGTGAAAGAGAGAGAGAGAGAGAAGTCGTTTTTATTTATTTATTTGTTTTGAAGTTTTGAAGTCTATTTAAAGGGATGATGTCCTTCATTGTAAACACACAAGAAAATGATATGAGAGAGTCGAATAAAGTTGATCTTGTGATAAGATCTTTTTTTAGTGGATTCTCTTGCAGATTTTGTTTTTTGGGTGGATTCCATTCAGACCTTGTTTTTGGACCTTGCGCGAATGTATATTCTCTCAATCGTTTTATTTTTATTATACTGGTTGTTATTTTCTCTCTGCATCAATTGGTATCGCAAATAAGATCCAGAGATCCAACAATTACGATGTCATCGAAACCTGCTCTTACGTTCAATGATATATTGCTGTAACTCATGGATTATATGGGTCAGCAAATTCATGAGAGCTTGAATACGGTGTTCAAGGGTGTCATACGAGAAATAAATGAAACGAATCAAAGGTTGTAACGATTGGGGGACATCATTCATCAAGAAGGAGGTGCTCACAACCTCAACGTAGCGCCAAATCTCATCGTAGAGACAAATTCTTGACTGACCCTTGAAATTTCGGTATTAAAATCGATCTCTTGAAATTTCATGGTAAGCTTTACATTGAAGCTTTTATTGATTGGCTAATTGCAGTTGTGAATTATTTTGAATGGAGTGAATTATAAGAGGAACAAGCTCCGCGGGTATACTGCAACCTAGTGGGAGTAAGTTCAACAATCCCGACTTCGTAGTGGGAAAGAAAAAATTACTGACTGGCAAAAGATGAAAAAGAAATTAAAAGAAATTTTCTTCTTGCAGATCATGAGCAAATTTTCTTTCAAGAACTCCAAAAGCTTCGACAGAGTGAGAAAAAAATGGAAGAATATGAGGAGTTTTATTGATTAGTTGCTCAAAATAACCTTCACGAGACGGAAGGACAAAAAATTGTTCAACATATAAATGGCCTTCAACCTACCACTAGGAATGATGTTTTTCTTCATTGATCATGGACTTTAAGTGAAACTTTTTAAGCTGCTTTACGAGTAGAAACTAAATATCAAGGGAGTAACGATATGCGATTTTGCACTCAGAAGGAAGTTTTGCCCCAACCAAAACTTAATGAAGAGAAAAGGGATACTGTAAAGTTCACGTATTATTGATGCAATGAATGCCCCAAAAAGTTGATGGAGATACACTTGGTTAAGGCTAAAGTTACAAAAGAAGGTCAAGTTTAAGCGAAAGTCATGCATGGTGATGAAGAAGATCTACTTTAAGCTGAAGGTCGAGCTTCTCCCAACCTGGGGAGAATGATGCAGATTTTTAGAAATGGTTTTTAAGAAAGGTGGCCTAAGATTTTTAGGAATAGTTTTTAGGAAAGGTGGCGAGATAGTTTTCTTTTAAGCTTATCTTATTTTAAACTTACTTAAAAGATTTAGTTAGATTTAGTGAAATATTTAAGGGGTATTTAAATAGGAGAAAGATAAAAGAATTAGATATGGGGAAGATCATGATAAAGATTGAGAAATATTGGTGGTACGTGGAAGAGAGAAAAAGTGAGTGAGAAAATAAGGATGACAGATAAAATAGGGAAAAGTTCGTGAAAGTTAGAGAGAGGTCTTTTTATTTATTTATTTGTTTTGACGTCTATTTAAAGGGAAAGGGCCCTTATTGTAAAGGGATCGGAGAGAGTTGAATAAAGTTCATCTTGTGATAATATCTTCTTGGGGTGGATTCCCTTGCAGTCTTTATTTTTTTTGTTGGATTCCCTTGCAGACCTTGGTTTTTTGGTGGATTCCCTTACAGACCTTGAGAGAGGGTATATTCTCTCAATTGTTTTTCTTTTTATATTTTTATTATTTTGATTGTTATTTTCTCCTAGCATCATTGAGGCTTTGCTTGCTTTGATAGGGCTACAGCCCTATCAAACCATTTTCCAATCTCTAACTATATTAGTTGGATTAGTGAACCGAAAATTGATTCGATCAAAGTACTCATATCTTGGCTACGGTGAGTTACTCTGGCGAGTCCGAGTAAATCCCCTGAGTCCAGCCCGTTAAAAAATTAAAAATAAGGATGGAAAAATAATAAAATATAATATAAGGTTCCTTTTTCTACATCAAGCCTGTAATGGGTGGTTAGCTCAGCCACCCTTGTAGGTTGCCACCGTGCATGAGGTTTTGTGTTCGATTCTTGTGCAGCTTAATTTTTTGAACTCCACTCTATTGAAAAATGGGTATGACTCTTAGGAAAATAAATATAATATTTAATACATGGGCGTACAACAAAACTCGCCAGTGTGGGTTTATTTGGCCCTTAAAGGCTTTATGAGAGATGGTATGAGATTTTATATAGTGAAACATAAACTCAGTGGGAGTGTGGTCCTTTTGTGGACCATACTACGTAAATACTATTTGCCGATACTCAAACTAGGCACTTTATCTAGGGACTACTATCTTTTTTGAGCTCATTTTTCATAACTCTTTTTTAAGAAAAATCTTATGTGAAATGACCGAGAGAGGAATCAAACCCCAAAAGTGACGGGAAACGCACACACACTCTAGCTAAAACGCCTTTTAGACATTGTCAAATGTAAAATTGACGAATTCATATATGTACCTTACAAGCGTGGTGACAATGTGCTTGCCCAAAACTCGCCTTGCCCATAGGCCAAGGCGGAGGAACTTGGCCGATTCTAAGTGCATCCGAAGTCTAGGAACATTGATATAGAGTATAAGACACATAACTTGGACACTAATGAAAAGATACAAGATGGGCGTTCATTTATACATTAGGATTGTTTTGGGGGTCATGGATGCTATCATCCTCCAAACAATACTCTATCATTGGAAACTTGGACCTCCAATAGGCTCCAAATTCTCCAGATCTAACTTGTAGCAAGTGCAGGATACAATTCAATCTTGAAAGGAGATTGATCTTGGTATTTTTAAGTTCTCTAAAAAATTTATTCTATGAGTGATATTGGAATGGATTAGGTTAAATCTAATAGTTTTCGAGTCCATTAAATGCTCATAGGATTTAGTATCCTCTACTGGTTCTGCAAAGAAACAAGGAATAATGTCCACAAGATTATTATTTTTATACTTGTCTCTTCTGAGCTGACATCCTTAATCTCTGCACTTCATCAAGCAGTTCTTTACCCTTGGGTGAGGGAACTTGATGCTCTTCAATCTTGGGCCTTGCTCTTGCATGGGAGAAATTCATGCTATTCTTTTGACAACCACTGTTCTAGTATTTCAACACTCTTTTCTTTGGCAAAGGCGTCAAGAACCCGTCTTCCACAGACCGAGTACAAGTACTCAGCCTTTCTGGTGACTCGACTCCATCTTCATCTTCTTCTTCATGTGAAGTCTGTAATCAGTTCAAAAGATGGCTGCGAATTAATTCCATTGAAGACTTATCTCCAGACATTATGCTCCTGTGGTTGTTTGGGTCCACTCACCGCCTCCTTTCCTATGAGCGTAGTAACCAATGAATGAGAAGTTCTAACATTGTCAGTAAAGATTAAAGGATGTTCACATAATAATTTGATTATATGAAGTGAGGGGGAACATTTTAGGCTACACACTTCATAGATTCGCCCTATAGACTTATCATAAATCCATGTCCTGTACCCCTCCATCAAGTGCTTTGTACCTCTCCATCAAGTGTCTTAGCCTCTTTCAATCACTGTAGGAAAAATCGAACGGGAACGGTTAACCGGACATGGGGCCGGAAGCGATTCAACAGATCTTATCGGTAAATTGGCTAGTTCAATCGGTCTAACCAGGCAAGTCCCGGGTAGCAAAAAAAGTGCCAAAAAAACAAAATTACAAAAAAAATATTAATAAAATATGAAAAGTATATTTAAAATATGATTAAACAAAGCAAATCCAAATGAAGTTGAAAATTAATAAAAAATAGATTTTAAAGAATCGATTTTTGCCCAGGAGTATTTTTGAATTTTTTTATAAAAACCTGGTAAAATATAGAAATAAATATTAATGACCAAAACAATTTCCGATCTTTGCCAAAATGATGAAAAACATTAATATTTTATTTTTTTTACATTTTTATATATTTTTTTAAATTTTTTTTTAAAATACCCAACTGATTAGCCAGAACCGACCGAAACTAGAACTGACCACTAGCCGATTCCAACTAACAGAGCAGTTAGAAGTCTAACCGCCCGATTTTTCCTATGCTGCTTTCAACCGCTCCATTTTGGTTTTGAAACTAATTTGAGAAACCAAAACTAAGTTTATAGTTTATAGTCATACCAAGGCACATGGTAGACCGTTCGGAGTACCACCATTCCTATCTTTGATCCGTTTTTCATAAAAACCCTTTCCTTCACCTCATGGACTGAGTTACCGCCAGTGACAATAGTGGAGGCACCCTGCTCGGCTATGGACTTCCTAGGTCTCCAATCCCTCAAGGGTTATTTGGTCATTTTTCAGTTTGTTTGAATGTGTCACAAAACACCCCAAAAGACGGGCTCAAAAAACTCTCGAAGGAATGATGTAAAGACATGACCCGCACCCCTCTAATCCAGCCCCAGCTCTAGGTGCTGGCTTTGTGGGCCATGTGGAAAGAAAGTACAAATTGCCTCCCAAGTTAACATGGAAGGTATATAATGTAATCAGTATATATATGAAAAATAGGTATAGTATCTTGTATGTTATGGTAAGTCTGAATATATTATAAGTGTTTGTGATTTATTTATATTTTTGTCATATGTATTTGTCTATATATGATAATGTTGTATATTCACATTGATTAATGGACACTGAGTCTCTTCATAAAAACCTAAGACTCTTCACAGGCCTGGCTTAACCAATTAGGCCTTACTTCTACTTTATTCGTTATTTTGCTTGTTGTTTCTTCGTGTAGCATGTCTAATGATCTCTTTTCAATCACAATTTTTTTTAAAGGGTATAATAAGGACGATGACCTAAATAATCAAAGTAAGACACACCTTCATATATTGTTGAAAGATGTTATTTCAATACTGTAAATCTTTGTGGTGGCCTGAAAATTCATTTTCATCTCCAATTATAAAGATTAAAACTTAAAATTAGTATAGATTGAGCAGATTTATGAACACTTGAAAATATTGAAAATTGACGGTCCGAGAATACATTATAAGATGTACTATTTCTAATACTTGAAATCCATTTGTTCTTATGTCAATGCATCTTGAGGTCGAGATGATAAATTTGAGGATTTTTGGGCATCAAAACTGAAAAAAGGACACGTGTGATCTAGCCAGAGTACACAATATTTGTTTTATTTCTCTTTCAATTCTTTTCTTTTCTTCATGGCCTAGATCGCTCACAAGCAGTCCTTTTACAATATAACAACTTTAAATAAAATAAAAGAAAATAATACAATAGAATCTTAAGAACTTGAAGCCATTCAAAATCATACTTTTTATTTACAAAGAAAAGACACAACCTATGCTTAGAAATAAAAGATATAATAAATAAATATGGAATAAACAAAAGAGGGTGTCGGAGATTACCTCAACCAGAGTTCTTACACCTACATTGAGTTACCACTTTCCGATTGCACAAGATTTAATGGTCAACCTTCAATCTCAACTAGAAAAACAAGTTTTGCCAAGCCACATCAATGGAACATGAACCCATTTAATTGCAAATTCAAATCCTAAATGAATCCCTTTAACAATTTAGTTTGAGAGATAAATGCTTCTCTTTTCTACCACAATCCTATAGTCTAAATCCCAAAGAGAGATGATAGATCATGAGAGAAGATGAGAGACACCATGAGAGAATAGAGAGAATGGGGCGTGCCCCCCTTGGGCTTTTCAAGAGAGAGAGAGAGAGAGAAACTTTTTGAAGAGAGATTTTCCCTAGAATGGGGCGTGCCCCACTTAGATGGATGAGAGAGAGATGGAAAGTCATGGTAAGAGATAATGTGCAAAGATTTGGGTAAGGATCAATCCCTTTTTATAGTGATTGAACAAGATTAGGGTTTCTTAAAGTTTTTATTGGCTTGCCTCTAATGAGAGATGAAATATGCATCATCGATCTTAGGTGACTTGTGGGGTGAGAGATATGAGCTCTCCATTCTATAGATGTACCATCAACATCCTATAGAAGGTGTTAGAACTATTATCCCCCACTTCCTAAACCATTTCCCCATCAATTAATTCAAATAAGAAATTAATATATGATAATATTATTCTTTTTTATTTATTCTCATGCCTTCTCATTCATATTAGAAAAAATTGATTCAAAATCTCGATAAGGCTCAAGCTTTCCAAACACTTCTTTCTTATCTCACAAGATAAGAGCTTATGCTCTTAAAAAAATGGCAAGTTATCTAGGTGGGGTGTGCCATCCTTTGTGGCACATGATGGCCCCCACCTAATTTGCTATGGTCAGCCCAAAGGGCTTAATGGGCCTCCCATGTAGTTATAATATTTTTATATTTTTAGAAAATCATAAAATCATTATAAATAAATATAAAATCAATATCTCTATTTTTATAAATTTAAATTTGATAAATAAAATATTCAAAGATTTAAAAAATTTCAAATAACAATTCTAAAAATTATATATTATTAAAATAAACAAAATTAAATACTTGAATGAGAAAATAATCATATGGTCTAAGAATAAATGTGCACTGGGGCACTCCACCTTCAACTATAGACTACGAACCACACATGCTTTCTCAAACTGACCCAGCATTACCCATGACCCACAGTCCATGCACGAGATCATTAGTGGGTCACCAAAGTTTAACCAATGGGCGATGGGTCGCAGTCTTAGTTCATGGATTTTAGGTTCTCCCCTAGAGATAAACCAAGGTCACCTAAACCTTGATGCAATCCATAGCTCAATGGTGCATAGGGATATCTGTGGCACATGTACATGCTTCACCCTGAAAGGTGATTTGCTTTCCCGAAAATGACTCTCAATGTACATGTCGTGTGATAGTATATGGATGAGGCTTTGACCCTGTCTCTAAAAGCTTCCATCATACACAAGGGTCACACTGTCCCTTGGCTTATTCATCTGGGCATACTCCGACCTCATCAATAGATGACCCATGATAACCTTCATCGGTTTAGTTTTCTATGCCCAAGTAATCATGGGTTTTTCCAACCAAACTGACCTAGCATGTTAAACATAATTCGGTATCAGCAAACATTATTTGCTTAGTATGGTCTATAAGAGACCACACTCCCACTGGGTTCATGTTCCACTATATAATTTTATTTTACAAGCACTTATAAGACCTTTAATGACCACACTCACCCAACATCCTACTTGACCTTTGAAAGCCTTACATTCTATCTTCCTCACTTTATCTCATCCCCATCTGTCTCTCGTGTCTCACAAAATCATTAGGTGTAAGATCCTTTGCAGGACGATTCGCTATCATTACCTCTGTAGGTGCATAGTAATCTCATTTTCTCCTTATTACAATAATTTTTTTCAAACATTTTTCCCTTATGTCTCTCAATACATTAATCATTGCTTTTGCCATCAATTCTTTCATAAAAAGATTTAGGGAGGCAGTGCCTCTTTCTCTTTGCGGCTCGAATCTCATCCTGAACGTGGTCATAATCCATCTTTTGTATCGCATCGTGAATCATGAACCTGTTGTCGTAAAAGACCATCACATACTATCATCACATGGGGTCGTATCTTCATGGGCTCAAATGAGTTCTTCAATCACGCTGCTTCCTTTTCTAGCCATACAACCAAGCTGCTTCCTTTTGCAGGGCATCCCCAAACTTACAAATATCTTAAATTAGGCTTCCTACAAGTCCATAACTTCAAATAGGGTATTTAGTATAGCTTTTTGCTAGGAACACAATTCACTATATAAACCATGGTCTTCAGGGCTCCATATAGAGAAACATGCAAATTTGAGTTACAAACAATGCTCCTTATTTGAATAATCTTGGCAACCTTTCTCTTGAGATGTGCTCTAGCCTTCAATGCCACAACATAAAATATTCTCATTCACATTTTCATGTTTTACATTACACACATGAAGGGATAAAAGAGATTCAACAAAAAATAAAATCCAAATTCAATTTATAAGAGACCATTACATAATTTTTCAGAACCCATAACAAAATTACTATGAAATAAGAAGTAATTTTCATTGCCAAAATTAAATTAAAACTATAAATATATAATTTTCATACTTACCCAACAATTGGCAAATTATGAGTATCTCTCAGGTCCACTACAAAAATATTAGCTAGAATTAACCTAACTACTCATATCACCTTTATTTCTTCCTCAACTTCATTTGCCATTACAAGCCTTCATTTTTCTGCCTCAACTTCATTTGCCATTACAAGCCTTCATTTTCCATCAATAAGTATCTGATTATTGACGGATACCTCTATTTTCCAACCACTTCTTATATTTGAAGCAATCTCTCTTCAAATGCCTCTTCTTTCTACAAAAGAAGCATTTTCTTGTAGAAATAAGCATTTTCTTCCTTACGGTCATTTTGATTGATAATTTGCATGTGTCCCATGACATTTATTTTCTGATGCTCCAAGGTTCCTTTTCTACGTGAGCTAGTCTCTGCTAAATGGACAACTTCTAGCTTATTTTGATTTAATCTTTTTTCTTCTTGAACACAAATAATTTGAACCTCATTCAAATTCCACTTTTCTTTCTAAGTATTATGAGCAAACTTGAACTGATCATACAGCACAAGCAAAGAGTGGACAATGAAATGCCCCCTCCATGTTCATAGATTTCAACTAATATGTAATATCAATCATTTGCATAATATTGTCCTTAATAGAGTTGTGACCATCATACCTCATGGTCAGTAATTTTGTTATAGGGTGTTCGCCAGGGCTTTAGTGTGACCTACAAGTTGTTCTTATACCTTGCTCATGAAACTCTTAGCATTATCCACATCAGGAATAACACTTCGTATGGTATTACCGATAGAACCCTTCATAATCATAAGGCTCATCCTGTTAGATCTTTCCCATTTTGCTTATTTAGCTTTTATGTTTAGTAGTGCTCCCGTTATTGGAATCGGGAGGTTCATTTTCACGCAAGGCTAAATCAAGATCCAAAATGCCTAGAGTGATCTCAATATTTTGCTTCCAATTAGGGAAATTAGATCCATTTAGAGTTTCAATTCCAACTAAGTATCCAGTAATTGCAAAAGGATTTAGAGCTACCAGGATTTTAAAACAATTATGCTCACAAAACAATATTTACCCATAAAACCGAGTAATTAATATTTCATTATTTTTAAAACAAATACCTGTAGTAAACCAATGGATCATCACAATCCCTCATTTGGGCCGAGATTATAACATGCAAATGGTTTGTTGTTTGTGAACAATCAATTCTTATGCCCACCACAGGGCTGGTTGATCACAAACATTATAAATAATAAAGACGTTACTCCTTGGGTTTAACGCCATCTAAATTTATAGTGCTTATAGCAACCATCTTATTCTGCTAAGTCTTATAGATAAATAGCCACCTTTGGATTTGATTTTTATCTGTAATAGCTCAACGTCAATTTGTGGGCTCCCTGATGATTCACACCTTTTTTTTTATTATTATCAAAATAAATCATAGCAAAAATTATTATTGGGAATAATCAAATATTATAAATCATCTAGGTTCTCATAATTGTATCACTTTGACAGTTACACAATCATTCCAACTTGTTTGGTTTAAAATACGGATCACCCATCCTTAATTGACTAAACCAATTTAACTTGGCCGTTATTTTATTTTATTTTATTTCTATAAGAAAATTTCAGTCTGCTAAAGGATAAGAGATTGTACAATAAACAATAACATAAATAATTAAGCAATTTATTTTTAAAATAAAAATATACATTTCCTAAATATTAAGACATGGCATCCCACATAAGACACCTTATGGAGAATTAACAAGAGCGGGACCATCACCTTATATCCATATTATGTTTCTTTCCTTTATCCTAATCATCATAGGTAGTTATCTTTTAGAGAGAGCGAGGGAGATGATTATCACTAATCTTTATCTTAATATTGGATAATCAATTCACTTAAATCGTGGATAGTTTTAAATTGGGGATATTTTCTAACGATTCCTAGTTATGAAATTCAAAATTTTAAAAAGTACAATCAAGCATATCTATAAATACTTAAAAATATTGAAAATAGACTGTCCAGTTAATTTACTGCTAGATACATATTTTTAGGGCTTGAACTTCTTCATTGCTTTATATTTATATATCTTAAGGTCGAGATGATCAAGTTAGGGGAATTTTTAGTGTCAAAACACACTCTTTTGAAGAATTTTTAAGGTGTACCATACTTTAATAGTGTAAGATTGAAACATTATATAAACTTTTTCCTTAAAACAAATTCAATGAATCTAAATGCTGTTTAAATCGATTTGGATTGAACAGGGGCCGGACCGCTTCGAGCGCCGGTTCCGTCGGATAACAATTCTCCAAGGTACAAACTGGGATATGGGCCATATGTGTAATTTCACCTTTCTCCTTTGGCGCCATTTAGAACCCAGGCTACATAAACACTGTCTCGCTTGAATTGAACTTCACCCGTAAATGAGAGGCCTTCTTAGAGGAGCTACCTTCTCTCTACGCTTCTCTCAAAGGTACATCCTCTCTTCGATGCCTTAAAAGGTTCTCTTTTGGTTTTCATCTTATTTTTTTATAGCATTTTTGCCCAGATTTTGTCTTCGTTTCTTATGTAACATGAATCAGAATGTTCTTATCGTTAGTTCATCTCGCCCAGGAGTAATTATGTCAAAGTTAGTAAATTCTTTTATCTCGTTTCTGGATTTTTTTCGGAATTAGGGCTATATCTTTAGTTCTCTTGAGAATGTTCATATCTTTGCGTTGTATTGATGAAATATGAATGTAAACCTCGTGCGAGTTTCATGTGAATTTTCACTTTTTTTGGCAAATATATGGTTCTTTCTCTGTATTTGATGAAAACCCTGTGTATTCTGGTTTCCAACTGTTGAATAATGATTGAGGTAAAAGTGTTGCTCAGGACTTGGGATATTCAAATATTGTTGTAGATATTATTTATTATTACAACTAATCTTGACTTTGTCAAGATTACCGAGAGAAGAAGCCGTTGTAACTGTGTAACTATTTTTTGATTTTTGAATTCCCTTCTTCTGTGGGATTCTCTTGTTATGCCTTTTGTATATTTATACGTTTCCTCTTTGAATAGAATAGACATACTCAATTCAGAGTTTACATGGTATCAGAGAAATTTCTATTTCTTCATAACAAGTTGGGTGTTCTGACCCTCACACTCCAACTTGAGGGGGAGTATTACAACTAATCTTTGACTTTGTCAGAGTTTACATTTATAGTTTGCTATTTAATGCTGTTCATTGTTACAACTTGTGCCGATCTTGTTTCCCATTGTTTGAATCATAATCCTTGCAGAATTTGTTTGTATTTATTTTCTTGTTAGATGTCATTTTTTTTTCCTTCAGAAATTTTGACTGAATCTCCGTATTGTGGACTTCAATCCTGACAATTTATCTCTGAACATTCCCAGATTCAATGCATTTCATTTTAAGAACATTTCCCCTTTACTAGTGGCATTATGTGCTGTTTTTGTATAATATTGCTGAATTTCTTTTATACGTAAAATATTGCTCAATTTTCTCATAGATACGTGCTTCATATAGTTTCATAATTGTACATACTCGATTTGCATTCATTTGATCTACATGTTGTGATTTATTGGGATCTTTTGAATTTTAGGGTTATTTCTGCAGTTTGTTGTAAGGTGTTCTGATCCTCTTCTGATATCGATGAAATACAGATTACATGTAAATTTTATCCATGAAGGACAAATTCCATTTGAACCTTCATTGTTTTTTTGGCAATGTATGTTCCTTGTGTTTGATGCATAGCTTTCATGTTCTTATTTCACGTCATTCTATTGCAACTGATACAAAAGTTTGTTAATAATTATAGATATTCAAGTGTTGTTTTATTGACTAATATATCGACTGATGTTTTAATGCTGTAGAATTTCACAAATTGTGTAGAGTTTTGCTTCACATCGTTAGACCATTATACACATAGAGATTCATGTATTTGTTCTCAAAGTTCTGTCATTTCTTTCTTCATAGTTTATTGATTATTAACTACGCCATTGAATTACAGTCCCATAAAACTTTATTTATTAAACATTTTGTGATCTATGTATTTCTGTTTATAAATTTATAATTTCCTGAACTTCAGTTTCTTTTTTCACTTATCTGATGTCATGACATACTCTTCCCATTTCAATTTTTAAATCACAATTGTTGTGAAATTTAATCCCAAATAGATAGATGCAAATGCTTTTATCACTTTTTTCTGGAAACACCATCTAACGATATGTAACAGTATGTGTGTGCAAACATGGGGGTGGGTGCTGCTGGGTGTGTGTGCACGTGTGATGCTCTTGTATATTTCTGAGCATTTTCCCCCAATTTTTTTTTTATTTTTCAGGATTTCAAGATGCAAAATGAGTAATTTGAGTCCATCCCCACCTATCTGTCCAAAATTTATTGCGGTTGAAGATGGCAAGCATGTTTTAAGAGATGCTAGAGATGGTAAGTTGTTTGTTGATAATTTGTGAAAATAATGGGACTTTGCAATGGACTTTTGAAATAATTATGAAATCTTTGGCTGGCATTGAGAATGTGTTAGTGTCAAATGGGATGTGATCATATTAATTTCTGGTGCTGCTTTATGTTGTGAGAGATATGAATTAGTCGTTATTATCTGACTTCCATGGATATTCCTTATGTAGTGATCATGTGTAGTTGAGTATAGGATAGAAGGAAGATGTAATTTATTGGAGACAAGTTGGTGAATATTATTATCATTATATTTAATGGTTAAATATTATCTCCT
This sequence comes from Amborella trichopoda, assembly GCF_054954075.1. Lineage (NCBI taxonomy): Eukaryota > Viridiplantae > Streptophyta > Magnoliopsida > Amborellales > Amborellaceae > Amborella > Amborella trichopoda. The sequence goes on from NC_142338.1 coordinate 43,855,964, forward strand.
TACTCATTTTCATGCTCCCTGATGTTGAGAAACTTTTATATGAATGACATCATGAAAAACATACCTTTGACAAGGTATGCAATCATCTACAGATATGAACTAGACTAAAAGGTAAGGCTTGTTGATTATGATCTCAAGTAATTACATAAAGGGAGCCACCTTTACAACCATACATTTTTTGGTGGTTGCATTAGTCACCTTGAGGGGCTTAATATAAAGGGTAAACCTTCACAATGTTAGGTTACAGCTTGCTTTGGAAGGATTGTTATAAAAAATAAAATAAAAATAAATCAAGTTTCAAGAATTTGGCTGTCTGGGCTTTCTTTTGACCATTGGATCCATCTTATCTCCAATAAGGTTCGTGAGTTTCCTTAAAAATCCATATGAATTTTATTTATTATTAGAATCACATGCAACGTAGACCATCAAAGTTTGAAGTAATTATTACAGCAGTGAATCATTTATGAAGCTGAATAGAAATGGCTTGCTAAGGTAATGGGTATGACTAAGAAATTGAGTACCAGAAGGGGACTGCAATTGCTGTTGCAGAAGCCCTCTCAAGATTGCATAATTTCAGACATATTATGATGTTAATAGTTCCTTTTTAGGATTTGTCTGATGAAATTAAATCTTCTCATATTAAGATCCTAGCATGTTGCATTTTTCAATAAAATGGCAATACCTGCAACTTGCATGTTTCTCTAAGATGACATGAGGAGGAGGAGTCGCTGTCTACCCCAACCCCTCAGCTGGAATTAGATCTACGATCTATATCCCAAAACCTACCCACCGCCACCAAGTACTCAGCCTCCCCACTCACCTGTCCCTTGATCATTTTCTCAGTGATCCAAGACGTCCATTTCGAAGGCTAAGCAGTCTCTGAAAGCCTCTTTCTCCCAGCCACCATCCCCTCTTCCACTCCAGCTCTCCCCGGTGGGTGCCTCCTCGCCACAGACCCTTCTCCGTTTCTCCCCTTCCGTATATCTACCCCACCCGTGGAGACAGAGCAGCTCAAACCTAAACTTTTGGCATCCCTGGTGGGAAGGTTCCAACCCAGACGAGATGATGTCAGAGGAATTGAAAGATGGGCCTAATGCCTTTGGGGGGAGCCTAACCTTACTTGCAGACGTCTTTCCAGTGGTGACTTCCTCTTTTCCTTCCTGTCGCCAGAATATTATTTAGGAGCCCATCTCCACAAACTTCATAGGGGTCACCTACTACCTTCGTGCTTGGTCTCCAAAAGAAGGGTCCTTTAGGAAACAGAGAATCTGGCTCACCTTGGACCACGTCCCTCTTCACGCATGGTCTCCATCCACTTTCAGGAGAATCGCAGAAGCCTATAGTAACCTGATTACTATCCATTGGAAATCTCTAAAAATGCTCCCTCTCGGATCCATTCGTCTCCTCCTGGACGTCTTGGACACCAGCCTTATTCCAACAAGAATCTGGCTAGAAGTAGACAATCGTTACTTCCCGGTCTCACTTTCGTGGTCGGCGGCCTCTCCACTCTCTCCCCACTTCTTCAACCCTTTGGAACCTACTCAGCCAAAGGATGACTCCTCTAAGCCCTGAATCACTGTGTCGAGAAAAGTCTGCCACCTCAAGAGGCACTGCCGGCAGCCTCCCCTCGGTCCGGTGCCCCTCAGGGTGCTCCACCAGGGCTTTCCTCCCAAATCACAAGGGGCAGCCATTTGGTGACCACGTGTTGACAGCCTCGGTCAGTCACAAAAGAGGGGTCATTCCATTGAGCAGGCAAAGCAGCCTAAAGGTGCTCCCCATCTATGACAGGCTCAGGCTCTGAAGGCAGTGTGCTAGTCGACCCCATCTCCTCCTCTCCTGTCCCCTCATCAACCCCCCCTCGTCGACCCGGCAAAGAAGTCATAGTGGACTGTGAACCCTCTCCTTCGACTCAATCATCGGGCCACCATGACAGACCCGACCCATCCAAGCTGAACTCTCTTTAGCCAGAGGTTCCAATGTGTCAGGCACACATCCCTAGTCTCTTGCCAGATTGCTTGACACTTACGCCAACGACCTATACTCCCTTCTGTCTCTCGTCCCACTTGCTTGCCACGTACCACCTCGCACCGCCCCTCTTTGACACCTGTCGCCATCGCCCAACCCGCTCTCGTCCACGTCTTCTCTCTCGCCCACTCCTTTCTTTTCATCACCGCCCCTGTCCTTGCTCCAGCCGCCCTCTTTACCTACCTCCTCTCCCTAGCCATTAATCGAAGAGCCACCGCTCTTCCCCTCTCTTTCCGGCGGCGACACTTGGCCTTCTCCGCTGCGTCGTGACCCTGACCAATTAATGGTCTCGTTTGTCCACTCTTTTTTCTCCCTTAGTTTATCCTAACGTCCCTTCGGCCGCTTCTCCTTCTCCCCTCTTCCTGGCACCCTCCCCCACCCCTCAGATTTTAGAAGCCCACCCTACCTCTACTTCCCTTCCTGCAAACCCTGACCAGGAGCCCACTCTATCGGACCTGCACCCCCTACTTCTCCTTTACCACCTAGCCTTTCTCAGCCCCTGGAGCTGCTTCCCTCGCCTAATACCCTATCCTCTCCTCCCCTTCTCTCTTTGACGTTCTTTCCTTTCCACCTTGAAGAGGAGGTAGAACCTGCTCAGCCCCTCAAGCCTTCGGACCCCCTCTCTCATCCTATTGGAATGGACAAACACCAGCTCCCTTATGGTATAGTGGCTGTACACTCCACGGATCCCTCTCCCCCTGACCCAGCTTTAATCTCTTCTCTACTAGCCCCTCACCTTTGTTATACCCCTCACCTAGTCCACATTTGCAGAGTCCGAACTCTGCAATTTACCTATCCACCCCCTTTCATTGGCCTTATACCTCTTATGCATCCCCCCAATCCCCCCAATTCCTCACCTATCTACCCCCCTCGTTTTACACTGGAACTTTCACCCCCTTTAGCCCCTTCCTTCACCCTGCTCCTTCAACCCCCTTTTTCCATAGTGTCCCATCCACATCTTCTTCGACCTTGGTCCAGGTCTGTTGAGCCCCTGTCCTCCTACCTTAGCAGAGTCACCCCAAGATGACATGCCTACTCTCCCTTCTCACCCCTCTATTTCGGCTTCCCTCAACTCTATTAACCTCCCCGCCCCTTCCTCCCCCTCTAACTTTGATCCACTTCCAACCTTGCCTCCAGATCTCTACCCCATCAACCCTTCTCTTCCTCTGGGTGTACCTAATTTTGAGTCGATTGAGGCACCAACCCCGCCCATCTCTCCCGGCAAATGACAACATCGAGGAGGTCGACGGGGATGGGAAAAACAATGATTTGGACATGATGAAGGAAATTTACCGGATCATGGGGTTCCAACACGTTGGCTTTGAAGGACCGACTCACAAATTTCTACTCGTAGACGCGCAAAGCCGCTTGAAGGTGAGATTCAAAAGACAAAGGGAACTTCTCAACCTTTTCTCCTCAATCTCCTACACGGGACAGCCTTTAGATGGCCTCTCGGCCCAACCCCCTCTCCATATCCGAGGAGGTTTGCTAGACTAGCCTCCTCCTTCGCCCCCACCTCCGCAACATGAAGATTCTTACATGGAACGTAAGAGGTTTGGGACAGTCGTCCAAAAGGGAGGTAGTTAAGGACTTGACCTTAAAACACCTCCCCATGATACTTGCCCTCACAGAAACTAAACAACTAGAGCCTACCCTCCAACTCATTCGCCAAGTCTGGGGTAGAAGGCCCTGTTAGTGGGTCTATCTGCTTGTGGACGAGGCATCAGGGGGTATATGGGTGATCTGGAACCCATCAGAATACATCCTCCCCTCTTCCCACCTAGGGGAGTTCTCCGTCACCGTACTTCTCTGTCGCATATCAGACTCCATGGAAATTCTCAGCCAGTTACGGCCCTAACTCAGCCTCTCTTAGACCACAACTCTGGGCAGAATTGGACCACGTCGCTTCCCTACCCCATCCTGCTTGGTGTATGGGTGGGGACTTCAACATCACAAGATGGTCATATGAGAGGAACTCCAAGCCCACAATCTCTCAGGGAATTAGGGACTTCTCGGACTTCATTTTCCGTAATGTACCCCTAGAGATCCCGCTTCAAGAAAACCGTTTTACTTGGTCCAATCACTCACCCCAACCATCCCTCTCTAAACTAGACAGATTCCTTCTTTCTTTGAATTGAGAGGAACACTTTCTGGGCTCTCATGCCATGGCCTTACCTAAACCCACCACTGACCACTGCCCCATCCTCCTGGATACCTTAGCAGTTAGGAGAGGACTGAAGCCTTTTAGATTCGAATTAGCCTGGTTTCAAGAGGAGTCTCTCCCCACCCTGATTCCAATTTGGTGGAACTCCTTTTCCGGCCAGGTTTTGGGAAGAGCAGGTTATAGGCTCCAAACCAAATCCAACTCCTCAAAGCCTCCCTCAAAACTTGGAGTACGTCCATTCCCGGTAACTACTCCCAAACCAAGTCCTCTCTACTAAATTATATCCAAGACTTAGATCGTACTGAGGAGTCCAAACCTCTGATAGACACATAATCAAACCTCAGAACCAAAACAAAATTGGAATACTTCTATATCCTCAAAAAGGAAGAATTGTATTGGTACTAGAGCCCAAGAGTTAATTGGCTGAAAGCAAGGAACCAAAATAAGAGCTTCTTTCACCGGATAGCTAATTGTCGCAGAAGAGACAATACTATTTTGATAATCAAAGTGGACAATCGCTATTTGGTACAACCTGAGGAAATCAAGTTGGCCATCCTTGATTTCTTCCAAACCCTATATGCTGCCCCCTCGGGACCAAGACCGAGGATGACGACTCTTGATTTCTTAACCCTTCTTGAAGATCGGGCACTCTGGCTAGAGCGACCTTTGTCGGAAGAAGAAATCTTAAAGGCTATTGATGACTTAGCCAAAGACAAAGCCCCCGGTCCAGACGGGTTTCCCATAGCACCCTTTAAAATTTTTTGGGAAACCTTCCGTCCAGAGTTCTTAAGGTTTTTTGAGGAATTCTTCCATCGGGGAATCCTCCACAAAGCCATGAATGCCACTTTCATAGCTTTAGTCACCAAGGTCGAAGGGGTGGAGGAACTAAAGGACTTTCGTCCAATCAGCCTGCTCAATTCCTCTTACAAAATTCTGGCCAAGGTTTTGGCCTCAAGGCTACAACAAGTCCTTCCTTTAATCATCTCACCGTCACATACAACTTTCATCAAAGATAGGCAAATCCTAGACGGAGCTTTAGTAGCACACGAGTGCCTTCACTCAAAGGCACATGTCTAAGAAGCCCGGTCTTATCTTCAAGATAGACTGGGAGAAAGCGTACGACCATGTTGACTGGTCGATTCTGGACCAGTCAATGGCTAGAATGGGATTCTGGGACCTTTGGAGAAAGTGGATGAGAGGTTGCTACTCTCATCCTGACTTCTCGAATCTCATCAATGCCCCCCAAAAGGTTTCTTCCCATCCTCAAGGGGGTTACGCCAAGGGGATCCACTCTCCTCTTTCCTGTTTGCCATTACAATAGAAGTCTTCAGCTGTTCAATCTCTCGTTTGTATGAAGGTCTCCTCACTGGATTCAAGAGCAGTCCCCAAGGCCCAACAGTGTCTCATTTGCAATATGCAGATGACACTTTGGTGTTCCTTGATGCCTCGCCAGAAGAAATTTATACTTTGAGGCTTTATCTAAAGTGCTTCCAAGTAGTTATAAGGTTCAAAGTTAATATGGAAAAATCAAAGATGATGGGAGTGGCACTCACGAATGCTGAAATCAGAGCGCTTATCCCGAATTGGGAATGCAAAGTGGAGGAACTTCCCACAACATACCTTAGTCTACCCTTGGGATTGGGGAAACCAATAAAGAGACAGTGGTCCCATGTGATAGACAAGGTTGACAGGCGTTTGGCAGGGTGGAAAGGGAGATACCTCTCTATGGCTGACGGTACCACCTTGATAAAAGCAACCTTGGCAAATGCTCCTGTCTACCTCATGTCTCTTTTCCATATGCCAACCTCGGTGGCCAACCACCTTGACTAGCTTATGAGGAATTTCCTCTGGTCAGGACAGGCTGAAAGAACCAAATACCACCTAATAACGTGGGACAAGATCTGCTTACCCAAACACCAGGGAGGGCTGGGGATTAGGACCCTTAGAAAAACATAACCTGGCCCTTATAGGGAAATGGTGGTGGCGCCTAACTACTAAAACAAACTCCCTCTGGGCTCAGGTCGTATGCAGTAAATATAGGATTTCGGAAGGAGTTTGAGTGCCTGAGAGGAGGCAGCAAAGTAGAGCTTCAGGAGCTTGGAAGTTGTTCGCCTCCTTCCGCTCACAGTTCAAAAAATTTATCAGATTCCATCCAAGAGAAGGAACAAGAGTGCTCTTTTAGTCAGATCTCTGGCTAGGACACACTCCCCTAAGGGACCTTTTTCCCTCCCTTTACTCTCTTGCCTTAAACAAAGACTCTACCATCGCAGAGGAAATGATACTGTCAGGAGGCGGAAGAGTTTGGAATCCCTCGTTCAGAAGAAATCTCTCAGACGAGGAAACCAGCCACTTCTTGTCACTCTCGGCAGCTTTACATTCCATTTTCGTCTCTACATAAGGGAGGGACTCCATGGTATGGACTCTAGCCCCCTCTGGTACTTTCTCGATGGATTCGTTTTACAAAAGACTCATCCAACCCCCCACCTTTCCTCTTAATCCTACCTCTATCCTTTCTAAGGTCTGGTACATAATTGCCCCTCCCAAAGTTCAGACTTTCAATTGGATTGCTTGTTCTCAATGGGCACTCACAGTGGACCAGCTTCAAAGAGAGGGATTCCAATCCCCAACAGATGTGGCATGTGTTTGAGCGAGGAGTCGAATCTACACCTCTTCATCCACTGCAAGCTAGCTCACAACCTTTAGAGTCAATTATTGCAGCCATTTGGTTTCCAATGGGTTACTTCACTGACGGTCAAGGCCCTAATTTCCTCGGAACATGCGTCACATTGGTCGAAGGCCGGAAGAACCTTATGGAAGGCTGTCATCGCCGCTTCCATATGGGTGATCTGGGTAGAAAGGAATAGCAAAATATTCCAAGGTCACAAACTCCAAGTATCAGCACTTTTCCACAAGATTACTTCTCTAGTAACATTCTGGGCATCCAACCAAAGGGTTTTCTCGGGCATTTCAGTGAACACCTTTCTCAGCCAATGGGAAAACGTACTCTACTACTACCAACCATAAAAGGTGCAAAGGCCAAACAACTTGCTGCCACCTCTAGAGGGCACCATCAAGCTCAATTTCGATGGTTGCTCTCTGAGGGACCCCGGCCCTGCAGGAGCTGGAGGTGTATTTAGAAACCATCATCGCAATATTCTCTTCACCTATTCTAAGCATCTAGGCCATAAAGATTCTCAATACGCTTTAGGTCTCAAAAGCTTCAACCATTCTTGGGGACCACACCTGTTAGTGAAAGGAGACACACACAATATTATCTCTTGGGCAACCGGGACGACACCACCTCCATGGTACCTAACCTCGATTTTTGATGAAATTGTTTACATTTGCAGGGATATGGTCGTCTCATGGAAGCATATCTGGAGGACGTCTAACAAGTTCGCTGATCTTCTAGCGAAAGACGGGGCTAGGCTCAAGAAGAAGACCACGCCCCGGCCCATCTCTTTTTTTGCTCTAGACCACAGAGGGCACACAACGTAGAACATCTCATTGTAATTGGTCAATTCTATAAGCCCAATTTTTTGTGAACCTACTGTAAATCTTTTGTAATCGGGCAGGTATATAAGCCCATTTTTTGTATAAGATTTGCTGACCTATTATTTATCGAGAGACCCGCCTAGAGGGCTCTCTCGGACTACCACACATCTGTAATCTAACTTCACTTAGCAATACAAAAGTTAACTTTACTTAAAAAAAAAAGAATTTGGCTGTTCGACCGCCTAGGCGGCTGGTGAAAAAATGCATAAGATAGGCCTAGGCTTGCATTTTAGGTGGATAGGCAAGCGCCTAGTAACACAACTACAAAAACTAAAAATAAATATAAGCTTCCTTAAAAAATAAAAAAATAATTAAGGCTTATAAAAATGGTTAAGGCCCTTCTCTCTCGTGCACGGGCCCATGTGCTCTCTTTCTACATATAAGACGATTAAGAAAAAGAAGGTGGCCTATGCGAGGCCTTTCTCTCTAACGCACACACAAACATACACATGGACCCATCTGCTCTCTCTTTACACAAAAGAAGAAGAAAAAGAAGAAGACCTCCAAATGTTCGATACGAGGTATCTTTCTCTCTTTTAGGGTTTATTCTCTTTCTCTCTGTCCATATATGAAGAAGAAAAAGACGAACATGTCCTCTAAGTGTTCGACACGACGCTTCCTTCTCACACAAATGGACCCATATGCTTTCTCTCTCTCTCTCTCTCTCTCACTCTAGATATAAGAAAAAAGAAAACCTTTAAATGTTTTTTGCGAGGCCTCACACACACACTAATACACCATGTCTGTCCAACAACCTAGGCAGTCAGGATCCCTAGCTGCCGAGGCAACTGCCTCCGCCTTCTTGAACCTTGTTAAAAATCATCTTAACCATCCCATGGAGGGAAGTAGATTGTCTTCTCTTTGGCTACCTGAGGGAGGTATACTCCCAAGGTCTCTCATCGGGGAGAGATACACTTATGATTGGAGAATATATGACTTTCGATTGTCTTTATGAAAATAAATATTAAAAACTTAAGGCACCCTCTTAAGTTTCTCTTGGGTTATACATCTTGTGTTGCATTAGGGCATCGATGGTTCGGTGTTGGTCCTATTGTGGGTATGTTTGAGTAAGGTGGGCTTGCGGAGGACCGTAGAGAGTGGGGCCACGACCATAGGTTGCGAGTGCCACTTTGGTTGGAGTCTGCTCAACACCTTGAAAAGAGAAAGAATTTCCGATATCAAGCTGGCTACAAAAGAATCGAAAAACGAAACAAAAATATACATAACCATAGTCTCCTGGACAAACAAGTCCCCAAATACATATAACAGTCTAAAACATTACATATAGGTCCAAGGCACAAAAGGCCCAACATCAAGACATAATGAAATCAAAATGGACTATATGGCCAGACTGTCAACCAAAATATACACTGCAAAATAGAGCTTCAACAGATGGGGGGTAAGGACCCCAAGCACGACCACCAAGACATGCCACTCCAATTACGGTTGGCTATCACTCTCCATGGATGAAAAAATTAACAGAGTGTGCTGTAAAGCTCAGTAAATAAGATCTAGGTGCCATGCATTCATACTTACAAATATTTTGTCATGTCAAAAATCAGGGTTTTAAGCAAAGTCTTGTAAAACCTGGAATCATGTCTCAAATTCATATTTAAACATACTTGTCGTGCATGATTTATTTCATGGTAGAGTAATAACTGATCAGATTAATCAGCTATGATTGTACTAAGAAGTCAATCAAATCATTCAGGCATGAGCATTATAACAGATCAAAACATTTAGGCATGAGCATCATAACATATCAAAACACTTAAGCATGCATATAACCTGCATAATCAAGATCAAGAGATATTAAATAACTCTTAAAGTAGAAGCCCACCCATCAGACCAATCAAATCCGGATGCGTAGAGCCTCGACCATCACCATCAGGAGAGAAGCACCACCAATGGGTAAATCCGTTGCGTAGTGCCTCACACATGCACACGGTCCCCAACGCGTTTTGGGGCTTTTGATAGGCACTGGCCTTACAAGACATGACCCTTTTATGTGCCCTTCTGGGGAGAGAGCCTTACATTATCAAAGGGGTCCCAATGAGCAGTGCCTCACATACGTTTTGAGGGAGCGACTACCCAAATACACACACTCTTAACTCTCATCCTATCATTGAGAGCAGAGAAATATCACCGCTGCCGGCACAAATATCTCATCAGATCATAACAGAAGCATGTCTATATGTGCACATATCTTATTGAAAGCATGCTACCATGCACACATATCTTATCAGAAGCATGTTACCATGCACACATATCTTATCAGAAGCATGTCACCATGCATAGATCATATAACAGAAGCATGTCTCCATGTGCACATATCTTATCAGAAGCATGTTACCATACACACATATTTTATCAGAAGCATGTCACTATACGTGGATCATATAACAAAAGCATGTCTCCATGAACGCGAATCATATTAGAAGCATATCATACATATAATCACAAGAAACATCAACATGTCCAGAGCATGCTATACATATAATTACAAGAAACATCACTATCATATTATCATGCTTATCAGCTCAATAGACATTATCATGTCAATAACATATTATATATCAATGTAATAGACATCGCTATATCATATTATCATGCTTATCAATTCAATAAACATTATCATGTCAATGTCATGCTATATATCAATGCAATAGATATCATTATGTAATATTATCATGCTTATCAGTTCAAGAGACATTATCATGTCAATAGCATGCTATATATCAGTGCGATAGATATCACTATGTCATATTATCATGCTTATCAGCTCAAGAGACATTATCATGTCAATAGCATGCTATATATCAATGTAATAGACATCACTGTGTCATATTATCATGCTTATCAATTCAAGAGACACTATCATGTCAATATCATGCTATATATCAATGCGATAGATATCACTATGTCATATTATCATGCTTATCAGCTCAAGAGACATTATCATGTCAATAGCATGCTATATATCAATGTAATAGATATCACTATGTCATATTATCATGCTTATCAATTCAAGAGGCACTATCATGTCAATATCATGCTATATATCAATGTAATAGACATTACTATGTCATATTGTCATGCTTATCAATTCATGAGACATTATCATGTCAATATCATGTTATATATCAATGTAATAGACATCACTATATCATATTACTGGTTTTTCGGATGAACATTGTCCACCTTTAAAGGCATATCGTTAAATTCAAAGATTGTTTAAACCTGCAACCAATTTCTTGATAATCTAGACTCATAACAAGACAACTTTCATATAGAAAGTAACTCCAGATATTGGTGTAAAGTTTGTCAAATTATGTGATTTTCCCGAATGAAATTTCCATTTTGCGCAGCAGAAAATCCAGGGTGACACCCTACTAGAAAAATGACAAACCATAAGGAATTTTATTATGAGTTCAAAACCAGTTTTAAACTAGACTCATCTAACTAACATTTTAAAGTGGTTTAACCTCATTCTAGTAAATTTTTGTCAGTCAAAAGCTTCACACAAAAACATATTAAATCCTTGAATTTTCATTTCACATATCTGGCATACTTCAGCAAATAGTTAATAGCTAAGGGAGAAGAAGAAGAACAAGGGGGAAAGAGGGGCAAGTGAGGGAGTGGAGGGGTGAGGAGAGAGAGTTAAACCCAATTTATGAGTGGATGAGGGGTATAGATAGGCATGGAGGGGTGGAAGCATGCATGTGCCACATGACACTCAATTGATCATGCATGAAGAGAGAGAAAGCATACATGAGGAACACAATAATGGGGGTGGAAGCATACATGTACCACATGACACTCAAGTGATTATGCATGAGAAGAGAGAAGACATGCATGAGGAACACAATGATATGGGTGGAAGCATGCATGTGCAACATGGCACTCAAGTGATTATACATGAGGAGAGAATGTGCATGTGTGTAATCATTGTGTGGGAGGCATGCATGATTTAATCATGTGCATTGGGATGGTGTCTTTATGGGAATTTGTGCATAGCACATTGGGATGCTTGCAGAAAATATTTGGAGTACGGGTCATGACTTTTTGGCGGTAGCTCGGATTTGAGTGATTTACATACCATCGGAAAGCTCGTGATGCCTACAATAACACTGTACCACTCAAAACACCAGACATAGGTTATTCAACAAGTCGAAAAAGAAATATGAGGGAAGCATTAGTAGGAAAGGATTCAGGATGCAAACATGATCAACGACCCGAAAAGTCTCGGACCCTACATTGTGTCCCTTTTATGAGTTGTTATAAAATCGTTTCATCCGCATTCTATTCTTATTTCATGGTTTTCTATATGTTTTAACTCATGTGGAGGATGCATGCGTGGCATAGTGTTTTTGCTTGGGGATGGAAGTTTTCTGTTATGTTGATGGTTTCCCTTCTATAACTAGGTTGAGAATGGAAATGTGGTCCAATTTTAATTACTTCATATGTGGTTGTTAATTTGATAGTGGAGTAAACAAGTTTTTATTTATTATGGCATATTTACCCCAATATTGCATGCTTAGTTTCATAATCCCAGTACTGACATGTGTTATTTTACACTTATGTTGCAGATTCTATTTTTCGACTTGTTTCATACAACATACTTGCTCAGGTGCACCATACTTTCATGACCATCTTGTTGCTGTCACAATGATTTGTGATGTTCCAATCATGGTGTCTGATATGTAGATCACTCATGGTTGTTTTGGATGTTCCAATCATGCCCATTGTCAATTATAATATGTAGTCTATCATAATGTTATCAGAATTTGACACGTGGCGAAAATGGTGAGGGCACTGGTTTGGTCAGACCAGCTGATGCAGACCAGTTCACTAGTCACACAATTAAAAAAATAAAAATAAAAATAAAAATGCAAAAAAATGGAAAATAGAGAAAATATGAAAAAAGAAGAAATTATAGGAAATTTAGTAAATTTAGAAATAACTAAAAAAAGAAAAATAGACGTAACAAAAAAAAAATTTGACATCGGGAAAAATCGGCCATTTCAAAAACAGATAGGCGACCCCGGATCGGGCATCACAAAAATTGGTCCGGATCAGTGAATCAGCAGTCCGGATCGCCATTTTAATGTACGAAAAAATAGTGAATTGGAGAAAAAACACATGCAAAAATAGTGAACCGGCAAAAATCGGTCTGGATATGTGAATCGGCCTTTTTATTATAGCAAAATAGCATTTTCACCATAGCAAAGCGCCGGTTCTCTTTTAGATCCGGATGATTTCCTATATATTGACAGAATCAACATGGGGTGACCGATTCTCGGGTCGTATCGGGTGCTTTCTTGCTGACCCAACATTTTTTAAATCACTGATAGAAATATATATGAAAGATTGTACCAGATGGTTCCTTGCTAACTCAGCATTTTTTAAATCCCCGATAGAAATATATATGAAAGAAAACGCAAACCCCAGATGTTCACATATTTTATCTATCCAAATCTCCACACATGAGCCACACAATGGCACAAAACTTCAGGTGCAAAGTACAAAACTGCAAACAACAAAGTACAAACTAGTGTTTAAATTTCTCAATTACATAATCATAATGCATAAATGCTATAAAAAACACAAGTCATCTTGTGTAATTTGTCATCTAAGTCAACATTCTTCTTCCTCATTGTTATCTTCTCCCGCTTTATTTCCACCATCTTTCTCATCATCAAACTCCACCTCTAGATCATCATCTCCAACTGTAAAGTTGCATAGCAAGTTATCAATGTTTCAATTCAAAATATCAAGTAATAGTGCTTTATTGCTTATATTAAAAACTTTTAAAAAGTTAATAAAGCAAGTTAAATATTAAACTATTAGTTCTTATAATTAAAAACAAAATAATAATAAAAACTTTATTAAAATTTCCTTCTTGTGGTGGTTCGATGTCCATCCAATTATGCAATTGATCTTCAGGTCCTTTTAAAGCTGGCCTCTTTCTTTCGACAATCCATTCTCGTATAGTATCGTTCCTCTCCAAGTTGATGGGGTCGAAGCACATGGGTCTTTGCATTGCCCTTGAATTCATAACATTTCAAAGTTTAAAGCCTAAAATCTAAGCATGCGCAGAATAATAAGAGAAAAATAAGCCTATCACCTCTGTGTAACAAGCTGAGATTGTATTAGACAAAGACCAAATCATTGAGCCTCTTGTACCCCAACCTGTTTTGCACATCAGTGTGCATGAAGCGCTCCAGTTCCTCTCGCAGCCTGCAAGTTTACTTGAGGATACAAACACTGAATCTTTGTCGGTTTGGAGCTTCCCTACCAAACTTCTTCCACCATTCCGCTGAAAAATAAAAATAGAAACTGAAATATTACAATAAATCAATAAATGAATTACTTGGGAGGATCTTACCACATAAGTTGATTGCCATTTGTCTCCTAAATTCTCTTGTGGCCTTGCCTTTTAAAATAAGCTCATCTCCCTATGACTCCTGATTTTGCATAGAGCACGTATATTATGCTCCCTCGGGACCATAGTTTACTTCTACTCCCTCGGTCAGATCACCTTCTTGGGAGGATTTTTTCTATCTGAAATTTTGGTAACCGCCTTAGAATCACTAGATGATTATTCAATTTTTTTTTTTTTTTGAGTTTTCTGACACTTAAGATCTCACCCTCTAAAAATTGGACGGTTTCTATTCAATCTTGAGACATTATCTTTTTCAAGTTTTTAGAGGTTGCAATTAAGACATTTTTTTTTATTGAAGTTAATCTATTTGTTAAAGAGGTTATATCCCCAAAATTTGGGGTACTAAAACTAATCATCGATGGGGTTTACCTGAGGGGGTAAATGGATAGTATACTTCCAAAGGAGTAGAATATCTTTTCACTTTTGCAATTTTTTTTTGAATATAACATCTATATCATGGAATGTAAGCCCCTTTAATCTTAGGAAGTGTAGAAAATTTGGCTTTGTTGTTGAAGAATTGTGGATTGAGCCATGACCAGCTGCATGTATGGGCCCATGTAGCTGCATATCCCATTTATTATCTGTAATATCCCGGTACTTCTCATATTGTTTCTTCCTATGATTAATTGTTGTAGCTATTGCCTCTTTTGCTCTAGTCATTGCCTTATATATACTTCATGGAAAGCCTAGAATCACTATCAGCGATCCTCAAGACCTTCATCAAGGGCTCTGTTACTCTGATTACATTGGCAATTGAGGTCTTAAACTGCCTACTTAAAAAGTGCTCCACCATGGATGTCCCACTAGCCTTCCTGGCCCAAACAGAATCACGCCAAAGTGACCATGACTCTGAATGCATCCTTCTATTGCACCATACTATGCAAGGTGAGGAAGTTAGCGGCAAATCTAGTTATTGTCGGCCACTATCTCCCTGCCATTTGTATATTTCCTGATGAGATTAAGGACAAATGAGTGGTTGTAGATAAATTTTGTGATCTCTTTTGCCTCATATACAGCCTACTCAATATTGTACATCTTCCCAATTTGCTTGAACAACAACACACGAGATCCAAAAGATATGATGATAGAGCTCTTGTAGCAACACCCCCCCAAGGGTATTGTTGGCTGCATTATCCGTAATGAATTGGATCATATGCTTAGGCTCAACTTCCTCTACAACCTCCCTAAACAGCCCAAACAATGCCGGCCCAGTCTTAATAATATCCATCACATCCACATAACTCAAAAAAAGCAGTCCCCTTCTGGTAGTAACCAAAAAAATTAATTAACTTGCTATCCTTCTTATCCTTCCACCCATCAGCCTTAATAGAACACCTATGGGTCTCCCAAATCTCCCTAATGCTCCTTGTGAAACCCTTCAATTCTTCTACATTTTGCCTATGCTACCTACTCCTTACCTCATGATAACTAGGCCTTTATGCCCTGGGCCTATGGATGTAACTGCATCCAACATAGGATGAATAATAAAAAAAAAAAGCGGAGTTGACTGCATTGAAAGGGATGTCAGTGTGATACATCCACCGAGCAAAATACATATGTGCTTCTCTACTGCTTTCTCTGCACTTTTGATGGTAGGAGCCAGGTGTTGTCCTAGGTGGGAAAAATAATCCTATAACCACTGGCCTCCTGGACCTGCTAGATGGCTATAAGTGGTACTGGCTTTCCTTGCTCTCCTAGCCTTGGAAGTAGAAACTGACCCTCCTCCTCTTCTTCATCAAAATCCTCTTCTATGGGAGTCAGGTTAGTTTCCCCATCTCATCAAGAATTGCCGGCCTTTTTTACTTCTCAGCACCATGTTCTTCACTGCTCCTTTGCATCTCATGCATCACGTGAAGGGGTACTTTAGGGCATTTGGCCACAGTCCCTTGCTTGTGCGCCAAATGCTCTTTCACCATATGTATTCCCCCTTTCCTTTAATTGTTTGGAACAATATATGCATATGTTTTCCCATTTATCACCTTCATTTTCTCGTCTAACATGCCCTTGTGTCGCCTATGATTTTTTTAATTAGACCCAAGAAGCCATATTTAACTCCTGAAGTTCCTAATTCTATTATTCCAATCACCCAAAATTCCAGCTTCCAACTTCCAGCACTCTGAGAACTGAGCTCAGTCAACCAACACCAAATAGCACACAAGTCTCCAAATCCCCAAATCACCACCAAGACACTTCATAAATCTATAATTATAAGTGCATCAACCCTGCATCAAAAGAAAATACATAAGTATGAATTAATTCAACAAAACACTTTAAAAAAACCCTTTCTTTTCTAAATTCAAAACTGAAAATATAAAGAATTGCACACGACCATAACTTTGAAAAATTTTCCATAGTTCAACATTTTCCATATAAGCATTTAAGCTTTAATTAAACTAAACAATGCATTAAAAAAAATCAATTTTTCATGCACAAATCAAATGCCAATAAGAAAAGCATAAAATTAATTTGGAACATTCTTTAATACAATTTCCATAGCACCATGGTAGCTGTCACGTTTTGTTTTTTAGCTAGCCACAACATGCGGCCCTACTTGCAAGTCCAGTTTAATTGGAGCTTAGGTTGAGCCTCACCAAGCACCACCACCACAACACAAGTGCACCCACACAAGCATACAAGCACAAGCAAGGACAAGGGTTCAAGGGCCGTTGTCTGGTTTTATTAGCTCTTTACACTTACAAGTATACTACCACAGAGGCCCACCAAGGGTCTGAGCGTGGGGTTTATATAGACCCTTGTTACAACATTTGAATTTCAAATTACAAGTGCCACCTGGCGGTCAGCGTCTGCTGTGCCCTGCCAGAATGGCCATTGAGCATGCCCATGCACCCAATGCATCATGAAGGTCGCCGCATGCCTCTTGCAGGTTCCTACAGGCCTTGACGTGCAGTGCACACTACCCACTTGCACCATGCCGACCACGCACGCGTCCTACACGTGCCATCATTATCCCGCCACAATTTGAATGGGAATTTAGCTGATGCCAAGCCTACATGCACCATGGGGCCTAGGTCCAACGCACTGCCTCGCTGTGCGCTGACCTGGCTGTGGGGCCTGAGCCCCTTTCCACTGTCGTGCACCATCATCCCTATGTCATGCACCACCATCTCTGTGTCATGCACCACTGTCTTTGGGTCACACACCACCATTGTGCCTTGTCCTTTGCCGCTCACTGGTCAACCCAAGGCTATCATCACCCTCTACAACTGGGGGTGTATATGTAGTGCATTGGGTTGGCAAGAGTGACACCTCTTCCTGTCAAAGTAGCATTGGTGCACCATGCGCACCATGGTGCAACCTCATCCTTAGCTGGCTGGCTCAAGGGAGGTTTTATGGCTCTCCCCCTTGACCAACAAGCACACACCAAGCTGGGGTCTAACAGTAGCATTCAACCATTAATGGAACAAGCAAATGCAAAAATACAATGAAAAGTAGATCAAATTGAAAATAAAGTAACATGGATCAAACCGAAAATCATCAAAATAAATAAAAATAGAACAAATTGAAACTATAAAGCAACAAAATGACAAAGAAATCTAAAAAGGGTAGCATATATTAAGAATAAGTGTTTTCTATACTTTATGGTCTCATGAAATATTAAATAGGCTTTATTTTAATTAGCACTTTGATGAACCCAAAAAAAAAAAAGAAAGGAAAAGGAAAATAAGAACCCAAACATACTTACTATTTATTTTTAAAAAATGCATATAAGGATTTTTAAAAAACAAAAATGTAACCACAAACTTAATAATGATTAAACAACCACTAAAATCAACAAAAGAAATATTGTTTTGAAAAGAGAAAATCATTTATCGAAAAAAACCCTAAAAAATCATTTTTTTCTACCTTTTTCCGATCATAGAGCAAAATAAAAAAAAAAACTAATGAAAATGATTGAATGGACTTCCTTGGGACTTCAAATGGGGCGGGTTAATGCCCATAATCTTCACCGAAAGTTGCCAAAAATAACACTACCTTTAGGGAGGTTTTGGGTAGAGAGAGGGAGAGAGAAAAAACACCAAGTCTCTTTTTTGCCTCAAAGAAGACAGTTTTAAAACTCCAAAACCCATCCTTTTAACCTAAGATATCAAAATGCCTCTAGGAAAATATAAAAGACTAATGAAACCACCCAAAAAGGTGGTAAAATGAAGGAAAATTTAGAAAAGGGCCAAATCATGTATAAAGCATAGGGTTATTGGGACCAACTGGTGCAGTCTTGAACTGGTTGACCAGCTAGTTCCCTCACTTAACTGGCCGGTCCACCAGTTCAAGGTTGGTCTAGGGGATATTCCTGTCCAAGGGGGTCAACTAGACCGGAATGGTCACCAGTTGACCAATCCCAGTCTGAACTGGCTAGTCTGGTCTGGTTCTTATAACCCTGGTCTATCACATTCACCTGCCTTTGCAAAGATATCTGGAAGTTGATAACTTCATTTTACGTAAGGAATACGGATAATTCTAGCTGCTATCTTCTCCTATTGAAGTGGCAGTCCACTTCAGCATGCTTCATTATCTCATAAAACACATGGTTCTTATAAATGTGAATGGCTGGTTCGTTATTGCAATTAGAATTCATTGGTAATTGAACTTTAGCCCCCAAATTAGACAATGTAGTTCTAACCCACTTAATTATAAAGTACAATGTGCCATAGCCCTGTATTTTTTTAGCACTTAAACTGACCACTACGTTCTAGTTTTTACTCTTCTAGGAAACCCAATTACCTCCGCCAAAAGTTCCTTAACTTGTAGTTGACCTTCTATCAGTCTGGCACCCAAACCAATAGTGCAACATCCATATGACCATTATTAGTAACTAACAATCCTCTCGCAGGAGAAGACTTAAGATACTTTAGGATATGATACCCAACATCTAAATGAGCTTTTCTTAGATGCATGCATGGATTGACTAAACCACATTGATCGCATAGGATATGTCTGATTATGTAATTGTAAGGTATCTAAGCTTGTCTACTAACTGTTGATATTGACTGGGATCTTTTTAGCAACATTCCTTTGGTGCATGGAGTTGATGATTGGATTCCATGCAGGTATCTATTGGCCTAGCTCACAACATTCCAGTTTGTTGTAATAGTTCCAACACATCTTCCTCTGAGAGATAGCTATTCCTTTTTTCGACTTTGCTACTTAAATACCCAGAAAATATCGACCGAAATTGTTTATGTCAAACACTTCACTCATGTAGCACTTGAGGTCTCAATGTCTTACTATCCCTTGTCACTATGATGTCATCAACATACACTGCTGTAATCCAAACATAATTGTTCCTCACTAGTAATGTACGATCAGCTTGACCCTTTATGAATCCAGTGTTCAGCAGGGTTTCGTTGAATTTCTGAAACCATGCTCTAGGCGAATGTTAAGCCCTTGTCACTACAATGTCATCGACATACACTGTGCTGTATTCCACACATAATTTTTTCCCACTAGTAATGTACAATGAGCTCGACTCTTTTTGAATCCAGTCTTCAGCAGGGTTTTGTTGAATTTCTGAAACCATGCTCTAGGCGAATGTTAAGTCCATATATTACCTTTTCTGATTTGCACACTTTTCATGTCTTCCTTGAAGCTGAATTCTAGGAGGCGTTGCCATGTAGACTTCTTCATGCAGATCTCCAAGTAAGAAGGCATTTGTTACATCTCGTTAATATAAAAACAAAGATTCATTGGCAGCTAAGTAGAGAGTAATCCTGGCAGTGTATAAACAAAAGGTTGTTGGTAGTCTATCCCATGAGTCTATCTAAAACCTTTTGCAACAATCTTATGCTTTGTAACTTTCTATAATACCATGTATCTTGCGTTTCACCATGAACGCCCAATTGCGTCGTACCACTTTCTTTCCTTTGGGAAGTTTGGTGAGCTCCCAAGTATTTTTTTTTTCAGGTGCCGACATTTCCTTAGACATCACAACCTTATATTGAGGTTGTGGTAGTGCTTCTGCAACACATGATGGAATGTGAACAACAGACAAAGTTGATAGAGAAACACTATAAGGTGACATTGAATTGTAAGAAAAACAAAGTTGCGTGTATGATGCTGATTATATGAATGCTTAATCTTGCGCAAGGCAATAGGTGGTTTAAGATCAATTGCTGTTGGACTGGGAATTTTTGAAGTAGTAGAAGGATAGGAAGAATGATTAGAGTCAAGTTTAATACCTGGTGTCAACTTGAAACTCGAGGGATGGTCGTTCTAGGCTTCAGGTTGTATCAAGTTCCTTTCTATAAATATTTGTCTTCAACTCCTTCTGCTAAGGTACAACGGAGGCATTTCCATTCCAGTTTGGGAAATTTCAGAAATGAAGATATCGGAGAATGGTTGAGGTAATGGTGCTGAATTACTCTCTATTTTAGTTTCTGCATTAAGATTATAGCTGTGGATGCAGATTCTATAAGGCTTAGGCCTTATGAAATAAGTAAAGCCTCACCTCGAAGTCTTTTCTAAAAGCACTTCGGGCATGGGAAATCCCTAAGATGGTTCTAAAATCTATTTCCTTAGCCCAAAAAATGGTATAGATATTGTGGATCCAGAAACACTTGAAAATGAACAGTTTAGATAATGTGTTATAATGTGCACTATTTTTAGTTCTTGAAATCCTATATTTTCATAATGATTATGGTCAAGATGATCAATTTTAAGGTTTTCCTATGCTGGCACTAGAATTTTTGGTGAGTTTTGAGGCGAGGCTTTTACTTTTCTCTAAGGGGCCATTTGGGTACCTGAAAATCTATTACATGACAATAGATTACAAGGAAATATGACATTTCCTCTATTTGGGTACACTTGAATAGTAAGGAAATGGAAAAAGGTTACCGAGATTTCCCCAAAAATCACAAAACCGATTACACGTGGTGAGGGGTGAAAAATCTAATACGCACCTTGACGGGTAATCTTTGGTAAATCGTTCTCGCGCCTCTCTCTCTACCGTATCTCCGCTTAAAAAAATGCCAACCCACCATTTTCCATCTCTCAAACTCGTCTGAGGAACTTACCAAAACGATGTTCTCTCTTCACTAGTAAGCCCTACTCTCTCTCTTTTTGAGCCATAATAACTGGTTTGCATAGGTGCTCCCTTCCTCTCTAAGCCCTCTCTTGTGCCCTAATAATTGGTTTGCATAAGGTGTTCCCTCCCTCTCTAAGCCCCCCCCTCTCTCTCTTGAGCCTTAATAACTAGTCTGCATAAGGTACTCCCTCTGTCTTTAACCAGTTATTTTGGTGTGGATAAACCCTACCTCTTTAGTCTCCTCCAATGCTTCAAAAATTTCTACTGCAATTACCAAACCTTCTAGTTTACTAATCAAACTTCTTCCCATTTTTTAACTTGTACCATAAAGATATTGAATTTGGTATCATAAATTTATTGCTTGTTTGAAATTATATAGAGACATTTGAAAGACTTCTATAAAAAATAAATAAAAATAAGGCTTATCACGATAAAAATATGTTATTCCAATCATATTATTCCAATGACTTATCATGTTGAAACCAAAGTCTAATCATGTTAGAAGACATGTGATTCCATGTAAGTGCGAAAGGCATGCAAAATAAGTAGGAAATGGTGTGATGATGACTTTAGAATGGTACAAGTTATTATTAAAAAATATTTTGGAATGGTGATGATGTTATGATTAGAAAATCTTTTTGGAATGGTGTGATGATGACTTTAATTCCGTATTTCAGTGGAATTTTATGACAAAAAAGAAAGAAATGATAGTTTATAGGCGAGTGTTGGTAAAATGTTGGTAATGCATTTCCTATATTTCTTCCAGACATAGACAAACAGTAGCAATGTATTTCCTAGGTTGCATCTAAATACTATCCAAACAGTAACAATCCATTTGCAGGTAATGTATTACCCAGCAGTGTATTACGCCAGTAATATATTTCACAGACAATATATTTTCAGGTATCCAAACGGCCCCTAAAATGCCTTGGCCTTATTTTAAGCTAGGTATCGCCCCTTGTTGCCACAACCTTATACTTGGATGATGTTCCTACTCAGAATTGGCTCTTTTACTGATTTCTTTGCAATTCTTAAGAAAAAAAATTATTTTCCTGTTCTCACACTAGTTTAGATGTTCATCAGGCATTATTTCTCTAATTCTCTTGGGATATCAAAAGCCATGAAGTTGCTTATCTACAGAACATTCCCTAGCCTCTATTAGACCTCTTGTGAATATTCATGCAATCGCAACTACTATTCACTAAATGACGGCACTTTTTGGTGTTCTAACTCCTTAGAAATACATAAGAAATAGTAATGTGATGTTCAGTATTTGTTCAAAATGACTAGATGCTGGTATGACTTACAAACTAGTATCACATTGATGAAGATATTACAATTGCTCAACTTTCCAGGGACAGGACAGTCACTACTATGATCATATAATTATATTGACCCAAAAATGACCCTTAGAAACTAGGAAGATATATTTAGTATTAACAATTTAGAAATGAGTGCCAAGTAAACAATGAAGTTATCATTATGTGGGTTGAATGTGCAATAGAATTACAAACAAGTAGAATAGGCAGTGAAATTTCTGGACAAGCTCTCTAATCTTTGGGGGGTTGGAGGGAGGGGTGGGGATGGGAAGGGGATATGGAATAGGTTTAGTCTTTGGAAAGAGAAGTTTGAGATGGATGGACCCTGGATATTAATAAGAACGATGGAGTGCTCAAACTGTTACTCAATGAATAGATTTTAGTTTTATTCTTCAAGGCTTGGTCCTACTGGTCATTGTTCGAAAATTTGGCCACCTGGTTGCCAAAACGCCTAACGGGTGCCCTGGGTGTCCTTGCTTCCAGGTGCCTACCTAGGCGGCACCTTGGAACAACTTGACCGAGGTCTGAAAAAGGCCCCTTGGCCAAGGGCAAAAAAGTATTTTCCCACTTGGAAAGGGGGGAAAATGGGTTTGGGGGGAAATCTAGCCCTGCAAACCCCTAGAAAAGTGTAAGCCCCCTTAATAAACTTGTTAAGAGTGCTTATAGGTTTTGCGATTATATAACTGAGTTTAGGCTGTTTTAGTGGAAACTAATTGTTAATTGGGAGCATATAATGGTTAAATTGAGGAATTGAGTTGTGTTTTCCATTGATTATTTCAGAAATATTGCTTCTTTTATTCTTTAAAAGTGATCTTGAAATGATTGTTGATGATAAGAAGATCCGGTCTCGATGATATGTGAACTAAATGTGGAAGGAACCCTCACAAATTAGTGTTGGTTGCATGTTTTGGTTAGATGGGAGATTAATTATAAGAAAATTAAGAAATTTGGCAAAACCCCACAAAAACTTGTACGAAATTTGACTATGGATCAGTGCCATATATGGTTTCATATTACGCAACAAAGAATTTGTGTGAAAAAGTAAAAAAAATCTTGTGTATCTATATCCCTTCATGTATGTTTTTGAAGTTATTGGGATATGGTTGTCTGTAAACTATAACGCAAAACAGATATGTTTGGAATAAATAGACAATAGTCAAGGTGTAACAGATGCCTGCCCCCAACACTCCCCTTCCCGAACGGGTGAAGTTATTTCTGGGCGGTCAGGACTCAAACCGCCTAGGTGGGTGCCTCCGCCTTCTTGAACATTTCTATTGGCCAGTTACTTTTGACAGGCTGTGCTCCATCTTATGATATTTCTACTTTTGCTCCCTCTGCCTCTGCCTCTGCCTCTAATACCACTTTGACTAGAAGTTTCTCAACATCCTTTGACCTTTCTATTAGTGAAATATGACCTGGATGACTGGACATCATAATGGACCAAAAGGATTATTGCAAGTTTGGCTGTTGGAAAAGATCAAACAATTGGTGAGATGGAGAAGAGTAAGAATTCCAATACGAATATTGGATTCGTGGTTTGATATGGGAATGGGATAAGTCCCTAGGTGTCTGGCTTGTGCACTTAGGCTAGAGTTTTTTGGGCTACTTAGTTTAGCAGTTAATAGGGAAACTAACTATAAACAAGAAAGTAAATTAATTGATGAAGTGCGCATTTCACACAACAAATTTCAGAGGCCCCATTCAGGGCTATAGAGGTGTCTTTTAATCACGTTTGCTGGAGAAAACCGACAAAGTTGGTCATGTTGCGTTTCCTAAATGGGGTCACAATAGTGGTTTCGGCACCAGAGTGAAAAGTTAAGTCCTTTGGAAGTTACCATATTGTTTTAAATACAACGTTGTAGGCGGCAAATGGGTCCATGAAATTGTGTACAAGGCAGATGGTAGCATTGAGCACTTTAAAGCTTACTTGGTGGCAAAGGGGCATACTCAAGAATAGGGCTTGGATTATAATGAAACTTTCAGCCCCGTAGTTAAAACGGGAATGATTACTATTCTCTTCTTAGGAGTCACTTATGGTTGGGATCTTCAATAGCTAAAAATGCGTTCCTTCATGGTGACCTCAAGGAACAGTTTTATTGGAAACAACCATTTCGGTGCAAAGTAGGTGACCCAAACTCGTAGTATGCAGACTTGACAAGGTGATTTGTGGCCCTCAAATCAAGTGGACTATTCATTGTTCATCTATACCGCTGAGCATGAAATCACGATTTTGCTTCTTTATGTTGATGATATTGTTATTATTGACAGCTTGTGTGATTGTATTCAAACCATGAAAGAGTTGTTAAACTCAATTTCAAATGAAAGATTCAGTTTGCTGAAGTATGTCCTTGGTGTTGAAGTGGACAAAGTTGTTGATAAAGTTATACCTTCGCAGCTTATGTATGCATTAGACTTGCTTTCTTGCAGTGGCATGAAGGACTGTAAACCTGTTGTGATTCCTATACTTATTCATTAGATACTTAAAGCATAAGAGGGTGATCCACTTTCTAATCCACAATAATACCACAATATTGTGCCTCCACCCCCCCAAAACGGCTGGTGGGTACCTGTTTTTGTAGTGAACTAGGTCCTCCAATTTATGCAGTATTCTATTCTACTCATTTGGAAGAACTGAAATTCATACTTAGATACATTAAAGCAACTAGTGTGGCCTGGTTTATACTCAAGGGGACACTTCCTCTAAACCTCTTGTTGTCTTTGCCTGTTTTGATGATTGCACTAGACACTCAAAATTTTTCTGTTCCATATCTGGTTATTGTGTGTTGCAGGGACAGAATTTGGTTTCATCAAATAGCATAAAGCTAAGAAACATGGGTAGGTTGAGCATGGAGGCGGAATATAGATATATAGCAACTACTAGTGCTGAAATTTTTTCGATTTGATATCTATGGAGCACTTGGCTAGAACATCTCTATGTCGGTGCTTTATTGTGATAACTAGTGTTTTTAAATGTGTAATGGGGTTTAGGATTGGCCCTCCAGTTAACCAATTCAGATTTTGCAATTCCAATCCAGATTGACTGATTCGAGCAATCAAATTGAAAATGAAGGGGGAAAAAAAACAAAAATCAGTTGTAGAGACGAAACTTTCATCATCAGTTACACATAGATTTTCAAAAGAGCATAGATTTAATTCATTTCACGTTGTTTTAAATCAAACATGCATAGATTTTTAAATCAGATTAAAAATTGACTCAAAATGAAGAAGCCCCAACTTTTCGTCTTTTGATTTCATCTTATAGGAGTATAGATCCAATAAAATATGATGTTGATCTTATAGAACAGTTAAAAATGATCAAAAAGGTGTTTTCTTAAGAGAAAATGGGTTAAACATTTGGATTGGGCTATTGTAGATCAATTAAAGAGGATCTATTTGGGACAAGGTTGAAAGAATTTGGTGAAAGATGTGAGAGAAATCAAAGGCTTTCAATTTTGGTTTGTAAAGCCAAAAAGGTAGAAAGGGGAATTGCCGGTTATCCAATTTGAAACGGGAATTCCCCAGTAGAATTGCCTAATTCTCTGACAGAATTGTGCAATTCGATGCAAATTGGACTGATTTCCGGTTCTATTAAGGAGCCCAGATGGTAGGGGACTGATTCCAGGTGGGGTTGGGTTATTTCGAACAGATTTGGTGTTTTTCCACTCCTTGGTGATAACCATAATGCAATTTCTATACTTATCTATCTAATTCATTGTGGAAAGATGAAGCACATTGAGATTAATTAGTACTCCATTAAAAATCAAGAAATTTGAGGCGAGATTCTTTGGTGACATATTAAATTGCAAATATCTTCATCAAGGCACTCCACATATATTAGACGGTGGTTTCTTAAAAAGGAGCTATCCATCCTACAAGCCACAATGCGCAACTTGTTGGGCGCTAATAGCAATATGATACTTCGTATTTGTATTGTACATGGGTATAGCGGTAGTATTTGTTGTTTGTATATCCATTATTCATGTAGTTTGTGCACATTGTAATATCTGATTTACATGAAGGGAATAGGAGTAAAATACCCGTAACCCTAATACAAACACACACAGTGTGGTTGGATAACCAGACCTCTTCTCCATTTTCGATGCCTCACTTTTCTACCTCTTCTACATCATTTGATAACATTTTCACATTGGCAAGATCTAGCAGAGTGGCATACCCCATAGAGTAAGAAGCTAGGGCTCGACTCAGTATTTCTTTTCTCATCTGACAATTTAATTGTGCAAGCATATCCTTTTACCATGATATGTGTGGGGGACTTTAACCATAGGCAGATGTTTTTGGAGGAAATTCTAACCTAGAATGTTACACTCGGCACATCTCAGTGACATGAATTGTATTATGTGGATGGTTTATTATTTGATTTCTGGATGCCTCATTGAGTCCTTGCTATACTCTTTGGTTTCTCAACTTGTATTGGAGATCATAATTGCTTAAATTATTATGTGATATGAGGTAATATTATCTAGTGATAAATATGCAGTCATTTCCGAGATACTGATCTTCAAACTTGAAAATTTAACTGCAGGTGTATGTAAAGAGTGCCATGTTTCCTCACTCTCCGGGACCTTCTCTGAAGTAAAATATCCTACTTTTTGTGTTTGTTATTAATTAGATTGGCATTCCTCATATTGATTAATGGAATAACCAAAGGAAAAGTTATTTATTAGTCAGCGGGTGCAAGAGCCCGCTGACTCACCAACGTCATCTCCAAGATGGACATTGTAAAAAACCCATGGGGCTAAAATGAAATTAGTCGGCTTAGAAATTTTCCTTCAAAAATCATATTTTAAATATTGAAAATTTTATTTTATTTTCATATTCATGATCATCGTCACCTAGATCATGCATCTCTAAAATTTTGGATTAAAAATCCACGTGTACAGTATGAGTCAGCAGACTCATAGAAACCCCATCCATAACCAAATGAAGTAAGCAAAATATTAGTTATTGTAGTACATCAACTGCAATTCAATAGCATCATGAAGCTATTAGTGTGAATCTGTTACACAATGTCTTCGGAATATCGATAGTCCTTTATGTTTTCTTTTTGTAACAGTCCATGCACAGCCCTTGTTGATTCAGAACTCTGTCTTATATTTTTTTAATCAATGATGTGCTACTTCTTTCTGTTGGTCTTTATGAGTTAAATGTTGAACATCAATAAAGAAGTTATCGCTCTTATATCACTCGTGTATTTACATACCTCTTTATGCACTGGAGTGGTCCCCGCAGAATGTCTGGTGCAGTTTGTTTTGATGGTCCACATAAATAATGCCAGCACTTGGTCTATAAAACTGTACTTTGAGAAATCACACTTACAGTACAAATCTTAGGCAAATCCCTACCTCAGCTGCGCAGAAAAATCTTACTTGCCTAACAATGAGATCACACAGTTGTTATTCCAACCACTAGAACGGACTATAATGCATATTGTTAAACTACACCAGTGTTCTTCAATATCCTTGAAACTTATGGAATAGCAATTGTAGATTAACTCATGGAACATTAGATACACTCAATAATTGTAGAGTAATTAGATCAAATTATTTGTAGACAAGTTTATATGTGTCTGGAAATAGTTGCTCTAGCAGCAGCATGTGTATGTTGTATTTTTTTGATCAGTCAGATTGTTATTTTAATTTATCATGTCATGCAACGGCTTTATGTTGGGGTTTGAGAGCATGTAAATATATTAAAAAGTAGTGAATTATACACTTTATTGGGAGTGTATGTTGGTTGACTGACCTAGGGTTGGGCAGTCTATGGCTCGGGTCATTGTCCAAAACCCTTTTTCTTTGGGCTGAGACATAGCCATTAAGGATTTTCTGGAGGATTATCCTTTGTTGAGGTTGAGAGATGCCCAGGGATGGTTTATAGGACAGAAGAGCTTTGTGTCTCCTGTGTACGATTGCTGCCTTGTAAGAGCAATGGCCAAATCCTCAACAAACTTCCGCATGACATGCACCTACGGCGGCCATATTTTGGGAATCAACCCTATATAGGGATATATATACATATACATATATACTTGCACTATGGTGATGTGACTCATTCTAAGGGGGAACCTATAACCTACATACTAGAATCGTGGTTCCACTATTTATTGGTCAGACTTTTCAAAACATCATAAATAGTGTTTTCAATTGCATTTATGTTGCTATTTATTTCGAATATTTTTCAGATTTTTTAATAGTTGTTTTTATCCATTAAAACTCTCAAAAAGGCATATTTGCCATTTTTAATGTTTGTAGGGGCATTGTTTCAAGGTCGGATCCACATGGAGGGGCCCATGTCCAGCTCCCACATGTGTGGGGGGGGGGGCTCCACATTAGGAGGATGTGGGGCCCAACAAGGTTGTCACATCCCCCTTATGGAGCATGTCTTTTTTTTTCATGGGAAGATCTCCCACTTATGTGGCAAATCTTTCATAAGAGAGATTTAAGGGAAATCTTGAAAAATTCTTTGAAAAGTATTTTTTGAGAATATTTGTGGGAGTATAGAATATTTTGTGGTTTAGAAACTATTCTTATGACTTGAAAATTTGACAAAGACTCTTTTGACTTTGAATTTCTACAATGTCTTTGTGAGAGAAGAAATTCTAGCCAAAATAGAAGATGAGATTTGATTGGTCATATCCTAGATTGGCTAGAAGTGGATATGGGTCAAAGATTAGGGGGATAAGGTTTCTAGATTCATTCCGAAATCATTATGGCTGATTTTTGGAATGAATAATTCTGTTTTGTTTCTCTCACCTTACAGATTCCTAGGTAATCATTTAGTCAGGCTGAATCTTAATCTAAGTGGAATGCCCTAAGACCTTTAAGGCCTATATAAGGAGGTTCTCACTCTTCTAGGCAGGTATGCCCCACCTAAAAGTTTGGTCCCCAAGGGTGGCCCTTGGGGCCTGAACCACCCAAGCTAGCCTAGTGGCGGGTGCACCCAGCCCATCTTCTGTTGAATTTAGGGTAGATGCCTCTCAGGCATGCCCCAAGGTTTAATGCTTGAAACTAAGCTAGGGCAAACTAAAGAAGAGAAAAAAAGGGAAAGGTAGATTCCTCTTAAGCATGCCCCAAGGTTTAAGGGTTGAAAATAATCTAGGGTAAATTAACGAAGAGAAAAAGAGGGAAAAATAAAAGTAGGAGATTAGAGAGTAGTAAGAGAGGGAAAGAGAAGGAAGAAAAAAGAGGAGAGAGAGAGAGAGAGAGAGAGAGAGAGAGAGAGGATTGATGGTCTGAAATGACCAGCATGCACCCCCTTTTGTATTAATAAAAGTGATGAATTATGATACTAGCCATGGTGCAATGAAAGACATTTATACCCTTAATTATAACAATTATTTATTATTTCCAACACTCCCCCTCAAGCTAGTGCATAGATATCAACCATGCTTAGCTTGCTTGTGATATCTTCTATCCTATCCAACATCCTTAGTGAAGATATCTGTACGTTGATCTTTAGACTTCACATGAGGAGTATGAATGATCTTGACAACAAACTTCATTGTCATAGTACAAAGTCATGGGAAGTTTAACTTTAACCCCCCAAATCTAACAAAACATTTTTGACGAGGACGTGGTTGGAAGTAGTCCGAAAAAATATGGGGACTTATGGCCTCACTGAGGGTATGACCTTTAATAGAGCAGAATGGAAGACCAAAATTCGTGTAGCCGACCTCAATTAATTGAAAAAAGGCTATAGTGATGATAATGATGATGATTCCTTCACATGTACCACGAGCCATAGCCTTGTATTCCGCTTCAACACTTGATCTTGCCTCTACATTTTGTTTTTTGCTGTTCCTAGAAACCAGATTTTCTAAGCAAATGTGCAATAGCCAGTTGTGGATCTTCTATCAGTTTGACATCAAGCCCAATCAACGTCAGTGTAAATAGCAACATCACAATGCGTTTGATTGGATATAATATTCTTCTTCATGGAGTAGACTTGAGATATCTCAATATTTGATACACAACATCAAGATGTGGTTTACCTGGTGCATGCATAAATTTGCTGACCACTCTAATTGCATAAGAGATGTCTGGTCGTGTGTTCGTGAAGTATATGAGCTTGCCTACTATATTGGCTGGATTTTCAAGTATCTCCCCTTCCTCCATGAAGTTTATAATTGACTTCTATAGGAGTAACAACATGTCTAGCTCCTAACATCCCAGTTGTTATAATACTAACACATATTTTATGTGGGAGATTGCTATCCCTTTCTTTGATCTTACCACTTCATTCTGCAAAAAATACTGAAGGAGGCCTAAACCTTTGATATTGAACACCTTGCTTATATATGATATACGATCCTCAATATCCTTCACATTGTCCCCTATCACAACAATATCATCAACATATACTATAAGTGCTGTAATCTCGACACCATTCTTCTTTTCAAAGAGCGTATGACCAGCATAACTTCTTTTAAACCCAAATTTCAGTGGTGCCTTACTGACTTTTTCAAACCATCCTCTAGGAAACAGTCCAGGAATTGCCTTCTTTAACTTGCGCACCTTTCTTGTCTCCACCTTAATCTAAAAATCTAGAGGCCTGACTATATAGATTTCTTCTTGGATTTCTCCATTTAAGAATGCATTTTTTACATGTAGCTGGTGGAGAGGCCATGATTTATTAGCAGCTATCCTCATAGTGTTCAACTTGGCCACAAGAGCAAATATTTCTTAGTAGTTTATGCCTAGAGTCTAAATGAACCCCTTTGCAACTAATCTAGCCTTGTACCTTTCATTGGTTCCATCAGCCTTGTACTTCACAGTGTATACCCATAGACATCCTATGACCTTCTTCCCTTTTGGAAGGTTGGTGATTTCCATGTACTATTTTGCTCAAGTGCTTGTATCTCATCGCTCATGGGAGCCTTCCATTGAGCTCTGCAACACAAGTAGGTATTTGAACAGGAGATAGACCTAATTTGGAGGCACGATAAGAAGAAGACATAGAACTATAGGATACAATGTTCTATATAGGATGCTGAGTGCAAGAACGATTACTCTTGCGTACAACAATGGGTAAGTCCACATTAGGACACTTAAAGAAGGTGAAAGAATTACTTGAGTCACATACAATTCTTAATTCTTGCTTAACATCCGGGGTAATAATTGCTTCGAACTTCAGGTTGTACCATCTTATTTCTTTTGATATACGTCTTCGTCTCCTTTTCAAGGTGTATACCATTCTTTTCAGATGCACCGTTCTCTTCAGATAAAAATGGTGTGGGAACAAGAAGGGGAACCACAAATGTGTACTTTTTTCACTAAAGTGTATCCTATTCTCCCCTTGAAGAGACTCATGATCAGTAGAAGAGAACTACAAACATCCATGGAGACGTACTGGACTTTGTTAATAGGATCATAACACGTGAATCATTTTTTAAGTGATGGATATCCCAAAAAACACATTTGTTCAGCTTTAGCATCAAGCTTATCCCTCTTTGCACCAAAGATGTGGACAAAACATACGCTACCAAAGACTTTGGGTAGTATAGGAAACAAGGAAGACTTTGGATAAATAATTTCAGCAGGAGATTTGCCCTTAAGAACATGAGAGGAATTGCGATCTATTAAAAAAATACAGCAGTGAGAACTTCTTCTGACTAGAAAATTTTTGGGACCTTCAGTCCCAGCAAGAGAGCTTGGGTGACTTCCTCTCAACAATATCATTTTGGTCAGGTGTGAAGGACATGTTGTTTGGAACTCAAGCCCCTGATCAATAAGATGATATCTAAGTTGGTTTGACACATACCCACCCCTATTATTAGGATGTAAGACTTTAATTTGTGCATCATATATAGTTTTAACCATTTTGCGTTACACTTGAAATAAGTTAGCGACTTCTTCTTTGTGTTTCATTAAATAAATCATTGTTAATTTGGAACAATTACCCACAAATAAAACAAAGAAACAAATACCAAGCACAGAGGCAACTCGAGAGGGAACCTACACATCAGCGTGTAAGAGAGAAAATGGAATATTACTATGTTTATTGATGCTGTTTGTAAATGCTGTTCGACAATGTTTTGATAGCTCACATATATCACACTGAAATGGCACTTGACTCAGAGATTCAAACATTTTAGGAAATAAAGGATAGAATATAAAAGAAAACGCATGACCTAGATGGGTGTGCCAAAAATACACCGTGTATTTTTTAGCAATGGAAGATGTGGCGGCAACCAAGCCATGATATGGTGCCTTCAGAAGGTACAACCCTCCATCCTCACGGCCACACCCATATGTCTTCATCGTCATCAATTCCTTGAAGACATAATGAGAGGGAAAAAGGGTTACACTGCAGTTTAAAATCTTTGTGAGATTTTACTAAAGGACAGGAGGCTACTAGAAAGATTGGGAATACGCAAGGTGGAGGACAAGTTAACATAAGGAGTAATAAATATGGTACCCCTTCCCTCGATTGGCCATCTGCTATTTAATAGCATTGTTAAAAAATTCGGCCGCCTGGCCCCCTAGGCGGCCAGGAAGCCAAAATTCCTAGGCGGGACCTAAGCGAGCCACCTAAGCGCTATGCATCTAGGCATTTGACATAGGCGGCGCTCCGAGACAAGGAGGTCGAGGGCGGAAAAATGCCCTCGACTGGGGGTATTTTTGGCTTTCTTTTGCCCCAAAATGGGGGGAAAAGGGTTTAGGGCGACATTCTAGTGCCCCACACCCCCTTGTGCTTCCTAAAGGGAATAAAGATCTAAGAAAAACTTGGGATTTGAGCTTTTTTTGCAAGATCTAAAAAATTTCAACTTTTTTGATTGCTTACAAAAAACAAAAGAAATACTTCGAGATATTTTTTGGAGCTTGGGGGTCGCATAAGAGGATTTTTTGCGACCAAAGATCACCGGCCCCACCGGCTTGGGCCAATATCAGTTTCATTTTGTAAAGGTTGGTGCATTACAATATTTGAATTATGGTTTGGTATTTTTTTTTGTATAAATGTATTATGATTTGATATTCTTTTACCTTTTTTTCTTTTATGATATTTTTACATGTTTGTAGTTGAAACTTGAAATGTTACATTAATATTTTCCGGTTTGGTGATGACAGAGAATTATCGTTTTAAGTTATTCTGATTGGTGAAAAGTGATGACATTGGATTTTTGATGGTTATGTAAATGCAATATATGAATATGACATTTGAGTTTTGTTGCAATTTGTTAATGTTTGTCCCTGTGTTCTATAATTATCTATTGTTCTTATTTTCAAGGGATTTGGGCCTTTAAATCTGCTTTAAGTAACTTCCCAAGGGGTCTAAACCCCTGCCCTAATAAATACTCTTTTTTTTTTTTTTTCAGGGGGGGAGGGGAATAACCTGACCTTGTTCTTGGGTACCCACCCTGATGGCCAGGCCCCCAACCTGCCTAGCGAGCCACATCTGACTTTTTGAACATCGATTAACAAATTCTTGACTAGAACAAGGAATATGAGAAGAAATAGATCAGATATGTTTGATAGCTCTTGAGTCGATAATCCAACGGGTTTTATATGAATTTATAGAGCCATGATGAGCTGATGCAGAGATACCTATTTGGGCAATATGGGATTTAGTTGAAGGAGGGTCTCGAATGGAAGCTGCTTTAGATAAAAAAGCTCCCATTTTGGAATGGTCACCAACTCTTCTTCAGGTTCGAGGAAGTAGCATCTTGCTGCCCATGCATAGCAAGAGCAACACTTTCGCTAATTGTTCCTGAATTTGCTTGAGAAAAATTACGTCTAGGGTGTCCAATGAGATCCCAACATGTATCCCTTGTGTGTCGAGTCTTCCCGTAGTGGGTGTACTTTAACTTGTCCTTCTCATCAAATGTGGGGCTTCTGCGGCCATGTTCACCACAACGGCCTCCACCTTGAATCGCAAAATGACCTCCACCTCAACTCCCAAAATAACCTCCTCCTTTATTATCACTTGAACTTGAGAGCAAAGCGGATGGAGCCCCCTCCTCTTCTGCCTTCTTCTGCAAGCGCTCTCTTAGGAGCTCCTCGGCATTAGTTTTCCAAATGATTTTCATCTCCTGGAATATTAGAGGGCTGGGTTTGCCTCACAAGAAAAATGCCGTTAGGGACTGCTGCCTCAAGCATCAACTTGTAGTTCTTGCTCTCACGGAACCAAAATGCTTTCCCCCTCTCTACTTCAAGTCCGAGAACTGTGGGGTCGTTGCCCTTGTTAGTGGGAGTCCCTACCTGCTGTTGGGGGCCTTAGGGCGCATTTGGGTCATTTGCGACCCTACTGCCAACTCTTTGTCGTCTTCTTATATTTCTTCTTTCTCTATGTTTATTCTCCTTTCTCGTATCTCTGATGGGTTGGAGTGGAAGTTTAGTGCTATTTATGGTCTGAACTCAGACTCCCTTCGACCTTTTTTTTTGGATGAACTTAACTTTGTTGCATCTCTCCCTCATTCTTCTTTGGTTTTAGGGGGAGATTTTAATGTCACCAGACGGTCATTTGAAAGGAATTCTTCTTCTAGGATTTCTCCGATTATGCTTCAGTTCTTGGACTTCATTTCCCTTAACAATCTTTTCGATCTCCCAAACCCAGGAGCTCAATTTATGTGGTCCAATCATTCCTTTTCCCCAACTCTATCTAAACTGGACCGGTTTTCGGTTAGTCCCGAGTGGGATTCAACTTTCCTTGGATCTCATATTCTCTCCTTGCCTAAACCCACTTCGACCACTGCCCTTTACTGTTCAATACTTGTCCTGCTTCCAGAGGACCCAAACCTTTTAGATTTGAACTAGCTTGGCTAGAAGAAGGTCTATCCTAGCCCTTACTCTCGCCAGGTGGGAGGCTCTCTCCCACTCGGTTTCAGACTGGGTTGGGGTCAAAAGTCAGTGCAAACTACAATTAT
The DNA here is from genome assembly GCF_054954075.1 of Amborella trichopoda. Lineage (NCBI taxonomy): Eukaryota > Viridiplantae > Streptophyta > Magnoliopsida > Amborellales > Amborellaceae > Amborella > Amborella trichopoda. The sequence continues at coordinate 43,891,391 of NC_142338.1, forward strand.
TAAAGGGGCATCTTAAATCCTAGAGTAATTTGTTGCCTAGGTCCTTTACTACCTAGAAATCGATAGTGTTCCAGGCTATCCAAGACTTGGATCACTTGGAAGAATCCAGGATACTTTTGCCCCGAGAACTGCAACAGAGGTCTGATCTCATGATTGAATACCAATTGATTCTGAAAAAATAAGAGATCTTTTGGCATCAGATCCATAATTGAGTGGTTGTGGAGTGGTGACTCTAATACTGGCTTCTTTCACAAAACTGCCAACTGTAGGAGTAGAGACAACACCATCTCTCACCTAACAATTGGAGAGAAAATTCTCGACCAACCTTCCGAGATAGAAGAAGCTTTTGTCTCATACTTTAAACAATGTTTAGCTGCTCCTACTGGTCCCAGACCCAGGATGGACGGTGTCTCCTTCCTTTCCCTCCCCCCTGATAAAGTGCTTTGGTTGGAAAGACCATTCTTGGAAGCTGAGATTTGAACTGCCATTGACCAAATGGCTTTTGATAGGGCTCCGGGCTCGGATGGTTACCCAATGGTTCTATTTAAGATCTTCTGGGACTCCTTCCGGTTGGCTATCCTAGCTCTTTTTGATGAGTTTTATGAGAGAGGAAACATTAACATAACTATGAATGCAACTTTTATGACCCTGGTCCCCAAAATTGAAGAACCGAAGCAGCTTAAAGACTATCGTCCTATTAGCCTTGTAAATTCTACCTATAAGATATTATCCAAAGTTCTAGCCTCTCGTTGAAGGAGGTCCTTTCTCTGGGCATCGCCCCCTCCCAGAGTGCTTTTGTGAAGGACCGCCAAATTCTAGATGGCGCTTCGGTGGCCCATGAGTGTATTTACTCTAGACACCTAGCCAAATTACCGGGTCTCATTATTAAATTAGACGAGGAGAAGGCCTCTGACCACGTCGATTGGGGTGTTTTGGAGGAAACCCTTTTCAGGATGGGTTTTGGGAGAAATGGAGTTGGATGAAAGCATGTTACTCCCAACCCTTCTTTTCAATACTTATCAATGGTACACTTAAAGGCTTCTTCCGTTCTTCTAGGGGTCTGAGGCAGGGGGAACCGCTCTCCCCTTTCCTGTTCACCATTTTTGCAGAAGTGTTCAGCCAATCTATTTTTAGAATGTTTGCCGTGGGTAGTATGAACGGCTTCAAGTGTGGTAGTCGGGGCTCTGTAGTCACCCACCTTCAATACGCAGACGACACCCTCATCTTCTGCAATGCCTTCCTATTTCTTTGATGTTTCGATTTTTCCACAGGGTTTAAAGTTAACTTCAACAAGTTCAAAATAATGGGTGTTTGTGATCGACTACCAAGTTACCAAGTCCTTTGTGGAAAATTGGGGATGCGAGGCTGAGCATCTTCCTTCCCATTATCTTGGTCTTCCTCTTTTCATCGGCAAGCCTAAGAAATGATCATGGTCACACATTATTGATAAGGTAGATCAAAAGCTAGCAGGTTGGAAAGGCGCTTCCTATCCCCTGCTGGAAGGCTCACCCTTTTGAAATCTACGCTGACTAATATCCCTGTGTTTCAGATTTCATTATTCCATATGCCTGCAGCTGTCTCAACATGATTTGAACAACTCCTTGGCAGGTTTTTTTGGGTCCGGTGATGTTGCGAATAACAAGTTTCACCTGATCTCTTGGGAGAAATTTTCCAACTCAAGAGGTTAGGGGGTCTTGGTATCTGTAATTTCAGAGAGCACAACTTGACGCTACTTAGGAAATGGTGGTGGCGCTTGGCTGCCCGGTCGGACTTCCTTTGGATCGACATCCTGAAACACAAATATGGCCTAGCCTCCCATTCTTGGGTTTCAGAGATTAGGGTGAACACTAGAGCTTCAGGAGTTTGGAGATCTATCTCCTCATCTCTAGCCTCGTTCAAGAGCCTCATTTGTTTCCATCTGGTTTGGCAAAGTACCCCTTAAAGTCCAATTCCCTCAACTCTTTACGCTTGCTCGATTCCAAGAGGCTTCAGTGGCTGACAAGATGACCTTAGCCGGTGCTCTTCGAACCTGGAACCCGGTCTTCAGAAGAGACCTCATAGATTTAGAAATTTCCATCTTCTCCGAGCTAGCGGCCTCCCTCTAGAATTGTTTCTTGGCTTTCCATGGTAAGGACCGTATTATTTGGACCTCCTCGTCCTCGTGGTTTATTCTCGGTCTCTTTATTCTATCACAAACTCATTCAACCACCCACTTTTCGCCTTTCCCCTACATCCCCTATAGCTCAAGCCTGGGCATCTTTCATCCCCTTTAAAATCCAAGTTTTCATGTGGCTCTCCCAGAGGGTCCTTACTATTGACCACCTCCAGATGAGAGGCGTTGCCCTTCCCAATCTTTGTGTTCTGTGCGTGGCTGCGGAAGAGTGCAATGCCCATCTTTTTATTCTTTACCCGTTCGCCTATAAGATTTGGGGCAAAGCCCTAAGCCTTTTCCACTGTCAGTGGGTCCTGCCTGCCTCACATCTTAAACTCCCTTCAACCTTTTCCGTGGTCTAAAGTGGGCATCTCCTTGTGGAAATCTTTGGTGGCAGCAACAGTTTGGGCCTTGTGGATTGAACGTAATGACTGATTTTTTCAAGGTGGAACACTTATCAATGGAAGGCCCCTTCTGCACAATCAAATCCTCGATGGTTTTCTAGGCTACTAACTATAAGAGTTTCATAGGTGTCCCATTCTCTAACTTTTACCAAAATTGGGAGGACCTTCTTCTTTCGAGCCCTAATCGCACTCCTCGGGCTCCTGCTTGGAGCCCTCCTGCCTTGGGACACACTTAAAGCTCAATTTTGATGGCTGCTCTTTAAGTAACCCTGGCCCATCGGGAATATGCTCAATTATCAGAGACCATAATGAGTCATTTTGGCTTCAGTTTCCAAGAATATCGGCCATGCGGACTCCAATACTGTTGAAGCTCTTGCTTTGCTTGAAGGAGTTAGGCTTCTCCACCCTTTCAGGAATTCCCCGATCAACATTAAGGGTGACTCTAAGAATGTTTAGTTGGGCGTTTAAAATCTCTCCTATCCTGTGGACTCTAGCTTGCATTTTTGATGAACTTGAACACCTTTGTGGGGATATACGCGTCTCATGGAAGCATGTTTGGAGGGAAACAAACCAGGAAGCCGACACCCTAGCTAAGGACGCAGCTTGAATGGATAATGTGCAGATTTTTTGATGGCTCAGTGTTTATGGCCCCTAATATTTTGACACTGTAATTTTGTAAGAATGGCCTTTGTTTAGGTTTTGCAATTTTTACCATTCGGAGCTGTGGTATATAGGGCATTCGCTTGTGGTTTGCCAATTTTGTGTACACTGTATTCCCCTTTCTAAACCAATACAATGTTAAAAGATTTTAAAAAAAATTTAGAAACTATTCAGGGGATTTAAACAAACTTCCACTATAATTTTTAGTACAATATATGTTCCTGAAAATTCACAGAAAAATAAGAAATATTGTTGAAAATTAATTAAATCAACTGGGACGACTTACTGGAAGATGCCTGGAGTTACCCTCACAGGTCTTGATACGTCCCACACTGATTCCTTGACTGATGACACACTTTTAGTCCTTTAGGTATTGCTGAAAATTTCTAGATAGGGAAGCTTTTTAAGCAATACATTTCCATTTAGGGTTTTAGAGAGCTCAAAAATTCTACTAGGGTTTATAGAAACCCTATAGTAACAAATTAGGGATGAATTGTGAGTTGATCTCCCTCTGGGCTGCATGTACCTCTTTTTCTTAAAAAATCAGCAAACCCCACTTAGGGTTTCATGTTCCATCTTTCTTCCTTTATTTCTTTGAGTTACTAAGCACATAAAGATGGTGAGCCAACTATAGGGAGAGAGAGAGAGGTTTGTGTGTGTGAGAGAGAAAGGTTGGTGTGAGAGAGAAAGAGGGGCCTCTCCTTTCTTAAGTGCGTGAAAATAAAAGTAGAGAGGGAGAGAAAATTGTTGCGTGAGAGAGAGAGAGACTCTTTTCTTGTTTAGGGTGTGAGAGAGAGAGAATCTTGTGGTCGTGAGAGAGAGAGGGGCTCAAATCTTGTTTAAATAGAAATAAAATCTATATCCTACTTGCAATAGGATTCTAATCGAAGTATGCCTTATCAAATTGCCAGCTTGACCTTTAGGATAATTAGGAAATCTGATGGCTGAGAGAGATTTAATCATAGTATGAAACCAAATCTTATTTAGAATTAAAAGATTTCCTATCTTTAACTAATTTAAAATTTGAATAAACAAATTACAAGAGTGAGGTCCCCTCCCTTTTTGCTAAAAATGTGGCATGCCACATTGTTTTTTTTTTTAAACTTTGGGCATGTCTCCTTAAGGGGAGGTCATGTGGGCCCCACATAAAAAAGATGCATACACATATGGAGCTGGATCCTTGGTCCCACATGTGTCATCTAAAGTTCTGAAAATTTCAGAAATGCCCTATTTAATATATTTTTCATCAGAAATAAAATTGTAAAATTCTAAAAAATATTTTAAAATCATAAAAACATTTCTAATACCAAAATAAAATATATTAGGAGTGGATTGGTACCAATAGGTCAAAATTAGTGATAGTAAGAGCACTCCACTTGCCCCAAGAATCATGATCCACTACTGGTTTTTTATCCAACCCAACAAATACTCATGACCCATAATCTCATTTTAGGAGCTCATGATTGACTTGTCAAAGTTGGACAATAAACAGTGAGACCATGATCATGGAATATGGATTTTAGTTCCCTGTTTTTAGAGCAAGTCTAGCACTTATCACCACAATACAAAGGGGCTATCTCTATGTACATGTACACGTGTCCATCTAAAAGGCTGCTTCTTAGTAATGCAGCTGTCATGTGTACATGTTGTGTGGAACTTTAGTGAGGCTTTAGCCTTTGCTCTCATAGGCCTACAACCGCACATAGGAGCCACACAACTATCCTGGCTTGCAAACAAAAGATCCATGGGCATCCGAACCTCAACAAGGGATGACCCATTGTAAACCCTTCTCAGTAGTGACACAAGCACAATGGTAAGGGTTTTGGACATTATTAGGGCCATAAACCACCCAACTTGTGGTTAGTCAACACACACACTTCCACTGAAGTGCATATTCTACTATTAAATATCATATTTACAAGCTCTCTAGGCCTTTAAAGGCCACAAAACCCAAAATAGAGAAAAGGGATTTTTATTTATTTATTTATTTATATTTTTGAATTTTACATTCCAAAGTAGCCATACCTTCCACATTATGCAGAGGTGAATCTTTCTTATACCTCATGGGAAAGAATACAACTTTATGCCTTGACTTAATAGAAAAAAGTAAAAGTAGAAATGAAAGAAATAACTTTAAACCTCATGTATGAAACAAACCCCAATGTTTTTCATTTTCTTCACCCATCCACCATTAGCAAAGAGATAGAGATACCAGAGATTTTAGCCTTCGACCCTGCACTCATAAAGAGGACTATGTGCGCTTTGGTACTGTGTTCAATGTGTTTTTATTTAGAAGTAAATTTATGACTGGATTCCAGAAGGTTAACGCTTAATTTTTTTCTATGTCCTACATTTGCTTTTACAGGTGGAAAGCTCGCTCCAATGCAATATTAACAGTTCTTAAAAGTTTTGAGGCTGATTTCCTCTGTATACAGGTTTGTATTGATTTAATGATTACATTTGTTAAAGTTCGATAAAATGAGTGTTATTTTTTGACTGTCTGCCATTGATATACATATCATCAGTGTAGAAAGAGTCTATACTTACAATCACTCTTTGAAAACCAGGACTCTCGCCATGACTCTGCAGGTGCCTGGAGCAATGGCTGGGAGAGTCCTATTTGGATTTGTTGTGTCTCGCCCCAATCTAAGAAAAAGTGCTGAAAAATCATGAAAATACAAAAATTAAAAAAAATAAAGAAAAATAAAAATTTTAAAAATGATAAAAACAATGTAACAATATATTTGTGATTTTAAAACACTGATCTATACTGTATAACAACTTGCAACTCTTGGGATATTGCTTGTAATTAGCCGTTCATGTTTGTAGTACCTATGAAATTAATTTTGAATTAGCCTTTAATATATGCAATGTGACTTTTAGTATCGCTGTGCATTTGTGGAGAATACTCATAGGTTGATCTAATAAGGATTTGGACCTTAAACTTTGCCTTAACCTGCCCCAAGCCCAGGTAAAGGAGATGGGTTGCGTTAGGTAGACTGCCAACGTAATACTTTCTTCATCTTATCATGAATCTTGAACCAAAGAAGAATAGAGGAACTAGATTCATGTAGCCGACCCCAAATAATTGGGATAAGGCTTGGACAATAATGATCATGATGATGATGATGATTACAATCTATACTGTATAACTACATAACTTTGAATTTTGGCAAACCCTAGTTCAAAAATGAAAAACTAGCAAATTTGAGGTGCACAATTTTTTGAGTTTGATGCTTAGATTTGATAGAGGATAGAAAAATATGGTTAGAGATTAATTTGTGAGAGATGGCATAAGAACATTGACATAAACGTAAGAAAGGGGGTGTGATTTTCACCTTGTCCACCCTTTTATACCAGTTAATGTTCTAAGACTTGGTGAGTCTCTGACTTATGTTCACCTGGGAACTCCCAAACCCATCAAGGTTGCTGTAGCAGTACTAGCCCTAGTTATTGTACCAACTTGGGCGAGTAATGTAGCAATTCAGTGGGTTTTTTACCTGACTTGGTGAGTTCAAAGAAACTTGTCGAGTCCACTAAACTTTCAATTTAGGAGGAGACTAGAAATCTAAACCCCTTTCTTTTCTTCCATTGTTTTTATTGGCTTGAGCTCCAATGGCTCTCAAATTTCATCCCTATGCTTCGTTTCATAGTTACTGGAATCTCTCCATCGACTTTGCGTTTCTGGTTCCGAAATCCGATTTCGCGTTTCAGTTAAGGAATCTCTATAGAAAGCGTTTTTTGGAACCAAAGAAACTCGATTCCTTAATTTCGGAATCTCGATTTGATGTTTCTTTAGAAACCATATTTTGGAACCAAGGAAACTTGATTCCTTAATTTTGGAATCTCAATTCAACACATCTTTAAAAACTATTTATTGGAACAAGGAAACTTATTGCTTAATTTTAAATCTCGATCCAACACATCTTTAGAAACGTGAACCCATTAATTATGGGTAGACGTTTTCAAATATATCGATTCTCGATTCCAGTGAGGATTAGATATTGATTCAACGTCAATTGGAGTAGAAATCTTCTTTCGAATGCTTCTAGTGGTTGCATGGTTTATTTATTTTGCTTGTGCCACCCTGGATGGCCTTTACTTTAAATTTAAAATATAACTAGTAAATACAACACATACAATTAAAAGTAAAACAATGGCGTAAACATAATCTTATTTTTTCTATATAATAATGAAGTCAAAATCACAAATTAGAAATACTTGTCTTTTGTATATAGTAACTGTAAGTTCAATAGTTAACACAATCACTTCAAATTTGGGAAATCTTCTAATAAGAGACATCCATTATAGGTTCTCAAGTTGATGAGGCTCAAGATGTGCTTGTGGCTTCTTTCTCCATAAAAATGAAATCTTGATTCTTCGTAAGGGCCGTCAAATGCATTCCATAGTCCATATTATTGTAAATCTCGATCTCAAACTGGCATGGATCTCTGATCGATATACTTTAGAAACTTGATTCCAAATATGTTGGAATCACGATTCGAAACAACAACATATCTATGTTCCACATATGTCAGAAACTCGATTGCATAGATGTCGGAAACTCGATTCCGCATATTAATGAGTGTCAATTCCAGGGGTTGGGAATCTCGATTCCAATAAGGACAGAATCTTGATTCCATATGTGGATGAAACTTAGATCTATTTCAGTCGAAACACAATTTTCAAAAATTAGGAATCCCGTTCCTAGCGATTCCTATTATACGAACAATAATTCCTAAGACAAGAATCTTCTATTCGACCGCGATTCCACGATTCCGGTTTCTAAAACGATTCTGGTTCCCAAGCGTTTCCAACAACTATGCTTCGTTTTACTTATGTTATTGAATGAAAGCACCTACTTTGGCAAAAAATAAAAATAAAAATTATGGATTCAAAAGTTTTTTTTCTTTTTTGGAACTACGGTTTGGCTGTAGTTGATTTGTTGAGAAATTGTCGCCGCCTTAGCTTGGTCCTCCACAAAGTTTCTTTCCTAAGCCCACTTTTATGTTATCTATCAAATCTAAAGGAATCTAAGATTTGCGGGAATATCAAAATACCATTTGGTGGAATATTTCATGAAGTGTGTGCCAATAAAATCAACTTTTCATTATTTTTCATTTTCTGTAAGGTTTTTCCTAATTTTTTATATATTTCATGGTTCCTTTTCCCTTTTCCTGTACGTTTCCTTCATATTTTTTTGGTGGCCAACGTGGAAAGAGTGATACAACTTATTTAAAGAATTAAAAATGACTAAAACATCCCTAATAAGGGGGATCGCTTAAACTACCGTTGAATGTATTACAATAAGATAATAAGAGCACTTGGTACTCTTAACCCCTCCCCCACTAACGCACAAAAACAAACTCTGGATGGGTGGCCACTAAGAGTTTCAAGAGAAATCTGAATCATGGATGGCGTGTGACTTGGTGAAGTCTGTGAGCTGGAGCTGAGTAACAGAGTAAAACTGATGTCGGATAAAGTAGTAGTTTAGCTCAATATGCTTCGCATGATCATGATATACTGGATTGCTAGCAATCTGAATGGCACTCTTGTTGTCACAGCAAAATGGGGTTGGGGTAGCGAGATGAACACCTAAATCAACAAGTAGCTAGCCAAGCCAAATAACCTCTGCAGTAGTGTCAGCCATGGCTTGGTACTCAGCCTCGGCACTAGAGTGCACAGGGATGTCCTGCTCCCTGCATTACCATGTTTTGAGAGAATCACCCAAAAAGCTGCAGTCACTGCCAGTGATAGGGCAATGATCATTCACATCACTGGCTTAGTCAGCATCAATATGAGCATGAAGCTGATGCAGAGGTGAGGATATAAAGACCAAAAAATGTGATAGTACTGTGAATATATCGCATGAAGAGCAAAGTAGTGAATTGTATTCTGGGAGGCAACAAATTGGTACACAACCTGCACATGAAATGTTCAGGTGGGTGATCATCAGATACACAAGCCGCTAAAGAACTGACAATGTAGAGTGGGGTCAGATAGAGGCTTGCCAGCAGTAGAAGTAAGCTTGACATTTGTTCATTCTCAAGTCATGGTTTTTTGCCGCTTTTGTTTTTCCTAATTCACATCTGCTTGGTTTTAACAATCTTGATTATTGTCCCTTGACTTTGTAGTTTGCATTTGAAGCATAGTTATGAGGATCCCACTACTAAGGTCATGGAATTGCTTCGGAATCTCAATTCCACGATTTTGGACAAGGTCCACTAGGAGACCACGATTTTCTATCATGAGGGAACACACCCCCATTCATTTTGATGGATCGCCCATTTAGGCATATCACTCTATAGGTTTACACAGACTGGTGTTTCCAGAACTAAACAGGACCAGTTGTTCGGACAAGTAAATGATGCCCACACTAGTCAGACCAAGTTCCCTAGACTGGTTTGGGCATGGGAGTGGATTTAACTGGGGAATATCCTCTTTGATTCATGAAATGGTTAGTCGATGCCCTGTTTTTGTTTCATCATGCAAATTTTTTATGGTTTATTTTTTCCCTTCTAAATGTGTAGAAAGTCGGGTCTTTTATAATATTCAGGTTCATCTTTTTCCTAAAACATTTTGGTATAGCCCCATGAACTTATAACCAAAATTAAGAAAAAGGGATTTCTTTTATCTCCTCTCTCTCTCTCTCTCTCTCTATATATATATATATATATATATCTACCCTATGTTTGCAGCTCATGTCTATAGATCTTCTAGCAAGTTTGGCCTCCATGTCTCAACTTTTGTGTAATTATGGCAAGCAAATAAGCTCCTTAATTGAACTTCTAGTTTTTTAGATCTGGATCTTTGAAATAGATGCAAAAGAGGGTTTTAACTGGTGTTCAAGATGGGATATTGTGTTGATGTTTTTAGCAGATATTGTGTTGCGTAATCCCATGGATGTTATAGTGAGTCTAATGTTGTGATTGTTTAGTTTTTCTTGATGGAAGATTTAAGGTTTTAGGGTGCATTTTGTACTTGGTAAGATGTGGAGAATCGGTGGTTTGTGTATTTGTTCTTTATTATGTTTTGGTCATTTACTTATTTTATGGAATATGGATGTTGTAGTGGGTTTGTTGTGGTAATTGTTTTTTGTTTTTATGGTTGACTCCAAAGATTAGATAGGTGTTCTTTTGATAGGCTTTTGGGAAAAATACAAAGTTTAAGGTTCTTACCTTTTTTAAGGACTTCTTCTTTGATACTATTAAGGGAAACTATCAATTAAATGCTCAAACTACCTTACAAAATTAATTGATGTAGTCAAATCATCCCATTTAACATTAGGATTGTTTCTTTTTAAATTTCATTTCACTCAGTTAGCTCTTTGAAAAAATTGTGGAAGGTGACCAACTTGCCATTTTTCAGCATTGGAACCCTGAAAAGCATGGATACTTTCGTAATTTTGCTTTCACTTAAGCGGCTATAGTCAATGATAATGAAAATAAACCTAATTGTTCAGGGTTAGACACATGGAGCTGCGGCAACTGCCAAATAACAAAAGTAGACTGGTTGTTTAGGTCAGCAACAAAAAACTCATTTTGTTTAATTGTAAACTGTTGTTCCTTGTTGCCAATCCTGAATAACCTCTGGGATTATCATCATTTAGCTTGGTAGTGAGGATAAATTAACAAGATGCCTCTACTATTCAGGGTTCTCTATCCTAAACATGGCACATTGGTCATTTTTACCATACCTTATAAGGAGCTACCTAGAAGAAATGAAATTTAGAAAGTAACATCCCTAATGTCAAAGGGGATGATTTGTCTACTTGAATGATTTTGTAAGATGGTTGGACCCTTTAACTGATAGTTTCCCTATTATTTATCATGTTTTTCTATTTCCTTCCATTTTTTCCATTTTATTCATAATTTTTTTTTATCTTTTATCCAGTCTAATCTGTTGACCTATCTCGTTCGTCCAGTCCAACCAGGTTTGTGCCTCCATTGACTCAATGGTCGTCCTGATCTTAATAAAAATACTGGACTGCAATCTCACTATAATAAGAACCATGATACTATAATATGCAGTCCTACTCATGACTTTTACACAAGAAATACATCATCCAAGTTTTGAGGATTATCACATAGATTTGTAGCTTTCAGTATTTGAAACGAAGGGTAATTGGTAGTAGAAAGGCATAATTATATATAAGATATAGTAGATTTTTTTTTTATTACCTGTAACCACAAATAACCTAAAGTAAAACACAACATGCAACATATGTTCATCAATATTAGAAAAAGAGCCTATAAGCTTACTCTACTATAATCCACTTTCCTATCCCAAAACTCTAGTATGGCTGTTGAAACCAAATCTCAAAACAAATTCACATAAATAGAAAGAAAGAAAGCCAGAAGCCCAGAACAGACTGTTGTATCTTACACTAACGCACTACGCTCCATGAATGTTCTCGAGCATTTCCGTCTTCAAGCTATTGGATTTGCGCAAGGAAGTTCGTTAAGAGCAGGTCATGTGCCTTAGCTCGAATCGCCAATTCTCGGTTGCTAGAGGCCAGCACGTGCATGACTTTGCTCATAGGACTATTTAGAGGATGTTTCAGAATGAGGATGGTAGAAAGGTGACTCACATGATGACTTTGCAAGGGGATGGTAGAAAGTTCGCTTAGAAGTTGACTCAGATAGCGAATGGTAGGAAGGTGACTTGGAGGTTTACTTGGTTAAGGGATGTAAGAAGGAGTCCACTTGGAAGTTGACTTGGATAGTGATTGGTAGGAAGTTGACTTGGAGGCTTACTTGAGTAAGGGGATGGTAAGAACGTGACTTAGAGGTTGTATCTGATAGGTGCTGGTATGAAGGTGTTTATTCCTTATCAGAAAAAGAGAACAAGAAGAGGAATCGTTGCTTAGGACAATTTTCTAGTCAATTTATAGTTATTTTCAGTTATTTTTCTGCTAGTTTTAATTGGTTTTGTTTTCTAGACCAGTTAACTTTTTAGGCATTTTATTTATAGCCAGGCTCATTTATTTTAAAAGTCACTTAAATTAGGACTTTTGGGTCATTTCATTTATTGTATGGACATTTGATGTCTTTGAACATTAAACAATAATATTTGAGAGGTGCGTGGGGCTATGGACAGCCATTCACATGATTTTTCATATTGAAAAAGAGAGAGGAAGCTTAGGCTTTGGGGACCCTAGTTGGGTTTGAAGAAGAAATCCAAGGCTTATTTTATTTGTTGCTGGTGCTTGGCCTGAAGTTTGCTGATTTCACTGTTCTCTATCAATTTTCCCCACATCATTTTCCTTTTAGGCACATATTTGATTGGTGCCTAGCTTATTCTCTCTCGGAGATGGACACTATATATCAATTGTAGTTGTAAATGGCAATAAATTACAAGAGCACATAGTTAACAGTTGAGAGAGAAAGAGAGAGAGAGAGAGAGAGAGAGAGAGAGAGAGAGAGAGAGAGAGAGAGAGAGAGAGAGAGAGGAACTCATATAGAAAAGTAATTCAATCAAATGGCTTTCACATTGTTTGATAACTTTGATTGTCTGCAAATACGAGTTCGTGATGTATTTCCACATTCCATTTACTTATTCGTATGACTCGCCTTATAGTGATATTCGACCTGCATGCTCAAGATGTTAGGGACTTATGTATTAAGATCTGCCAACCAAGGGGTCAATTCCTCTCCAAAAGCTCGCTTCGGTCCTCTAGGGTGGGGGATCTTGCTCTGCAATTTGACTTTGGGTTCTCAATCCTTCCTATTAGTGGTAGTGATGTTGACCATGATCCAGTTTCCTTAGTATCGTATCTTGCTTTTCATAGGTAAATTAAATCGTGGTTCCACCAATGTGGGATCATGATTCCCTTGGTGGTATATTCTACCGTTCCTTTTGTTCCCTTTTATAGGTCACAAGTTTGAAACTCGAGCTTCAACTTTAATGCTGAGTAACAATTATTTTGCTTAAGTAGTTAAAAATTTTAAAGTATTATATAATGTATTAGTTATATGTTTTGTGTACACACATGATTTCTGGCGATGGTAGACCATACTGTCCCTGTTGGCCTCTTTAGTAGGTCACGAGTTCGAACCTTACACTTCAGCTTAGTACTTATCTTAATGTTTTTTTTTTTGTAAACAAAGAAGGATAGCCATGTTTGTTATTGCATTACATAAAATCATAAAATAGACTCAAAAGATTGCAAAAAGTTATATCATTATAATTATTTGATTTTTTATTTTTAATAAAATTTCAGCTTCGTTAAAATTTTTGTTACATATTTAAATTGAACTACACTCAAAAGGAGTAGAAAAATGTTAAAATACTATAGAATGATTGAATTGTTGAATATTTATTATTTTTTATAATATTATGCAAATTGTGCCCACCCCCGACCTAGGAAACCCTAGTTATGAGCATTTGAGGACCTCCATTTTTAATTAGATGCAGCTCAGATATCATTCTGGAAGTAGGGTCCAGCGCCGCAACATATTAGAATCTTGATCCCTACGTGCGGTGATTCTGACCTTAGGGATCTTCTAACCTTTCACGATCTCCTACTCCTTATTTGATCCCAGAATCGGTTTTTATCTTGGTAACATGGTTGGACTACGAGAGAGAGAGAGAGAGATTATTAGTTTGATTTGAATAACCTTCTTTGTAGAACACTAGCTCCACAAAAGTTAGTGAAGCAAATTAGCAAAGGAGTTTTACCAAAAAGAACTCTGTAAATCAAATCCAAGGAAAACATACAATATTACGAACTAAGATCGAGTGCAGAAGACCAGTTATAAGAAAATATGTGAAAAAGCGACATGATTCCATATGTGGAGTAAAAGCGTAACAACCAACATAATCTAACACAATATCCTCAATCATTCGACACTCTTCTTTGTAATATTCATCCCAAATATTGTGTGCATTGCTGTCTTAGAAGCAACAAGCAGCTTCATATTGGGAAGTTCTAGAAGCAAGATCATCTGGATCTTTCACATCTTCACAATCCCCTTGTTAAGATGCTTAGCCTTGATTATCCTTGTCATATTTCTCTAAGAGCCATTTGTTACTTCCGAATTGTATGTTGAGTAAAATTATGTAACGAACACATTACTTGACTAACTTGACTTGTTTTAAAGTTGAATGAGCAGTTCGTTTTGAAAGCAAAATGCTAGTTGAGAACATGAAAGATGTCATTTGCAGAATTTCTTTATGTAGATTGACTCAAATTGAGTAATTCCTTAGGGTTTTAATGGAGCATTCAGAATATGGCCAAATTCCTCAAGGTGGTAATGAACACCATGATATGGGGCAATAAAACTTGAGGTATTCACATAACCTACATTGACTAGGTAATATTTACCTGGCTCGTTGAAAAAGGTTTGAACAATCAGGTACATCTTTATCAAGGTTCTTAGTAATTCATTGTTGTTAAAGAAATACCTTGGGGAACATAGAAGCATTGTTTTAATACTTCTTGGAGAACTTCTCCTTCAAAAAAAAAAAATGCTTCTTGGAGAACTCTAGAATCATCACCAGAACCCCTCTTACCTTGCATGGACATATGTGAACATCAGAGTGAATCAAAATGCGGCCGTGACATTTTTGGAAAGGAACCTTTTTTAATTGCTATGTGGTGTTTGGTTCTTAGCATCGACTGTCACATCTATGTCAGTTCAAGTAATTGTTCTATTACTATCCTTAACAAGATAAAATTATAATGAGATACCCATGATAACAATTCTAACTACCTAAAAGTTATATTGTAGGAATGGTACTTTGAAGGAGTAGAAATAGTAGGAGTGGTACTCCATGACATTTTGGAATATGCGGCCATGACATTTTTGGAATGGAGCCCTTTTTTATTGTTATGTGGTGCTTGGTTCTCAGCTTTGACTGTCACATCTATGTGAGTTCCATTAATTGTTCTTTTACTATCCTTAACATAAATTATAGTGAGATACGCATGATAACAATTCTAACTACCTAAAAGTTATATTGTAGGAATGGTACTTTGAAGGAGAAGAAATTAACGTTACCTTGGACCTTAGGAGAAGCAGTCATTAATGGGACGTGGACTCAATGAGGTTCCATTATACTCATTGCTTTAAGGACATGTGAGAAATACCAAGTGAACATGTAACCAGAGTTGGAATCATTCTTATACCACGTTATAAGAGTTATGGGTGACATTGTGTAGAAACATTCTTACTTGTTCCTCTACCCTGGTACAGTATAGTTATGGAGGAGAATTTTCCCCTTGTAAAGTATAGCAAATATTTTCGAGGATGAGTTGCTCCATATGAATTTTCTCCTTACAGCAGATTGGATGTTTTGTTAGTATCTTCCACATATATTGGCTCCTTGTAGACTAGAGGTCTGACAAAGCATCTTATCTATTTATGTTGCATAGTATCCTATGGTAGCAACATGATTGATTGATTTTGGCTTATACCTTCCCTAGTCAATTAATCATACTATAACCACAAATCTATGCTTATTATATCGTAAACTACAACCATCTTTCAAATTCAGACTTTATAATCTTGCCATATCAGTTTTTGTATCATTATCACATTTAGAATATGAGACAATAACAACCATATGTGTAACAATATAATAATAAGAATAAAACATCGCTATAAAAGAGCATCACATGCGTAGTAGCACAAAAGCCAAGATTGTCCTTGTCTAGCAAAATAATCATAAAAATGGGGCCCCTTACAAAATCTCAAACCATGCAAGGCCATTGTCAAAGGAGGAACCTTTGACATAAATGAGGGCAAAGGTCATAGATACATTCGCAGGATTAAGATACTTGAAGTGAAAGAAGCTTTGAAAAACATAAAGACAAGAATTTAGGATGAGACGGTGTCTCAATAGAGGTTTGGGATTGCATGGGAGATTGGTATATGATGGTGTACCAAGCTATTCAACAAGGTGTTGAGAACAAAGAAAATGCCAGACGGATGCTGAAAAAGTATTGTGATACCTATTTACAAGAACAAGGTTTCAAAAAACGCTAGGCGGCCCCTAGGGGGCTTGCCTGGCGCCCAACGCCTAGCGCCTAGGTGGGTGCCCAAAACCTCGGCCGCCATGTAGTTTTAAAAAAATGAGAAACGTCTAGCCACCTAGCATGCCTGGGTGCCTGTCCAGGTACATCCGCCCGTGTAGGGCCGCCTGGGTCTAGGCGAGCGGATTTTTGGTCCAGGCCGTCGAGGTGCCAAGCGCCAGGTGAACTGTTTTTTAAAGAGAACTGTATGAACTATCGAGGAATCAAACTTATAGGCCACACTATAAAGCTATGGGAGAGAGTGATTGAGCAAAGACTAAGGTATGAAATGAGTGTATCAGAAAATCAATTTGATTTATGTCAGGGAGATCAACAATTGAGGCTATTTTTTTTCCTACTTAAACAATTAGTTAAGAAGTTTAGAGAGAAGGGAAAAGACCTCCTTATAGTCTTTATTGATTTACAAAAAGCATACGATAGGGTACCTAGAGGTGATTTGGTGGGCGTTGGAAAAGGAGTATCTAGAAACTATATTGACATGGCGAGAGATATGTACGAAGGAGTGCTAACTAGGGTAGGGACTAATGAATTTTTAGTGACAATAGTAAAAATCTAAAACCTAGGAGCTCGTTTATTGGTAATTTCTGGCTTGGTTCCAAATGGTTCGGTATGCGAATCCCATAAATTAGGAGTCTCGATTCCAAGTTGATGGGACTGCGATTCCAACAAGATAGGAATCGATCGGTGTGCGATTCACAAATGATAAGGATCCACTTCATGTGATATGTAGTGTACGGACGACATACACCCTTGAGCTAAGTTCTGCAGCATTAGCTCAAGGGTTAAAAACTCCTGAAGAAATGAAAAGAAAAAGGAACGAGAAAATGGTTTTATGAGGAGAGAGGAAATGTAGTGAAAGGCTGTTCGTTTTAGAGGAAAATGGTGTTAGATCGTTGCCTTAGGTAGTTTCCTTTGAATTTTGTAGATGTTCCTATTATCACCAAATGCAAAATTTCACCACCATCATCATCCGAGCCTCGCCCCAACTTTTCGAGGTTGGCTATGTGAATTGTGTTTAGCCATTTTGCTATATAAAAGGCCATATCCTCAGTCAGACTACAACTCCGATATGGCTGGTCCCAATCCCAGATGAAGGAGGAAGGTTGTATTCGGTAGGGCAACCAACGTAAAACTTTGTGACATCTTTTTATGAATCGTGAACCATCAAATGAAAAATTTAAAAGCAAAAAAGCAAAAAAAGAAAAAAGAAAAAATATTTTGAGCTCTTAAAGGCTTAGATCTAAAATGGATGGCAAGTTGCTTCATTGAATCTTTCTCACCAAAAAAGATTCATTTTCTATAATTTTTCTAAAATTTGCTTCTATGATTGTTTATTGGGTTCAAGCAAGTTTGTGTAAAATTTCAGATTGAATAGTCCTCATAGATAAGCTATTGTAGGAGTTTTGACTGTGAGCTATTGCTACAAAACTTAGATTGAGACTGTATGTAAGTATTCCCTTTGTATACACACACGTGAATATGTGTGTGTGTGTGTATTTGGGGGGGGGAAGAGAGAGAGAGAGAGAGAGAGAGAGAGAGAGAGAGAGAGAGAGAGAGAGAGAGAGAGAGAGAGAGAGAGAGATTTTTTATCTTCCTCAGCTCAAACCTTATCTAAGGGGGTTCTTTGGACCGCAAATTTTGAGGATAGTGCCTAATCCTAGAAGAAAAAAAAGGGTGGGGGGAAGAAGTGTCTACAACAGATGTGCCCCATATTGAAGACAAACTGTCCATTTAGTGGGTGATCAGATCTAGGACTAAGAGAAATCAAATTTAGTCTCTTTTTCTTTCTTTTCCTTTTTTTTTTTTTTTGTGGATAAATTTATCAGGTAATGATGAGGCAATCGACAAATTTTGGATTCAAACCAATCTCCTTTAGGGCTTCGATCTAATACCATTCTAAGACACCTGAAATCGGTGGCTTGTATGCACTGCATTTTTCTTTTTCCTTGAAAACAAATAATCATAGTCTAAGGTTCTCTTTCAAAATCTTCCCCACAATCTTGTTCGTGGATCTAGGAATATATATATATATATATATATATATATATATATATATATATATATATATATATATATATATATATATATATATATATATATGCAATTTTTGGGCCTAAACAAATGTTTCTAATGCCCTTAAAAATGATGTAGGGGGAACAATCATTTTCCATGTGCAACAAAAAAAGGGCCTCCTTGATGAGAGCTCCGACGTATATATAGTATAAGTTATTCGTGTAGCAAATATTTTTGTCATGCTCCTTGCTGCTTTTTAATAAGCACTTCCTGGTGTTTTCATAATGAGGAATTTCAGCCATGGATTAATCCACCGCTCCCTCTCCCGTACTTGCTTCTAACAACTATGATTTGAAGGATACATCAGTTTCTAGGAAAGATTGGATGTACAAATCTTTGCTGCTTCATGATTGCATTGGCTGTTCCAGGAGCTAGATGAATACGATACATTCTACAAGGGAAATATGGAGGCTTTGGGGTACTCAAGTATATATGTCAAAAGAAGTGAAAAGAAAAAAGATGGATGTGGAATCTTTTATATGAATGAGAGGTAATGCTGAAAAGTTTGTATGTGTGGGCACGCGCGCGTGTGTGTATGTGTGTGTGTGTGTGTGTGTGTGTGTGTATGTGTGTGTGTGTGTGTGTGTGTGTATGTGTGTGTGTGTGTGTGAGAGAGAGAGAGAGAGAGAGAGAGAGAGAGAGAGAGAGATATTTATGCTTGGTGTGCCAATTGTTTTATGCCCAATGTTTTCATCCCAATGTTTTCATCTGGGTGAATATGGTCCTAAGGTTTGTGTTTCCAAAGAAGTGATTCAATTCAAAATATACTTCTATGCAGTACATATTCTAAATTCATTCTCAAACTTCTACCCACTGTTCTGACTTACGCAGGGTGCAGTTTCTTTTGAAAGAGGAAATACATTACAACGATCTCGTGCCTTCTATTGATGATAAAGTCACATTATTCGAGGAAAAATCAAACCTTTCAAGTTTTACGAAGGAAAAGGCCATTTTACCTAATGCAGGGTCAGGTTTGTCTAATCTTTCTTTCTTTTTTCCCCCTTTTTTGAGTTTGATATATTTTCCAGTTTGATGCTTAAGAAGCACACTTTTTGATATATCAAATGGTTGATGGTTAAGTTCAAGAACTTGCAATGATGTGTTGTGCCTTGTAGCCCGTGCATTTCTAAAGTATGCTATATTTGTGATGTGTAGTGGGTGCTATGGGGCCCAAGGCTATTAAAGAAACCTGTAATGCACTATTATGGACCTCATTCCCATTGTGGAGACTGCATGTTATAATAATTCACATTGGCCAAAGATCCATGCACCGTTAGAAACTCAGTATGTACCAAATGTGTATAATATTCTTTTATATTTGATGAGTTTCCTGCTGTAACTCCTATCCATGTTGATCTATATTGCAACCCCCATAAGGGATCCATGTGTATATACAGGGCACATTGCCCCATGTTTTGGATAATGTGAAAAGACATCTGTATTTACTCAAACTTGTGCTTGACTATTACTCTATTTACCTATTCTCTTCTTCTCTATATCTTAACATGCTATCAGAGCAAGGCTTGAAACCTTAGGAAATCTTCTATTTCCAACAACCCTATAATCATGATTTTTCTTCCTACTTGGGCTTGAAGCTTTGATGTATCAGCAAAAAAAAAACTAGGCCTTGTATGCTTTGCTTTTTTTTTTACCACACAAATCATATCACTATATTCCATACCTTTCTCGCCCAAACAAACCAGAACAAAAGGGAATCTTTGCAATCTTTGAAACTAAGGAATTAGTACCTTGCTAAATGACCCTGTTAGAGAGAGAAGAAAAATGTCAGAAATCAAGCACAACATTTCCTTGCGAAGTGGTCAACCTGACTACCTAGGATTGATGATCACCACAAATGTGCTAAATGGGACAAACTATTTACAATGGTCCCAATCTACGAATTTATTGCTAGTACGGGCAATAAAGGTTGTTGGAGTTTTTTTAAATTTAATACCAGGCAAGCACCACTACAGCTACTCACGACTTGTATGACTGTGCAATCTCTTTTGAAGTGTTTTTGGAAATCCATTATTGAATACAAAACTTAGGCCTTGATCTTTCCCATGAAATCACGATGATACAGATTTTCTCTTTGATAACTCAGCCCTTCTTCTGTCCTTGTAGACTATAATGTTTCTTTACAAGCAGAGAAAATACAATGCAGCCAACCCTGACATTAGACCTCTCTTCTGCAGCAATATGCAGATGTATGGAAGCATAAGATCTCTGACTTGGGCTAGAGTCACCTAAACTAGGCCAAACAGATTCAAAGCATAGGACTATATGTTAAATACGAAAGAACAATGTAGGAGCAAATGACTTATTGCTTCTGCAGCATTTTTGCACTTAATGCTTATAAATGGCAGGCCTCTTGGAATAAGTTGTTCTTCAGTTTGAGCTTTGTAGACGATTGCTAGCCAGGTAGCCAATGGAGGGGCTCGGGTCAGGACACCAGGTTGACCCCCCCCCCCCCTCTTTTTTTTTTTAACTGGGTCCGGCCCTAAAATTAACTACGACTCATGGCCTGGTCCCAGACTGAGATATATCATTGAGGCTTGATCTTTGCCTAAAAATTGAATCGGGTATATTTCCTAAAGCCATGGGTTTATTCAGCTGCACCTCAAATCTTGCCAGAAAATTTGTAAATCGTTCATTTCCACCTCTACAAACATTAATCTTAAAAAAAAAACATGGATCCATCTAGGACCACTTTTTTTGGACTGTCCATTCAAAATCTTCATTGATCTGCCATTTTGGAGCTCAAATTCCACTTTCAAGGCCGGAAATGGATTTGCAGAATATCACCAAGTTTTCTAGCGCCAGGTATAGTTTCGGATGGGACTTTGAAGGTGAGGCCTTATCCAGACCTTGTCCAAATATAATATATGAGATGCACAAACACACACATGCATGCATGCACACACGTGCACACACACACAAATTCCTCCTGGCCAGGCCTAGGCCCCGCCCCAGTATTTTTGTGCCTAGCATGTTGGACCCCACCTGGCCTGCGGTCCTTAAAAGTGTGGCCTGAACCCAACCCTACTGCTAACCATGTGAATGATTGTGTGTTGTGTAGCCCTAGGATTGAACACAGCCTACACATGACTGGGTTAGGAAGGCTCAGAGTGTCAGGATTGTTGCCTTGTGGTGTAGCACACTCTACTTGCCACTGGTTAGGAGCACCACTCAGAGCTAGGATCTTGTGCATAGATCTAATTGAGAAGTCCCCTTGCCTATCTGGTTCCCAGATCAGCCTGTCCTCTCTATTTGGTATGAAATTGAAGCTATGTAGCTCTTCTTGTAACTTAATGAACACTTCGAGTTTGTTTTGTTCAGATCCCGGTGGATGACTGGGATCTAAACTGCTTTCAAGGCAGAAATTTCAACTGTTTCAGCAACCATTATGTTTAGTCTAAGAGCCAGGAAATAATATAGTTTGGGTTGTTCCTCTCTAAATGGCCTCTTCTAGATCAATTTGTTGATCCAGAACCATGTGTCTTTGCCGTCATTCACCATCATTCTTAAGCCGCCTACAATCTTGGACTGACAGTTATTAATGCCTTTCCAGATTGTGGCTAATTTGGCTTTAATGATCTGTCATAAATCTCTCTGAGTCATCCAACCCCATATTTAGAAGCCAACACTTGCTGCCATAATTGCACCATCTGGGTACCAAATCCCTACCATCACTTAGTTCAAAAGGCAACATTCATCAGCCTAAGACTTTTGAACCCTAGACTCCCTTTTTGGTGTACATACTCTCGGTCGGCTCATAAATGGACTTTGTGCTTCTCCAAGTATCCTTTCCATGAGGAATTCCATATTGTCTTCTCTATAGCATTTTCAACCGAGGCAGGGATTGAAGAAACCAACATAAAGTATAAGTTGGTGAGGGTCGCTGTGGTTAGAGTAATGCTGCTCCCTTGTGATAAACACCAAGTCTAGCTTCCTTTGAAATTTATCGATGGTTAACCCCCCTCACCCCACACACACACACACAAAACAAAAGGAAATAAAATAAAATCAAAACATCTAGCTAGATCGAGGACTGTTGAGAGACTTCCTCTCCTATCAACTTAGGTTTCTCCATATTTACTTGAATACCCAAAGAAACCTCAAAGCATCTCAGGAAAAGCCAAAAACTCTTCATGTGTGCTTCAGTTGTATCATTGGTGAGTTGTAGATGAGAGACTACATGGCCATTCAAAATTACCTCAAAGCCTAATAAGAGATCATCCATTTCGACTCACTGCATCATTTAGCTGAATATTCGACCACAATTAAGAACGAAAATGACAACATAGGTCTCCTTGTCTCTTGAGACTTCTGGAGCTAGGAAGAAACCCTTATGGGACCGGTTAGTAAGGAACTAAGGATTGACGAATGGGTGGTTGATAAGCAGCCCTAGATCCACCTGCACAATCTATCATTGAAGTCCATTAGCTCATATCTTCGTCAAGTAAGCCTCAGTCTTCTTTATCATAAGCCTTCTATAAATCCAGCGCACATGGTACTTTGGGAATATTGTTCTTATGCCTTGAGTGAGTAGTAGTTGGTGGAAACGCTTGGGAACCCGAATCATGTTAGGAATCCGAATCGCAGAATCACGGCCGGCTAGAAGATTCTTGTCTTAGGAATCGATGTCCGTACAATCAGAATTGCTAGAAATGAGATTCCTAGTTTTTGAGAATTGTGTTTCGACCAAAATAGATCCAAGTTTGATCCACATATAGAATCAAGATTTCTATCTCCCTGGAATCGACACTCTAGGAGTCAAGATTCATTAATATGCAGAATTGAGTTTCTGACATCTTTGAAATCGAGTTTCTGACATATGTGGGATGGAGATATGTTGTTTCGAATTGTGATTCTAACATATTTGGAATCAAGTTTCCGAAGTATATGGATCAGAGATCCATGCTAGTTTGAGATCGAGATTTACAATAATATGGACTATGGAATGCGTTTGACTACCAGGAATCGAGATTTCATTTTTATGGAGAAGGAAGCCAGAGCCACAAGCACATCTTGAGCCTCATCAACTTTGGAACCTATATT
This sequence comes from Amborella trichopoda, assembly GCF_054954075.1. NCBI lineage: Eukaryota > Viridiplantae > Streptophyta > Magnoliopsida > Amborellales > Amborellaceae > Amborella > Amborella trichopoda. The sequence continues at coordinate 43,914,777 of NC_142338.1, forward strand.
GGATGTCTCTTATTAGAAGGTTTCCCAAATTTTAAAGTGATTGTGTTGACTATTGAACTTATGGTCATTGTATACAAAAGACAAGTATTTCTAAATTGTGATTTTGACTTCATTATTATAAAGACAAAATAATATTATGTTTGTGCCATGGTTTTACCTTTAATTGTATGTGTTGTTTTTACCAGTTATATTTTAAATTTAAAGTAAAGGCCATCCAGGGTGGCACAAGTAAAATAATGAAACCCTGCAACCACTACAAGCATTCGAAGGAAGACTTCTACTCCAATTGACGTGAAGTCAAGATTTAATCCTCGCTGAAATCCAGATTCAATATATTTGGGAATGTTTACCCACAATCAATGGGTTCAAGTTTCTAAAGATGTGTTTGATCAAAATTCCGAATTTAAGGAATCAAGTTTCCTTGGTTCCGATAAATGGTTTCTAAAGATATGTTGAATCGAGATTCCAAAAGGAATCGAGTTTTCTTAGTTTCGAAAAATAAAGATGTGTCGAATCGAGATTCCGAAATTAAGGAATCGAGTTTCCTTGGTTCGAGAAATGGTTTCCGTGGAGATTCCTTACTTGAAACGCGGAATCGGGTTTCGAAATCGGAAATGTGAGGTCGGTGGAGAGACTCTGGTAACTATGGTGAGTACATTCACAGGGCACATGGGCACTCTCAAGGATTTGCCTGTTTTTCACAAATGTTGCTTATGGGAAGAAGATAACCTTTTGAAAGACTGTACTTATCCTTGTTTACAACATCCTTGTCTAGGATCTTGTACATGCTGCCAATGTTCAAAATTGGATTAGGCCACCTTGGGGGTTAGGGTCCAGGCAGCCTAGGCGGCTGGGGGGCCATCTAGGCAGGCGCCTTAATTTCTTTGGCAGCCTGTCCATTGAAGTTGGTTCTAGACCCTAGGGATGTTGTTTGAGGAGTTTGGTTGGAAGCCATACCCCACAGATTGGTCTTATAAACCCTTTTTTTTAGAAATACATCCACATATATGATACATTAATTATAAATTTGGTATTCAATTACTAAGAGTCTAAAAGTAAAACTAAAAAAGATTAAAAGATACCCATTTCCCAAAATCAACATTCTTCATTATTTGTTCACCAATGCCAATAAACAAGAAAAAATGTACAAGAACAATGGAACAGAAACACAATAATAAACGAAATTCACATTATTTTCCCTTTTTCAATCAAGAGACAAATATAAGACCGAGTGACCAACCAATAAACTATAAAAAATGCATTTCAATTAAGTTATATGAAATTTTATTAATATTGGGTTACCCAATCTTAAAGAAATGCCGTTGATTAGAAATCCAACCCGCTCTTGAATAGGAAGCACAAATTCAAACATAAACTTGGAATTAATTACAAGAACAAAAAACGAACAAGCAAATAAATAAAAATAAAAAAGAACAACAAAAGAAAACCCAACATTCATATTAATCAACGAACCCTAAACAAAAGATTTAAATCCACTAACATTTCAAGAGAAGCAAACTGGAAAAAATCTTGGAAAAGATTTTCAATCTTAAAAAAACAGAGAATCTAAATATTGGAAAAGTTCAAAAAAATTTAAAGCTTGGACAAAATCCTGAATCTCTTGTTCTTTTGTATTTTAGTTTTTCTCTCTAAATAGAGGCAATTTGCTTTTGGGAGTTGCAATGCCCCCCAAAGCCCTTCCCCCCCTCCCCCCCCCTTTAAAGTGGGGGGGAGAGGGGGGAGTACCTATGGCCTTAGTGGAAGGCATTTTCTCCACCCTTTTGCCAAGGGCTTGTGGCACCGCCTAGGTGGGGTCTCAAGCACCAAGGCACTCTTGCGCAGATAGCCTACCTAGCCCCCTTTGGTGTAGCAATACCCCCTGGCCACCTGGGCGGCCAGTCTGGCAAATTTTCAAACCTTGCATGCTGTCCAGCAAACTGGTGGGCCTCGAGTCATTGATATCTTTGGCACCTTCTTCTTTGGTACTAGAGCTGTAAACAATGCATTCATTTCCTTGTTCACGTTGCCCCTATTATAGGGCTCCTTAAACATGGTGAATTTCATCCTTTAGCAACTCCTAGAAGAAAGTTGAGAATCCATTAGGCCCGAGGGCATGATCTCGACCTAGGCTAAAGATGGCCCTCCCAGCCTATGCTGGCCTGTCCTAGGAGTGCCTTTTGAAAGGAAGGTCAAAACGATAGGTCGAAGCGCTTCTTTTCTTTGAATGAGTGCTGAAAATATTTTATAATTTTTAACGTGCCACCTAAGACCTGTATATATATTGACCTGCTATTGTGATCCAATCAATAGAGTTCGACCTTCTATATTTGGCTGTAGCATGAAAAAACTTTGTGTTTCTTTCACTCGCCTTAAGCAGACCTTTGGTGCCAATAGATTTCGTTGTTTGAGACATTCTTGGACTAAGGCTTTGGCCCCCAATCTCGTCCTTTCGTTGTCACTGGACATTTTTGTGGTCTGGAGTTTCAATCTCTTTAAATAGGTTAATGCTGCATTCTAAATTACCAAAGCACTCCTTGTTCCGACTCTTCAACTTCGGGTTCAGCAATCAAACTTTTTTACATATTCTGAAAGCTGCCCATCCCTCAACCTGAAACAGGGCCCCCAGCCATTTCAACTTCAGCTCGAAAGGTAACAGCATGGCACTTCAATGCCAAGAACTATTGGCTTTGGTGGAGCACTCAAATGCGATTCAAGGAAATGGGCTTCTCATTCCGCACACTCAAGGAAGAAATCCAACTTGGGTTAACACTAAGTTGTTGTTTTTTTTTCCTTGTGTAATTCTAGCACTGGTCAGTGGGATCTCCATCAACACATGAGCTGTAATAAACCAGTGAGATCTCCATCAATACATGAGCTGTAATAAAATCTAAAAACTTCCATGCATGCTGTCCTTTTCCCTAAACTGCTACTTTCATACCTTGTCCTGGAAATATTAAAGTCTGCCCAAGACCCCAGGGGAAACTAAACTTGTTGCTAATGGCATCCATTTCCTCACAAAACACACTTCTCTCTGCCACTCTGTTGGGCCCTTATACTCTTGTGAGAACCCATCTAAAGTTGTATCCATGGCCCTAAAAAATTACAGACCGACGATGCCTCTATAGAGGTATCCAAACTTCTCAAAGTCACTGAGTCCCAAACACCCCACATACCCCCTGATGCACCAGTGGCTGAGACAGAGCACCACTCAGCTGGTCTACAACCGCAAAGCACTCTGACTACTTGTGGCTCTGGCATCTGTCTTTAACAAAATCAAGATATCTAGCTCTAGTTTTTTTACAAAATTGTCTTTCTTTATAGGGTCACAGGGACCCCTAATCATCATTATCATTTTAGCCTTTCCCAAATTAATTGGGATTGGCTACATGAATATTGATTCTCTATTTTACTCTACTAAAGGCCATATCCTCAGTGAGGCCATAAGTCCTCATATCTTTTCGGACTACTTCCGACCACGTCCTTTTGGGCCTGCCCCTTGCACTTTTCAGTCTTTCTACTTGAACTAACTCGCACCTCCTAATAGGTGTTGTACTTGGTCGGTCCCACATATGGCCAGCCCACTTAAGTCTACCCTCTCTCATTGTATCGCCTATTGGTGCCATGTCTAAATTCTCTCAAATAGATTCATTTCGAGTTCTATCCCTTCTTGTCTTGCCACTCATCCATCTCAATATCCTCATCTCCGCTACACTCATTTTTATCCTCCTAACATTCCATCCCATAAAGAAAAGCTGGTCCCATCGCTGTCCTATAGAACTTGCCCTTCAGCCTCATAGGTATGTGGCGATCACTTAAAATTTCAATTGCACATCTCCATTTTGCTCACCTAGCTCTAATTTTGTGTACGACATCTTCCTCGATCTCTCCATTTTCTTGAATTATCGATCCAAGATATCGAAAGTGCGGTCTTTTGGTACTTTTTGGCCATCAATCGTAACTACTTCCTCATCTCTACTCCTATTATTACTAAACTTGTACTCCATATGCTATTATTACTAAACTTGTACTCCATATGCTTTGTCTTAGTCCAACTAATTTTAAAACCTTTGGATTCTAGAGCATCCCTCCAAAGTTCTAACTTTGTGTTGACGTCGTTTCGGGTCTCATCAATTAAAACTATGTCATTTGCAAACAACATGCACTACAGTACCTCATCCTGCAGGTACCTACTGCCTAGTTAAGTCATCCATAACTAAGACAGAGGTACGGGCTCAATGCTAACCCTTGATGTAGACCTATTGTCACTGAAAACTCACTCGTCTCCCCACTAGTTATTCGCACACCAATTACTACCCCATCATACGTATCTCTCACCAAGTTGATATAGTGTCTAGAGACGCCTTTCTTTTCCAGCACCTGCCAAATCAAATCTCGAGGTACTGTATCATAAACTTTCTCTAGATCAATAAAGACTTTGTGAAGGTCTTTTCCCTTCACCCTAAATTTTAATGTTCCATTAAAAAATTTCATGACATTTACATGGGCAGAATTGAATAGATATCCCTTGCAATGCTTTGGGTATGAGGTACCTCCCCTCAAGTTCGGCCTTTGACTAAGGCTTATTTTGATCATAGTCAATCTCACATGTCAGGTTTTTGAGCTCCCTATTCTCTTTGTCCTTACTTTACTGCCTTTGTTGCTCCAAGTAGTCTTACAACCTTTCCCTTTTCTACTACTTTAGGTATTGGCCCAAACACATCAGAGATCAGATCCAACCTTCCATCATCATCATCATCATTATTTTAGCCTTTTCCCAATTAATTGTGGTCGGCTGCATGAATCCTGGTTCTTCATTCTGCTCTATTAAAGGTCATATCCTCAGTGAGGCCATAAGTCCACATATCTTTTCGGACTACTTCCAACCACATTCTTTTGGGCTTACCCCTCGGCCTTTTCAGTCCTTCCACTTGAACTAACTCGCACCTCTTAACAGATGTTGTACCTGATTGGCACCACACATGGCCAGCTCACCTAAGTATACTCTCTCTCATTTTATCGCCTATTGGTGCCACGCCTAAATTCTCTCCGATAGATTCATTTTAAATTATATCCCTTCTTGTCTTGCTACTCATCCATCTCAACATCCTCATATCCGCTACACTCATTCTATGCGTATATTGTTTTTTGTCCTCCCAACATTCCAACCCATAGAGCAAAGCTAGTCTCACCGCTGTCCTATAGAACTTTCCCTTCAGCCTCATTGGTATGCGGCGTTCATATAAAATTTCAGTTGCACAAGATACAACCTCCCATCATGACCCATATTCATGGTGTTGAGCATGATGCTGATCCGATCACTTGACTCCCCGATCCTTTGCTCTTCTTCAAAGTCCACTGGTCTTGTGGCTCGGTCTCCTCATGAATTTATGCTTTTGGAAAGGTGGCAGAAGGTTGGGGGGGTGGAAGGGAGGGAGAGGGGTGCGCGCACACACACACACACACACACACATAGAGGTATGTAACCCTGTTGAAAGATATTCTTTTTGTACTTTCTTTAGGTGGATTTGCCATCAAGTGTTATGCTCATGTGGACCGAGGTGACACTAATGATCCTCGTGTAAGACTAAAACGGGATTGTGTGGGAATAATGGCGGCATTCAAGCTTGCGGATCCTCCGCATCAACTATTTATTATAACAACCACTCACCTGTACTGGTAAATTATCTATATTTTAAGTTTGTAAGCATATCACTGTGACATCATCGAGCTGAATTCTTTCTTATTTTTTAAAAGATGACTATTTTTCTTGTCTTATGACTTATCACTTATGATCATCTTGATGACTTCCACACTTTAGGGATCCAGAATGGCCAGAGGTCAAGATTGCACAAGCTAAATATTTGCTGTCACGTGTGAAGAAGTTTAGGGATGATGTTTCAAAGAAATATGATTGTGCACCTCCAGTCATTATTTCTGGTGATTTCAATTCTCTTCCTGGATCTGAGGTTCGTAATTACTTTGCAATTTTTCCTGCATCTAGTAGCAATCTCAGATTCTTTGGTAAAAACTAAAGTGTTAATGCTTCTTAAAGCTTGATGAGATTGTGACTGGCATCTGAAGCTTTGCAACCTTTTTAATTATACGAGAAACTCACAGAATCTCTTCAAATTGATTCAATCAGGCTTGCTTTGCGAACTCTGCTTGCTTTCTATGCATGAAGTATTGCTTCGTTTTGCATGTTAGTTCTGATCATGTATATAAGCTGGTATATGTTGTTCGTGGACGATATAGTTTTGATCGATGAAACCCCAAGTGGCATCAACACAAAGTTAGAACTTTGGAGGGATGCTCTAGAATCGAAAGGTTTTAAAATTAGTTGGACTAAGACACAATATATGTAATACATGTTTAGTAATAATAGGAGTAGAGACGAGGATGTAGTTACGATTGACAGCCACAACTTTCCAAAAAGAGCGTGCGCACTTTTGATATCTTGAGTCGATAGTCCAGGAAAATGAAGAGATTGTGGAAGATGTTGCACATAGAATTAGAGTTGGGTGGGCGAAGTGGAGATGTGCAACCGGGGTTTTATGTAATCACCACATACTAATTAAAGTGAAGGGGAAATTCTATAAGACAATTTTGAGACCAGCTTTGCTTTATGGGGCGGAATGTTGGGCAGTCAAGAAACAACATACCCAAAGGATGAGTGTAGAGATGAGGATGTTGGGATAGATGAGTGGGAAGACAAGAAGGGATAGAATTCGAAATGAATACATTCGGGAGAACTTAGGTGTGGCTCTAATAGGTGATACTATGTGAGAGAGTATACTCATATGGGCTGGCGATGTGCAGCGCAGACCTAGTACAGTACCTGTTACGAGGTGCGAGTTGGTTCAAGCGGAAGGTTCAAAGAGGCCAAGGGATAAGCCCAAAGGATATGGATGGAAATAGTGAGAAAAGATATGGGGATTTATGGTCTCACTGAGGGTATGACTCTTGACAAAACAGAGTGACGGACCAGGATTCATATAGCTGACCCCAAATAGTTGGGAAAAGACTCTAATGATGATGATGTATATGAGAATAGCCAAGCATGTTATTGCTTATCATGTATATGAGACTGGGAGGGAGTATCTATGTATGTTCATACATGTATATGTGATTGTATACATAATGTAAGCATATGTTTTACAGTAGTTTCTATAGCTTATCATGCTTCTATACACAATGTAAGCATATGTTTTATGGTAGCTTCTGTAGCTTAACTTGCTTGTATACATAATGTAAGCATATGTTATGGTAGTTTCTATAGCTTAACTTGCTTATATACATAATGTAAGCATATGTTTTACAATAGTCTATAGCTTAATTTTTTGAGAACCAGAATACCCCATTCTAATGTTTTCCATTTTCTTTGAGATACCCATCATTCTTGATCTCTGAGTCCCAAAATTGGGAATGCATGATTGTGTTTTTGTACATTCTTTATATGTTGTTTTCAGTAGCTTCAATTTCTTAAAATTGCATAATTTTCATGTTCTGTGATTTAAGCAAGATCCTTTGATATACAGTTATAAAATTCATCAAAAATTGTCAGAACTATTTATGGATCCAATTTCTTATATCAATTTTACTCTACAAACACCTGACTCTCTGACTCGTGATTTTAAGTGTCGTAAGTGTGTGTGAGAGAGAGAGAGAGAGAGAGTGAGAGATAGAGAGAGAGAGATAGATTAATATTTGGTTGTCTAATTCTATTTTTCTTTTATTGATACAAGCCTATTATCTCTCATGGCACATGAGTAACCTGAAAGTATTTCTCTGTATTTCAGGTTTACACGTGCATGTTATCGGGAATGACGTCCACTTCAGAGGGAGAAAGCCAACTGCCACTTAATAGCCTCCATGCATTTCTAGGAGGAGAACCAGCACTTACAACTTGCAGTCCCGACTTCACAGGAACACTTGATTACATCTTCTTCTCAGACTCTGATAGCTTGAAACCAATCAGTTACATTGAACTCTCAGGGCCAGCATCTTCTGCTATGAGTGGAGGCTTCCCAAACTACCACCACCCGAGTGATCACTTACCCATTGGTGCTGATTTCAAGCTTTTTCCATGAGTCAGGTTCAACGTCATAACAAGTATAAGTTTTTCTGTGAGCGAGATTCTCTGGCTGTGAGAGATCACCCTTCATTGATCTTTTGTTGGGAAACGGTTCCTCTATCTTCTTTTGATAACTTGGGTGTATACCCTGATACTGAACTTGAATTTTTGACAAATGCATTACGGATTCATGATTTGTTCATATATAACTCATGACTTCCTCTGTGTGCCTTAGGAATTTTTGCGGGTACCCTTTTTTTTGGTTCGCGTCTCACGGTTAACACCCAGTTTGGATAAGCCTCTAACCGATGTTATGGCCTTATGGGTTTGACTTCACTGCAAACGTGGTGGACAGCAAGCTTTGGAGCCTTTTTCTTGTGCAGAGGAATTTTTATGAATGGGTAGGCACAGCTCCTGTTATTAGGAGACCTTCTTCCATTTTTTATTGCACTTCCAAATATTGTAAGTACGTTGTGTATTCACTAAAACACAACAAACCCAAAACTTAGTCAGCTTCCAAATCAATGTAGGTAGCTTTGGCTTATGTCTAGCCTGTAGGGATATGACTGTCTTTTTTACTTTATATAGAATGGATTTGTTGCTCTTTTATCATTCGGGTTTCCCAGCACTTCCCCAACTGTTTGATGTCAGCAACGGACGGTTGGGATTTCTCATTCCACTGCTTAGGATTTGTTGAATTTTTCGACAGTCTTTGAGCAAAGAAATGAGATGCCCAACCCAACCATCCCTTGTGGGCATCTGGTGGTTGGGTAGGTGCTACAAGACTGTTTGAATCCAAATGATTGCTTTACAAGGCATCGGTTATAGAAATTTCTTGTTAAAGCCTTTGTTTTGGAGTGTTTCAAACTTAGTCGTTAGCTTTTGGGGCAAACTTATGGTTCGGTTCTGTACAAATAAACTGTTCTGTGACCTGAATGTTGTGTTGTGGTCCTTAACGTCTCAACCATGAGGCCATGAACCACGACGTGTGTAATCTTCAATTTATTTACAGAGAATACCTTTTGCCCTCTCCCCAGAAATAATTATGGAATGTTAACTTTGTCATTCACCAAAGCCGAATGCTAAAAAATACTTTCGGGGAGGGGGGTGCTTTGGTTTGGATGGATATTTAAGGCTCTATTAACCAATAATTAGTCGTACAAAAATGCCCTGCTGCAGTGGTTATTTTAGCATTTAGCATTTTATGATGTCACTGATGAAAATTTGCTTTTGAAAAGTGCTTTGCACTATTTGGTTTAGCCACTTGCTTGATGGTGGTGTGCATTAGAGGGCAAGGTTTTGTTTGAAAGTTATGGTGTAGGATTACATCATCATCATCCAAGTCTTATCCTAACTATTTGAGGTCAGTTGTACGAACTTGTTCTGTCTGCTCTATCATGGGTCTTACCTTCAGTAAGATCATAAGTAACCATATTTCTTCTCACTACTTTCATTCATATCTTTTTGGGCATTTCTTTTGTCTTTTTAGAGCTTTCCACTTAAAACAAATTACCCTTCCTAACTAGTGTTGTATCAGGTCTATCTTGCATATGACCAGCCCATTTAAGTATACTTTCTCTCATCTTCTTACCTATTGAGCCACCTCTAAATTCCCTAATATGTTTTCATGAAGAATTCTATCATTTTTAGTTTTGTCACTCATCCATCTCAACATCATCTTAGTTACACCCATCTTATGGATAGGTTGTTTCTTGACCTCCAACATTCAGTTCCATAAAAGCATGGCAAGTCTTACAACTGTCCTAAAAAACTTTTCGTTCAATTTCATTGGTATACGATGATTACATAAAATTCAATGTGCATACCTTCACTTTGCCTACCTAGCTCTAATTTTATGTACAACATCTTTTTCAATCTCGCATTCCTAGATTATCGATTGAAGACAAAAAGTATTGTCGTTTAGGTATTCCTTGGTCATTAATCCTTAGCACTTCAGTTCTACTTCTACTATTATTAAACTTGTTTGAAACTTTTCAATTCTAGAGCATCCCTCCAAAGCTTCAACTTTATGTTGACGCCGTCTTTAGTATCATCAATCAAAATTATGTTATCCGCGAACAACATACACCACGGTAGCTCATCTTGTAGATGCACAATTAACTTGTTCATAACCACAACAAAGAGATATGGGTTCATGCCCATATAATATAGGATTACATGCTTCTCAAACAATTATATTTTTAACCAATTTCTTATAGGGGATTTTATACAATGAGACCACTTACCTTTGATACAGGGAGGTTACAACTACATATAACCATCCGATGTGAAATTTGATAGCTTGGATGTGTCACAAAGTTTTAGAAAAATTATTTTGAACTTTGAGTTTTGTTAATGCAATAAATGTAACCACTCAATTTCACATCTATTGGTCAAGATTAATTGTGACCACTTTGTACCAAAGATACATGGTTTTATTGTATACTTTTCCTTCTTATAAAAAAAGAGGAGGGGGGGGGGGGGAGGCGCTTAGTTTTTTTTATATTGTACAGCTATTAGGATCAATTTTAAAACAATCTTCATAACCAACGCCTTAATATTTTACATGGAATATTTTTGGGTAGGTCTACATGGTATTTGTGTCTATTCTCTCAAATGCTGTAAAATGTTTCTACTAGAAATATTTTGCAAGATACCACCGCAGGTCATTTTTTGGTGACTCTGCGGATACCCCATGCACGTGTATACGAAATAACAAATTTGAGAATTTGTATAGAACTTGACTTATTTACGGAAAGATAATAAGACACTCGAATAGTGCCTCCTTTTTAAGGGAGGACCGTGTGGATATGAATGGTACCTTTCAAAGAATCCATTGGAGGGAAAACATGTGGCTTATGGTGTTCTGAATACTCCATTCTATCATATGGGAAAAAGAGAGCAACTAGTGCTTCAAAAGTAACGTGTGACTTGAGATGAGAGTATGTACAAGAGGGAAGTTAGAATATTTCAATAACAAAAATGACTGATCTGGAAATGATCACCATTGCACCACTTCAGCTTGAACTACATGTCTAAGTTTCCATTCTCATTAACACATTTGAAAATCACCAACTATTTCTAAAACGGGTGGGGCATGTACTCCTGCTGATCTACCCAAAAAAACAAAAAAATGAACCTCCCTTAGCGAACCTCCCTTAGCAAGAGAGACGGCTTCCTTATTAGCTTCCCTAAAGCTGTGGGTTATTCTGTTCTATCTTTGGAAATTGAATGTCTTATTTTATAAAGGATAGGTATGAATTTCCATGGGCCTTGAATCTCCTCTACTCCAAGCAAGGGCATCGGCTGAATCACCCTTTTACAACTTTTCTTTTCCACCAGGGAAGGAAGACAGCAGTCTCATATGTTGAAGTATAGCTCTCATCTAGGAAGACGAGTCTTATTATACGTTTAATAACGGTGTTTTTAAACATGGCTTGGGCCACGCATTTTGCCTTGGCTCGAGCTAAGTTACTCATGCGAGTCCAAATGGACTAGCCTGAGATAAAAGACTCTAAAAGCAGTCTTTCTAAGTGGCCCACTAAGTTACTCATGCGAGTTCGAATGATGGGTTTTCCTCCATTTCTCTCTTTCATTCTCCGTGGGTTTTAAGTAGGACAAAAAATCTACCTTTTAGTTTAGAGATACAGTTGGCAAATGAAGGAGGGAAGAAGGATAGTTCAAGACCCAACTTTTTAGATAGGATATTTTGAGATGTTAGATGAAAGAAGGATACTTATTTGAAGGTTAATAAGTTTTAGAAGGTGAAAGGAAGAGATCATTCAGAGAGAAAAAAGGAGACCCCCCTTACATTTTTTTTAAAAAAATTTATGCACCCTGAGTTATATGCAAGTTGAGGCAACTCGGCGGAGTCCGAATGGAGTCGGCTGAGTTCCATGGCACACGTTTAAACTATCCTCGGTGGTTTGCTGATATGTGATCCCTTGCTATCTTTATCATTTTCTGGCCATTCTGCTGCTGTGGATGAAATTATGCCTTTCAAATCAGCCATCTCCATAATAATCCCATCGAAAGACCTTCTACTCCTTTATTTTCTGCAAACACCAAAGAATTGGTGCCACCAGAGAACTCTACAAAACTATGGTTATCTTGGGTAAAGATCGTTTAACGCATTATTGAAGAAGACGTGGTATTGATGGTGGAATCTGAATATTCAGATAACTGTCTAGACTAAGGCAATGGACTCGACTAGACCCCGGCCCCGACAGGTATACCTGACCTCGGGTCCGGGTATGGGTTCAAAATTTTGGAACCAAATATTATTCGGATCCAAGTTCAAGTCAAGCTCATAGGGTATATGATGGCAATCATGTGTCTTTTAGGTGCACATTAGGGGGCTATTTGAGTACATAGAATCTATTAAGTGGTAATAGATTATAGGGAAACATGACATTGTATACTTTAATAGTAAGGAAATAGAAAGACATTAATAATAAGGAAATGGAAAGACATTATCCGAGATTACTTGAGATTTCTCGAAAATCACGAAATCCATTTGGAGCTGTGAATGGTGAAAAATCTATTACGAGGTTCACGGATAATTTTTGGAAATCTTTTTGCGTGAGTCTCTCTACCCTATCCTCGCTTAAAAAAACATTTCCCTCTCTCAAGTATATGTTGTATAATTATTAAAGTAAATAGAAAGTAAAAGTAGGGATATGAAAAGGCGAATCTAAATTGATTTGAACAGATGTACGAGGATAATTTTCCATCATAATAAAAAATTTCTATATCCCTCTATCCCCAATTTGGTTGTAGCCCTCATCTGACTCTCATATAAAAACAAAAATTTGTAATAATTGGTAAGTGAAAGTAAGGAGAAATCTAAATTGATTTGAACAGTTATAGAACTTGATGAGAATTTTCTATTGCAATCATAATAAAAAAATTTATCCCTCTATCCCCAATTTAGGTTGTAGCCCTCCATCAGCTCTTGTACAAAAATAATAAAAATAATAATGGGTAATCGATGAGAAATTACACAACACAATCATAATACAAAATTTCACACAACATAATCATCATAAGAGATTAGTAAAAGCTCAATTGAAATAAGAAACCTCTTTAGTCTCCTCCAAAGTTTTCTACTGCAATTATTAAACCTTCTAGTTTACTAATCAAACTTCTTCCCATTTTTTAACTTGTATCATAAAGATTTTGATTATCATAAATTTATTGCGTATTTGAAATTATATATAGAGAAACATTTGAAAGACTTCTATAAAAAATAAATAAAAATAAGGCTTATCACAATAAAATCATGTTATTCCAATCATATTATTTCAATGACTTATCATGTTGAAACCAAAGTCTAATCATGTTAGCCAAACATAACAATATTTTTCATATTTGGATGGTAATGCATTTTTTATATTTTTTCCATATATAGCTAAATAGTAGCAATGTATTTCTCAAGTTGCATCTAAATACTACCCAAACAATGACAATCCATTTGCAGGTAATGTATTATGTAGTAATGTATTACGCCCGTAATATATTTCACAGACAATATATTTCCAGATATCAAAACGGCCCCGAGGTGTTCATATTGTTGCAATATTGGCAACATTTTAGCAAAAAATAAAATAAAATCTCATAGTCATTACGTATATAATGGTGAAAAAAAAGGGCAAAAAAATAAACAGATAAGCTCATAGCCATATGGTGGCAATGGATCCGACCAAACCCAATAACTCAAGGGTCCGAGTATAGATCCAAATTTTGGACTCAAATACTATTCGGGTCCTAGTTCAGCTGGACATGACCGGTACCCTACCGTTTGCGACCCCTAGTCTAAACCAATTCCTATGTACAAACACATAGGACCACTCAAGGAACAAATGTGTGCAAAGCCTGTATCAATTGTTTGTGGTCCAAAAAAAATGAAGCCAAACCGTCGCTTAAAGAAAATAGAGCGCAAGATCATAATTGAGTGAAAACAACTTTGAAAAAAGATGATTTATTTGGGTTAGGGTATCATATCTACCCTGGTCTTTTGGGTCTAATAAATCAAAATTATTACCTGCTAATCAACGATTGTTGGAAATAATAAAGAGGAATAAATTTAGTACAAATTTCCAGAAATTTTAGTTAAAATGTTTCTCAAAAAGGATATAATACGGTAATATTTGGTTCCCTTTTAAAAAATGAGATTTATGCTATTTTGAAAAGGGCGTGGTTTATATAAGGCTGAGGCCCTAAGCAATCAAAATAAGGTGCACTTTCCAATAGTGCCGAAATATGTTTTTTCAATATAAAAAATCTTTGTGATGATTTGAAAATTTATTTTTATATCTAATTATAAAATCGAAAAATATAAAAATAGTGTAAATCAAGCATATCTATAAACACTTGAATGTATTGTCTAGACAGTTAATTTTTAAACACTCGAGATGATCAAATTGAAGGTTTTTCAGCATCGAAACAATTTCTTCTAGTAAATTTTTAAGGCGAGCCTTAATTTGATTTTTAGGGCCTCACCTTATATGAACTTTTTCCTTTTGAAAATCCTGCTCTTTTAGAAATTAGATTGTTTTAGGAAAAAAAAACAAACCATTTTAACTAGAGTTTTGGTGACCATGGGTGAAAGCTATAAAGTCAATCCCTAGGACTCATAACTTGTCAATTAATTGAAGCTAAACACCTACAAACAACAAGAGAATCCTAGGCCAATGGACTGTCGTTAAATGTTTGGGTGGCCCTCTTAGAGGAATAAACTCATCATTGGAAGTCTTTGTTGCTAAATCGTAGATGGTAATCCCTGGTGTGACAGGGCAATTTGTTTGTACTTTAGGCATTAAACCCCCACCCCTCCCATAAACAAAAAAAAAAAAAAAGCTACACTATACATATCACATTATTTATCTCACAGCTGTTTTTTTTTTTTTTTTTTTTAACTATACCCTCTTTTTAGGCTACATTTCTCATTTTCTCTCTCTAAACCAGTCCAACAGCACAACTTAGATATAGAAGCTAGTCCGGCACAATTTTAATGTAAGTTAGTTTGACATATTTTGTGCATGACGGGCACGATTTTAATATAAGCCAGTTTGACACATTTTGTGTCAAATCGGCAAAATTTTAATGCCAGAAATGAGTCCGGCACATATTGTGTCGGATCGACACTTTTTAT